>NC_143396.1:44091884-44403307 GCF_052110815.1 Crocodylus siamensis
TTCACAGAGTTTGAAAAACTTGCAGAAACTGAACCTTGCCTGTTCTTGTGACCTATTGATTAGTGATGGAATCCTTGAATCAACTTTTCTTCCCCATGTGTCCAACTGTTTTCATTCAGGCTTCAGATAGACCATCCACAGCAGGTCTTCCATAAGACATTTTATAATTGCTTGCATTTTCTTTTATGTACACATGGGTTTTATTTTCTTCCTAGCTAGATTATCCCTGTCTTTTCAACTGGCAGTGAGAGTGTGCATTACTTCCTATATTGAACTTTTTTATAATTTTGTGTTTCACTGGTTAAACAGTCCCATCATTCCATCCTGGCATCACACGACAGTGGAAATGAATAGAATATCTTCATATAAAAATATCTTTGAGTACATCCTTGAAGATTTAACAAGTGGAAAGTAGAGTCAATGGTTGCTGTCTGATCCGATGCAAGAGCCAAGGTCTCAGTAGGAAATAAAAACATGGTATGCAGGATAGGTATCATCATGATTGGTCTTGAAAATTTATAAAACCATAAAATCATAGAAAAATGGGGCTTGGAAGGGACCTCAGGAAGACACATAGTCTAATCCCTTGTGCAAGGTAGGACCATCCTTGTTTTTGTCTAACCCAAAGTGTTTTTCTAACCTGCTCTTTAAAAATTCCAGAAATAGAGATTCCAGAATCTCTCAGGATACTTTGTTCCAAAGCTTAACCACATGCATAATTACAAAGCATTTTCTAATATCCATCCTAAATTTCCCTTGTTGCAACTTTATACTAATATTTTTGTCCTGTCCCCTGCAGCCACAGAGAATAGTCTCTCAATATCCTCTTTATCACCACTATCCATGTTTTTGAAGACTGTTATTAAGTCCCACCTCAGCCTTCTGTTCTTCACACTAAAAAATCCCCATTCATCTACTCATTTAGTTTCCTAAAATGCTAATAATCTTTATTTCTCTCCACTGGGCTCATTCTAATTTCTCTATATCTTTCTTGAAGTGCAATGTCCAAAATTGAGAAGGTGTGTCCATGGAGGCACAGGTTAGATGCGCAAATTAAAGTTGGATAGAAAGCCCACAACAGGTGAGGATGTTTTTAAAACAATGAATTCCTATTTGAAAGCTGTGTTTATCTTGTGGGTCATGTTTCCACACCTAATAGTGCTAACAGTGTACAGCACCCCAAAGCCACAGTACTCAATTTGAAAGTCACTGATTCAACTATTAAAATAATGTATTTGTCAAGATCACAGAGAAGTATATTGCAGCAATCAAGATGCAGGATGAGAGCATGAATAAGAGATGTAGCTCTGTTGATGAATAGGAATTGCTGTATTTTACAGTAGGCCCATGCTTCAGGTAGAGAAGTGTAAGTACCTAGAAGCAAGGTAAATTTATATGCATGGAGATCTTTTCTGTCACAATAATACTGTTACTGGTACACAAGCAAGATTGCTTAAAGTTAACTGTAGTTTCTTACATCAGAGTCACTTCTGACATACTGAGATATATAAGGAATGTTACTCAGCTGGCAGTTCATGAAGGCTGAGGATGGGTTATTATATTTGACTAAGAAGAGACTGTTAAAAACTTTGGCAAGAACACTCAGTGGAGTGCAAAGGTAAGAAGCTGCTTGAGGGATCAAAGGATTACCTTGAGGACCACAGATGTAGACAATATATATTCAGGCAAAAGGCAGGGCAAAGCTGTACCTTATAGACATCAACAAGCTTAGTAATGATAAGGAGATCAGGTGCTAATTAGAAGGAAGGAAGGTTTTTTCATTTCATATGTGGCTAAGGTAAGATGACAGAGACAGGGAAGGCAACATTGTATTTTGTTACTTTTTTCTTAGAAGAAATCAATGAGATCCTGTACACAGGGAAGTGGATATAGGGAGAATGGAATGGAATGTGATCAAGACATAGGGGAAAAGAAGCTAGGTTTTTTTTAAGTATTACAAATGTAGAATATTTTAAAACCTTTTATATGAAATTAATTATGTATAAAATATAAGACAGAGACTTAAGAAACTCCTAAAGTATTTGTATCTATGTTGTATTTTTTTAACTTTTAAACAGTGAATTTTATATAAAATTATATAAAATTTTACATATATTTTATATATATTTTATATAAAATATAAAATAAAATTATATAAAATTCTTTGATATATTTTTTTCAAAGTACCTCTTTAACACGTTCTTGAAAGAGTTCTCAATAAACAAAACTTATGCAAGCTAATTCTAGGTAGAATAAATGTTTGTGTCTATTGAAAGAATATTCAACACTTAATGTATGCTTCTTTGGAATGAAAGACACTACACTCCATTATATATATATATATATATAAAGAGAGAGAGAGAGAGAGAAGACAATAAATTCTCAGCACTTGAAAATTGGTAGTCCCTTTAACTCTCTATGTCTCCACCTTAACTAACCTGTTATTCGTACAAATTAATTGCATGGTCATATTTTGCCTCAACCACCATAAAAAACAAATAGGATTATTTCTGTACCCCTTAGGGTGTGTTTATACAAGAAAGTATCACCAAGTAACCATGCTCATAAAATACTGTGAAGTAAATTAGTCTACAGTACAGTTAGCTAATACCTGTAAATACAAGTACTAAACTAACTGAGCAGTAGATACTGCACAGTAGGGCTTGTGCAGATGCTGACCAGGAGTAAATTTGCTCTTGACCAGCCATACCAGCAGGGTCTCTGTCCTGGTGCTGCCCAGCTTCTGGCTGCCCCAGGAGCCGATCAGCATGGGGACCAGGTCCCTCTCTGCGCCCAACCCATCCCAGTGCTATGGTGCTCCTGGCTTCCCACAGGAGTGGGGAGCTGAGCAGTGCTAGGACTGGGGAGCTACTGATAGGACAACTAGCAGTGAGCCCCCAGCTGGGCAGGGAATCCCTGCTAAGTTGGGGGTGGCAGTGAGCTGTCCCACCAGTGGGGCAGCTAGCAGTAAGCCTCCACCCAGCCAGGGGATCACTGCTAGCTGTCCCACAGTGCATTCCCTGACCAACTGAGGGCTAGCTGCCCCCTGCCCTGGTGGGGGATCAGGTCAGGGACCTGCCTCTCCCCTGCAGCTCTTTCCCAGCCCCATGTCTTGATCACCCAACTGGGGCACAGGCCTGGGAAAGAGCTGTGGGATAAGGATAGGTCCCAGACTGAGACAGGTCCCAGCAAGCCCTGAGCTGTGCAGAGCAGTCTTTGTGCAGCCTGGAGCTGTCTAGGACCTTCCCCAGACTTGGACATGTCCCAGTCAGCCCTGGGCTGCATAGGAAAGTCCTTCTGGTATTAGGGCTCGTCCCCATGTGCATGGGGCAGGAGAAGCAGCTGTCTCCCAGTCCTGTGCACATCAGGACCCTCCCAATGTGTCTCGGTCCAGGAGACAGATGCCTGGAGCTCTTCCTGGCTGCTGCAGGAGGACAGAGAAGGATGAAAGCAAATCTGCTCCCAAGAGGGAGCAGGTGTACATGTGCTCCCTTGGTAGGCTTACTAAGCAGTATTTTTACTGTGCATTAGGCCTATTTTGAAATAATAGCATGTGTAGATGCACCCTTAGATATTATTTTTTGTATATTCTAGTCCAACATGCACAAAGTTACAATGCTTTAAAAAAATAAAAACAGATATTTGAGGAGTTGTTAAGAAGCTTTCAAAGTAAAATAAATGTTTTAAGGTGTGTAACATAGCTGAGGGGTAAAAGAAAATGTACTACTCTCATTTATGCATTTCTAAATATTGATCTTGTTTAACTGAATATGCTTTACTATTCATGGTCTACAGTCAGTGTTTGGATAGCCCCCAGTGTTTGTAGCTGATTATTTGATGTTGGTGGTAGGACAAGAAATGTCTATGAACCCCAATTAATATAAATTTTACATATACAGAATTTGATATTAGGTATAGTACTTTGAATATTTTGTTTTAATGTTCATGTAATGCTTATGATTGTATGGCATAAAAATCTTAACCCTGTAGCTTGAGCAGTCCCTATGTATTACTGCTCTGTATTGATTAGATATGTAAGTATTCCATTTGGGGAATGGGGAAAAATGCCACATAACTTGTTATATTCCATTAACCAACATATCAATTGTTGAAAATATTCCCAGTGAACTCTTTGAGGAAAATTTGCACAATAAGAATTGTCTATGGAATATATATATGAATAGTGTTGAATAATACATAAATTTGAGAATTTCACACTGTTCATGAACAAATATGCAAACAGAAAAAAGAAAGGTAATGAATGCATTATTTGATGCAAATTACTTGTTCAGTACAATTGTTTGTAAATGTCCAATACTCACAATAATTGTATTTGCCGTGTATCTTTGGGTTTTTTTTTTCTTTTTCCAATTTTATCCTATGCATTCCACCATTAAGACCAGTATATTTTTGTCATATGCCCACATTTACTAATATTTTTCTTCCATTTTATTTAGGCGTGTTACACATTCAGCCAATGTCCATCAAATCTTTGCCATTGTTATTCAGTAAGTAAATGGTTTAGAAGCTTATAATTTGTTTTTAATGAAGGTCCCAAAGTCCTCACTGCAAAAAAATACTATTGAAACTTAGTTCTGTATTAACACTAGTTTCAGTTTCTTGTATATCATGTATTGTCCTTCTCATTTAGATAATTGGCTTCTACAAGTTTCAGTATACCTTTGGGGCTGGTAAAGAATTCTGCTTTGCTTTTGAATTTTGTTCTCCTGGAGTTTTTTAATGTTGTTGGTTCTCAATTTTCTCTCTACATCTAGGAATTTTCATTTTTTTTTACCTCCAGGCTATCAGTCAGAGAGCAAGTTTTTCTGAGTTGCAGATTAATTTTGAATTCCTGAGTTGCAGGATTCTCTCTATTGTTAACATTTATAGTTTTATTTGGCTTATTAGGGATTTAAAAAATAATAATAATTTGTTGTATTCTTTCTATAATTATCTTGGGTTTCATCCTTCAAGATTTCTTTGTTTTCTCAACCTAAAAAAAAATAGAGAAAACAATATTTTAATCACAAAGATGGCATAATTGTGACTCTTTATCAGGAGTTTTGCTATTGACATGTATTATGCATCTGTCCTGCTAGTGATGGAGACATGGTAATAGAGTATCTTCCTACCACAACTGCAACCTATGTCCTGTTTTATTGATTAAATAAGCAATAGGGTAACTAGAGGTGAGTGAATGGGTTACCAGCTATTGATGCCCACTTAGAGGTGGTGTAAGAGTAGCAACTACCACTGTTGCCAGTCCATTTCCACAGAATCACCATTGGTCCTGCTGTCTAAGGCCAGAACTTGGTTGTTTCATCTCTGCAAAATATCTGAATCCAATAAAAAAGGTATTAAGGGGGAAAAATCATACCTAACATAAAAATTATTTTAAAGTAGAATAGACTCAAACCAAGATGTTTTCCCCTCTTTTAGCAGGAGCTTTCAAAGGCAAACGAGAGAAGGAAGGACTTGGTTCCAGGCTTTTCTAATATATTGAATCAGTTTTGTTGATGACAAAGATTATCATGCAAAACAACATGGGAGGAGCAACTCTTTGTCTCCCTTGAAAATTATTGCAGACACTGAAAAAGGAGAAAGGAATTAGAATCATAGAATATTAGGGTTGGAAGGGATGCCAGGAGGTCATCTAGACCAACCCTCTTCTCAAAGCAGGAGCAGACCCAACTAGATCATCCCAGCCATGGCTTTGTCTAGTCAGGTCTTTAAAACTTCCAAGGATGAAAATTCCACAACCTTTCTGGGCAGCCTGTTCCAGAGTTTACTACTGTCCTAGTGAGAATGTTTTGACTAAAATTTAAGAAAGGTTCTGAAGCATCTTAGATATATAACTAGATTCAACCATCCAAAGCTGTATGCACTAAGATATGAGATTTTGGTTCCTGCTAATCTATTTTTTAAAAAGATATGTTTATTCCTGAAAAATAAATGCATAATCAAAAAATATAGGTTGCTTTTAACTGTATAGGACATCATGGAAAAACTGACAGGAAGGTTTTGGTGTGCACAAATAAGCTTTCTTAAGAGCCAACATTGCACTGGCTATGGGAGGGAGTGTGTGTAGACTGCCTCACTCTAAGGTGAACTAGTGTCATCCTAGTGCAATCTAGGCCTGCCCCAAGGGTGGCATACATACAATTTACCTTTAACTGAAATAAAATTGTCATACCAAACAAGTCATTCAGGGCTAAGAAATCTCTTGGGAAGAAAAAAAAAGCACTAATCTAGCACAAATCATAGAAAAGTAGACTTCATGTCACATCAAGGAATAGTAATGAGAAAACAAATAAGCAGATGGTGCTTTTCTGTGCTAAAAATTGGAAGACCTTAAAAAATCTCCTTTTCCCCCTTCTTTTAAAGATTTCTATATGTACTAAGCTTCATATTAGCACAGAAAAGAAACATGGAAATGAAAAATTATATTCCTCGGAGATTAATTATCTGAAATTCTTTTGGTTCAGATTGGATCTATATTGATCCACTTAGATATAGCCACCTTATTTTTTTTGTTAATGCTACTGTGTACTTAAAACTCCAACAGAAATAAAGTCAGGATGCACTAGAAGAAAGTGTAAGGCCAATAAAAAGAAAGAAAAAAATCTATCATAATGTAGGATTTATAGGTGGAGGACTGAAGAATAACTTTCATAATAATACTGCTTCTGATATTTATCTATATTTTGGAAATTTCAGGAGTCAGACAAATTCAGATTTATATTGGGTACACATTAGGAATGTCTGGACACATCTACATGTGCATTAATAAGCTTTTCCTAATGTGTATTAAATGTAGTGCCTCCAATATAAGGTACTAAATAAATGTGTATTAGGCTGCCCTAATGAGTAGTAGTGAAAGCACATGCTTTTTTAGGGACACTTAATGTGCAGTAGCCTATTTTACTGTGCATTAGTGTATTTTCATGTTTTTATAAGCAGCACTTTAATGCACACTGAAATAAGCTACTGCACATAAAAGCACATGTGTAAACAGTCCCTCTCTGTTTCTTATAGGAGACTGGTAGGGGAGGCATGAGAGGCATGTGTCCCCCCTGAGATTGGCCCCCAAAAGCGGGGCAGTTTTTGCCACAGCTTTTTTGCTGTGTGGGCCAGAGGCCTGTGGGGGGTGGAGGGGGCACTAAACCATGGCACAGAAGTATAGGAGTGGATATGAGGCTTTTGGCCTGGGTCCACCCACAAATTGTACCCCCTCAGACTCAAATGGCACCAGTCACCCCTGGTATGTCTCATAAAAATGTTGTGTCTCTGTCTTTGTGATGGGTTTCCTGCTATAGGCTTTATTAAGAAAGAAGCTGCAAGAAGAAGGACAGGAAACAAAACAATGGCATAGGTAAGCCTATGTAAATAATGATCTTGGGTGATAGCATGGGAAGCTCTCAAAGTTAACTACTCAAACTACCTGAAAAGATGCAAGGATCTCTGAGGTGGTTGTAAACTATGCTAGATGGAGAGATTTCTAGGATAGGATGTCTATCTAGTCTATTCTTGAAAACCTCCAGTGAAAGAGATTCCACAAGCTTTCTACTGGCAGTTCACACTAAGAACAGGGCAGAGAAGCGCTGAAAGCACTGAAATAAAAATATTCAAAAAAATATTTAGAGAATCAGTGTTCAAGTTTGGCTCAGTCCAAGATGTATCTAAATTAGTGTGTTGTTTTCTTTATACACTAACACTTGACTCCATCACTTCTTTACACCTTATGGCTCATAGATTCCAGTTAAATCATCATTTATCAACCAACATTGTCCAAGTGATCAGTTTCACTCATATGGGGCTATCCATTTAAACCAGAACTCAACCTTAGCTACAGTGTTTCACATGCTAGTGTTTCATAGTTTCATAGTTTCTAGGGTCAGAAGGGACCTGAGTAGATCATCTAGTCCGATCGCCTGCCATGGCAGGAAAGAGTACTGGGGTCAAACGACCCCAGCAAGGGGTACATCTAGCCTCCTCTTAAAGACCCCCGGGGTAGGAGCCAGCACCACTTCTCTTGGAAGTTGGTTCCAGATCCTAGCCGCCCTGACCGTGAAGTAGCGCCTCCTGGTATCTAGCCTAAATCTACCCTCTGCCAGTTTATGACCATTATTCTCAGTCACTCCTGGTAGTGCTCGGGGGAACAGTGACTCCCCCAATGCCTGCTGGTCCCCTCTGACTAGTTTGTAACAGGCCACTAGCTTCCCCCTCAGCTTTCTCTTGTGGAGGCTGAACAGGTTCAGGTCCCGTAGCCTCTCCTCAAAGGGCCTGCCCTGATGACCCTTGATCATGTGAGTGGCCCTCCTCTGGACCCTCTCCATGTTGTCCACATCCCTCTTGAAGTGCGGCGCCCAGAACTGGATGCAGTACTCCAGCTGTGGCCTGACCAGTGCTGCATAGAGGGGGAGGATCACCTCTTTGGATCTGCTCAAGATGCATCTGTGGATGCATGATAAGGCACGGTTACCCTTCCTGATTGCATCCCCACACTGCCGGCCCATGTTCATCTTGGAGTCAATGATGACTCCAAGATCCTTTTCTGCCTCTGTAGTGACAAGAAGGGAGTTCCCCAACCTGTAGGTATGGTGCTGGTTGTTCCACCCCAGGTGCATCACTTTGCACTTGTCAGTGTTGAATCCCGTCCTAGTCTCATACGCCCACCCCTGTAACTTGTCTAGGTCCGATTGCCACCTATTCCTCCCTTCTAGCATGCCCACATCCCCCCACATCTTAGTGTCATCAGCAAATTTGAACAGGGTGTTTTTTACCCCCTCGTCCAAGTCACTGATGAAGATGTTGAACAGTGCGGGCCCGAGGACCGAGCCCTGCAGAACCCCACTGCCCACATCTCTCCAAGTCAAAAATAGCCCATCCACCACCACCCTCTGGGTGTGGCCCTCCAGCCAGTTGGCGACCCAATTGACTGTGTGGGTGTCGACACCACAGCCTCCAAGTTTCTTAATGAGAACAGGGTGAGAGACAGAGGATTTTTTTAAGTTGAAATGTTGGTGTTTATTTGTCACCTCTCAGTCATTCTGCAGCCCATTGGTAATGTGTAAGGGGTTCACACAGGTGCACATGCACCCCCTGAGATTGGCGGTGCACCCCTGAAAGAAACACCGCCAATGCTGCAGGCAGCACCTGTGGACGATCGGCGCTTGCCACCCTCCCCCCCCGCACAGCCAACACCACCCTGACTGCCCCGGGCCATGCGTCATTCATGCTGCAGGCTGGAACAGAAGTTACTGTTGACACAAGCAGATGCACATAGAGCAGGTTTGGGATACAAAAGCCCTTTCATGCAGAAATTCTGTGAGATGTAATCTCTTCATATAGATTCAGGCCTTGATCCTACTGCCATTACAGTCACTGGCAATACACAAACTCACTTCAAAGAAAAAAAATCTAGTGCCTTAAAAGTAAATGAAATAAAAATCTGTCTCTAAGTCTTTTGTTTATCTTTTTAATCCAAAACTGGAAAACAGCTTATAAATAGTGGGAAAACAATGCCCAAAATATGTTTAAGATAAGAATAAAATACTTGTTCTAAAATGTGGGTCATGAAGTCCATAATTCCCAAAGATCTGAATGAGTCTTGTGTTGAGATGTAGTTATGCCTACCAGTATCTCACTAGTTTTGTTGGCAATGGTATACCTGCCATCATCAACATTATCTTAGTAACAGAGATTCTCTCTTGGTTTTAGATAGGAACATATTTTGTGTGAGAGAGAAAGAGGAGAGGGAGAGAATGTAGCTAATGAGCTTATAACAACTTCTTATGTTCACCTAAGAGTATTTTTGTTATTTTGTTCAAGTGTTCGTTTTTTGTTTGTTTGTTTGTTTGTTTTTTTGGGGGGGATGTTAAAAAGATAGCCCTAAAGTTCAATTCATAATGACAATAAGCTTCTGCATGGTATTTCAAGCTTCTGCATTCATAGGTAAGTGAAACTTCAATTATTCTTGTTATTTGAGTAGAGAAAGATTTAAGCTTTTAAAACAGGTTTCATTGTTTCCCAGTGACCCTTGTATTATGAAATTTTATTTTTTTAAGATTAATAATATAATAGAGATGACATAAAGCTTGTGAATCATAAAATGTGTCAGTAATGCAACATGCATTTATGAAAGTATTTAAAAAAATCTACATCCAAAATTAGATTAGTTTTCCCCTAAGTAACATGTAGCTACTTGTTACAAAAATGAGTCTTCTGCATAACACTATAAAAATAAATATCATCTAGTTTTCTATTTCTGATTTGATCAACTGCCCTCTGTGCACTATCTGTTACAAAATATGATATTGTCTATTGCAGTCTGTCAATGATTTACTTTAAGGGATTTCATAAAGAGTTTAACATGCTATCCTAAAGTATTTAATTTCTCTAACCACAGACCATAATGTATTCCTTGTAATTAATATGTGGCTTCCTGAGTTAATATAATATGCTTAGCCACTTACAAATCTAAATTGAAAGCAGTCTAGTCACTGACAATACAGCATGAATGAAGGTTTTAAAATGTTCTCATTTTCCTTGAAATTCATGAACAGTAATACTGGAAGTGATTCTAAAGTCAACACTGCAGAGACTTTGACTTTATGAAGTTTACTAAATTAGTTTGACTTAATCCAGCTATCATCAAGTATTGTAACCCACACTCCGCAGGGTCAGTTTTTACATTGAACCCAAACTCCCAACTGACTACAGTGTGGTATTTTGCCTGAGTTATGGCTACTGCAGTAGGACCCAATCCATACCTAAAAAAAAAAAGTCATGTGTTTTGAGAGCACAGCTTTATCATCCCATTTCACTAATATTATGGAGGCAGTGGAATAATGGGCATAATTAAAACATGGACAAGTTCTATGTCCTCTTATTTAAGTTCTGTTTGTTTGAATTATTCCTCATGAATTATATAGGGAACAATATTAACTTTTGTTTTTGTTTTGGGGTTTTATTTTGGGGGGGGGGGGGTGGAACAATTTCTATTTTCCCAGATGTAGGAGAGAAATCAGGTTGACAGAAATAGTAATTATAATTCTCTCAAAATATATATTCTCTAATGTTCTGCTTACACTTGTGAAGTAACACTAATTTGACAAGAAGAATACTCATGTAAAATATAGACAATACATGGTAAAACAGAGCCATTGATTTTGATGTAATTGTATCAATGTACAACTGAAGTTAAACAGTGGTAAATCATTCCTATATTCAAGGGAACATATCCTAATAAAGGTCCTTGAAAAATATAAAATAATATAAGGCCAGAAAGGCAGAATTTATTTATGTGTAGTTGGGACCAATCATAGGAATAAATTCAAATCTTTCATTTGAACTTTACAACTTCAGAAGATCCTTAAGTCAGTGGTAACCTTGTCAAAGTTTGTATCTGGTTTGGATGGACTAAAAGTGCCTAAGGCTATGTCTTTGAAAATCTAAACCTAAATATCACAAGGAAGCAAATTCTCACCACTGTGGCTTAAGAGCATATTGTTTTAGGAATTGTATTTCCATATATTTTTCAGAGAGGTCTCTACATTATTTTTTTAAATGTTTATTATGCCTTAAATGCAAGGAAAGATTTAGAAAGCACATTAGAAAAAATATTGATAGTGTGGTAGTGGAACATTGTGGTGTTAATTGGGAGATTTGAATATGAAAGTTTATTTGGAAATTGGGAACCAGAAGAGCTGTGGTTGAACAGAATGCTGATGCAATACTTTGTTGTTTTTGAAGAGCTGTATAGAAGTGATATAATAGACTACATACACAAATAAAAACCATGAATTATTGCGATCAGGAAAACTTTATACACCATACAGTGAAAAAATGCATTGTGAGATGAATTTGATATAGTTCATAGATAATCCATCATCTGTTGAGATATTCATAAATTACCCATTACATGAGATTTTTTTTCTCTATTGAATCAGATATTTTGCAGTTGGAGCAGTTATATTTCTTATTGAAACATATATGCTGACTACCAGAACAGATATTACATGCATCACCCACTGAAACTAGTAAATAAGATAGATCTTATATTGAAACAGAAAGTGTGTATCAACTGCCAAACCAAAGTCATTTCTTATCAAATTAAAAGCATCTCTTGTTGGAACAGGTTCTTCACTTTTTTTAAATAGACATATTGGCTACTCTATAAAAGTTGGCTATGCAATCAGATGCATTGCTTATTGAAAAAGATAGACTTCTCTTTGAGATAAATATATTGCCTTTTTAACCACAGTAAAAGGATGCATTGCATTGGTTTCCAAATATGCTGTCTTTTTTTTCTAAATCACCTACTGAAACAGAAATGTGCCTGTGAATTCACTCTCTGATCATTGAAAGAAATACACCATACTGGTGCAGAGAGATAAACAGGCACTCATTAAATCAAATATATTTTTTCTATACTGCAGCTACAGCTATGGGCACCAAAAAAGGTGCATACTTATGAACAAATCAACCCTACCCACTGCCATTTTCAAGTAAATGGCAGTACTTGCATCAAAAAGGTAAACATGATAGCAATTTTGCAGCATTACTTAAAGAAATTAATTTTAAAAATGGAGACCCAATGTTATGCTGTTAGACCTGAGTAAATCAGATTAACTCTAGAGTCACAGAGTCAATGAACCAGAACGTACCTATAATAACATCAAGTCTGGTCCCCTGCCATAGACAGGAAGTTAAAGAGCTCAAACTAGCTCAATGAGGTGCTTATCCAGCTTCCTCTTGAACATCTCCAAGGATGGTGTCTGCACCGACTACACTGGGAGTGTGTTCCTGGTTCTAGTTACCTTTTGGAGATATCTGATTTCCATTGAAGTCAAATGAGTTGCAATAAAATGCAACTGAGATAGTTAAGCAGAATCAGCTCCTAAGATATTAAAAATAACTTA
This sequence comes from Crocodylus siamensis, assembly GCF_052110815.1. Classification (NCBI taxonomy): domain Eukaryota; kingdom Metazoa; phylum Chordata; order Crocodylia; family Crocodylidae; genus Crocodylus; species Crocodylus siamensis. The sequence goes on from NC_143396.1 coordinate 44,104,808, forward strand.
ACAATTCCAGAGCTTAACCTATTAATGCTCCAAACAGCATTCCAGACATATTTAACAATATTTTGCATATACTTTAGAATTTCCTGAATTAAGAATTTGTATTTAACATTTATTTCTACCATGTCTTTTCTATCCCCTATTCAAAAGCATCACTGCAGTCCTAGTTTTATAATAAATTTACAAGACATTGCAGAACAAGAGTTACTCTCTCGTTGTTGAGGTATATACGAAGATAACTCTTCTCCTATAGACCCCACAAAACCCACTGGAACACTTATTTTCTCAGCTGACCCATTTTTCTAGTTACTTCTAAACCCTTCTGTTTCAACTTATTTTGCTTTTTTAATTCAGACAACAATTCTCTAACCCTCACCATGCAGTTTGCTAGATTGTCTGTTTTCTATCTCTTCACCAAGATATTCAGAAAGGGATTTTAGAATTAATGTAGTGATTTAGCAGTTCATTTCAAGGTTGTTATCTGTACATTATCATATCCTTACATAGGAGGTTAATTTTGAACCACTGAAGTCAATGTGAAAGTTGTCATTGATTTAAATGGACATTGGAACAAGTCCTATGAATGCAGTTAAAGAGCTCTGTATGTACAGAATGCAATATTCCAATGGTCATAACTCAGACAACTCAGAATCAAATTTGTCAAAATCAAGGCCAAAATCTTGGCAAAGATCACTTGGCAAAGGCCTCTGGCAAAGACCATTTTACTGTGAAATTGCCTCATTTAATCTTCAGCCATTCCAGCACCAGTGTTTTTTAAAAACATATTTTATAATAGAAATGATAGATTGTTCTTTTAAAAAGAATAAAACCGAAGAAAGAAAATAGAAAAAAAACTCAGCAACAATTCTCAAATTTCCAATCCCAATAAAAGAAAACAAAAATAAGATCAAACTCATCTTTCAGCAGGAACAAAATAAGGAAAGATATAATATTTAAATTATCTAAAAACTGTTTGATTTTCTTATTATGGAAGCTTTCTAGGAAAGGGACAGATGGATATTTAAAACACAGGCATCTTGGGAAACTGAAAAAGGTAGAAATTCAGAAACAACTCACAGATAACACAGAAGATGAACTTTGTCCTAATGTACAATTATAATTCTGTAGTATGGCTGCGGGAGTAGAACATGTAAAGAAATTTAGAGAGGTATGCTGGATTACAGAATTGGTACTCAAAGATAAATTCCATGTCTAAGTCTTTGTTTATTATTACAGTGGGATTCTATACTAGCCATCTATACTAAAAACACACAGATTAAGATACCAGTAGGTTGTTGGGTTTTTTTATTATAGTAAGCCGACCCTGCAGCTCCTTAAACTGGCACAAGAAGCAAGGGGGAGTTTCTACTTTTATGCAGAAAATCATAAGGGTTAAGTTCACAAGCTGACTGGCAAAAGGAGGGAGCAGACAAAAGGTAAAGACGCATCAACATTGTGGTAACATACACTCAGCACCTTAAATTCCACCCTCCCATACCTCTGGAGGTATCCCCAGACAAGCCTTTAATTCCTAGAGTGCTGAAACAGCAGCCTGTAGTTGCCTCCAAATCTGAGTCCAGCTCTTGCACTCCACAGTCCTGGCTGCCCAGTCCAGTAAGATCTCCAGCTCCACTGTGCACTGCCCTGCATAGGGATAGTTAGGTTTCATGTGCAGGCTGCTTTCTCTTCTCCTTATTCCAGCCTCAAGCTTCCTCTTCCTTTTTCCCTTGCTCTCCTAGCCCTTTGGGGTTTCTGGGGTTTTAATTCAAATTAACATTCAGCATAGCTCTGCAGACTGTCCTCTGGCTCTTCCTTCTGTGACACACATTATATTCATATTACAATAGTATAAGGTCTATAGCTTTATGTTTTTTTCTTTCAAAGGTAGATATAAAAATTGGTCTACAGTAAGGTAAGGTTACATGTTGCAGTTAGACCAAGTTAAGAGCACTTAAAATGCAAGTACCCATGCATTAAAGCCTGCTAACAAGTGCCTATAGGAATCTTAAAGTTACGTCACTTGAGGTAAGGATTCTCTTTACACTGTGCTACCCAGCTCAATAGGTTATCATTAGGTCACTCTACCAACATAAAATGACAACTTTGCAGACCTCCAGTATCCCAGGACTCTCCAATCCCAGGTGCAGTAGCTACTTTTCTGGACTCTTATGCCCCAAATGACAGCATGGACAGCAGAGCAAAGGCTGGTTAATGGGAAGGGGGATGCATGGGAAGGATTTTGGGAGCTGCTGAAGGACAGGAGGTATGGTGTGGTGCATGGGCTGGATCCAGGTGTGGGGGGATAACATGTGTTGCCACACCACTTGTGCTCCTGCCATCAGTGGTGCTGCCCCTATGCCTCAGCTCTGCTGGTCTGGGCAGCAGGGAGAGAGAAGCTAAAGGAGCATGAGCAGTGGTGGCAGGAGCAGCCAGAGGTACATGCGCACAAACACTTGCTTCTGGCTGCTGCTGCTGCTTATGCTTTTCCCCTCCTCTCTCTGTGCCACTAGAGCACAGTTGGGGTATGGGAGCAGTAGCACCAATGGTAGATGTGTGTGTGGGGAGGGTTCTCCCTGCAGCCTATACCATGAGGAAGGGCAGCCCCTCATTGCCTCTGATGCTCCAAAGCCCTGACTGTGCTCTGAGTGGTGTGGAGCATGAGCACTGACAGTGGCAGCCAGAGGCAAGTCTGTGTGTGTGTGTTGCCAAAAAGCCTGGGATGTAGTGTGTGTGTGTGTCCAGAAAATCAAGGGGAGGGGAAGAGCGTGTGTGTATGTATGTTAGTGCTAGAGAGCTGGTGAACAGGACACTAACCATGTCCCTGCTCACCAGCCCCTACCTCCTAGCTCTTAAAAAAAAAAAAGCCTGGCATATACCAGCTGCTGCCAAGTGAAGGGGGGAGGAATCCCTGCTGCCCTCCACTGCCCCATGCTGTGTGGGGGGATCTGTCACGAGCCCCCATCCCCTGCCCATTTTCCCAGCCCCAGGTCCTGGCACTTAAAAAAAAAATGCCCCACTCACTGGCTGCTGCCAGGTGGAGGGTGATCCCTGCTGTCCCCTGCCATTCCCCACTGCTCCAGGCTCTGTGGGGGGCTCTACCACAATCCCCCTGAACCCCGCCAACTCTCCGCTCCCCCCATGGCTACTCCACCATGTCCCACTGCCCCGGCTCTTTAAAAAAAAAGAAAAGCCCCGCACTCACTGGCTCCTACCAGGCGGTGGAGCGATCCCCACTGTCCTGTGCTGCATGTGGGGTGGGCTCTGCCATGAGCTCCCAGAGACATGGATGGCTGCTGCAGCAGTTGGTGAGAGCAGGGTTTTGTTTTGTTTTTTAAAAGAACTGGGAGCCAGGGCCAGGTGGAACAGCCATGGGGTTGGGAGAGCAGACAGGGGATGGGGGATCATGGCAGAGCCCCCCATGCAGCACAGGGTAGTGGGGGGCAGTGGGGATCACCCTCCACACACCTGGCAGCAGCTGGTGAGTGTTTTGTTTTGTTTTTTTAAAGCCAGGAGCTGGGGCTGGGCGGGGCAGCTATGGGTGGGACTGGTGGGGGCCAGGGGGATACTCAGTGTGGTTGAGGGATTAGGCAGGGGATGGGGCCTGGTAGGGGTCCCCCCCATGGTCCCCTCTCTTCTTCTCCAGCCCCCTGCCTCCCTTGCCCCCTACTTACCAGCACAGAGTCTGGGTCCAGCTCCATGTGGCAGCGAGTGGGGATGTCTCAAATGTCCAAAGCAATCTGAATATTTTCCAAATTGATTTGGAGAGCTTCAGATCAATTCAGACCTTTTTATTGGTCTCCTGTTTCAATTTGGATTCAGAGATTCAGCCGCCATATCGAGCCAAATCTCCTATGAATCAAATCAGCACCCAAAGTTCACACAGCCCTAGTATTAGCCCCAAATGTGCAGAAGCTTACAGCACTTGCTGCCTTTGGATGCCTATACACTAGTGCAAAGGCTGCTCTGAAGTGCTCAAATCCCAGCGCATTGGAGCAGACTCTATTAATCAACTCTCAAGTGTAGCAATTACCGTGCTCCAACATCCTTCTGCGTCTCATGTATGAGCATTCCCACACTTAAAAATGGTGGCAGGGGCACTTGAACTAAAGCTCATTGAAACCCTCCCATGCATCCCCATCCCACTAACCAGTCTTTGCTCTGCCATCAAACAAGCTTTAGTTCAAGTGCCCCTGCTGCCCTTTTTAAGCCCAGCAGGCAGATACATGAGATGCTGTGGTGCCTTAATTGAAGCAATTCTCAGAGCTGCTCTAATTAAAGCGCCACTCCCTTACCCCCAAAAGCACATATAAAAATGCCCTTTAACATCAATATAACATTCCTTAAAGTTAGCAGTTTCTAACTGTAATGTATACTTTATTTGAAGAAGTAAAAAGAAACAAGGAAGTATGTGCAATCTTATAGATGACCCTTATACACAAGTTACCATACAGATTCAATACACAGAGTTTAGGTTAATTCTGTAGTTAAGAAAGTTATTTGGAGCAGCAACATTTCAAATTGCAAATTTATAGTCCATAATTGTCAGTTAGTATTTTTCCTGGTAGTTTTAACACATCAGTGTAGTTACCTATTTTGCAAAAATCTGAGATTTGTGGAGCTATTTTTTCTATGTTGATATCTTGAGTACAACCAGCATTAATTACCAGGGTTTCAGTAAAAGAAAAAATGAGAAAAACAATTAAAATACAAATTTCAAAAATACCATTTTTATAAGATGATGCATGATCAACATTTAACATATTTAAGTATTTATCTCACTTAAACACCCCAGCTATGTTATTAATACATCAAAAACTGTGTAAAGATATAATGTAAAATAGTGCTTATAAAGAACGATGAGTACACAGACATGCATAAGATTTTTTTCTCTATCATTACTATCATATTTTAAAAATATACCTGCACATTATTTTTCCCTCCATGTCTTTAATAGGATATCTTGTCCATTCAACCTACATTTGGGGCTTCATTTCCAGGTGTTGTTACTACAAACAGGCACAGCTAAGGCAGGCTCTGGATTCTTGATATAGCTGCCTACTCTTGACCTCTCATGTATATATCTCTGAAATGACAGGTAGCAAAAAGGACTTAGCAGTAAAACTGCTAAAAATAACAGCTTTTGACAATATTGTAATGATAACAGTGGGAAAGTGTGGGAAGAAAAATATATATACTATAAGTAAACCAATTTGAATTTAAATTAATTTTGATTAGTAATTTCAGGGACCTAACAGGTAGCTGAAATCTTGACTAAACTTCCCTTGCTGCAACTAGACACCATTGTGTCATCTGCTGCCACTGAGAACAGTCTAGCTCCCTCTCCTTTTAACCACTTTTCAAGGGAATATCTTTCCTGCAGGAGAATTTCCAGCATATGGCTATAAGTGCAGAGCAGGAACTATGGGGGTTCCCATTTAGGTAGAATACTAGAGTGTGTGTTACCATACCTAGGGCCTTGGCTCAGTCTGCAAGCACAGAGGGGAAACCCCTATAGCAGACAGCCCTGCAGACAACTGCATATCACACTGCCATGCCCAAACTTCTGGTGTGTGCCTGCAAGCAACCCTATAAGTGTTCCTGGCACAGCACCCACAGCCACTATTCTACAGAAAATGGCCCCGGAAGCCCTCAGAGCAGCAGGGGCCTGACCTTGTGGGAAAACGGCTCCAGTGTCATCTGTAGTTGCCAATGTAGTTAGATATCAGGAGGCACTACTTCACAGTCAGGGCGGCTAGGGTCTGGAACCAGCTTGCAAGAGAAGTGGTGCAGGCTTCTACCCTGGGGGTGTTTAAGAGGAGGTTAGATGTACATCTTGCTGGGGTCATTTGACCCCAGTATTCTTTCCTGCCATGGCAGGGGGTCGGACTAGATGATCTGCTCAGGTCCCTTCCGACCCTACAAACTATGAAACTATGAAATGAATGATCTAGAATGATCTAGTTGGGGATGGTTCTGCTTTAAGCAGGGGGTTGGACTAGGTGCACTCCTGAGGTCCCTTCCAACCCTAATTTTCTATGATTCTATGAAATGAATCAGCTCTGCTAGGACACTGATGGTGTGGATTGATTTGCCTCTGGCAAGGAAGTGGTTAAAGAAAGTTGCTGGGCTGAGAAGACCATGTCCTGGTATGCTTGCAGTCAATGCCAGACCCTCAGATGTGGTATAAAAGAGGGCTTCAGGCTCAGAGCAGGGAGGATTCTCAGTACTGACTAAGCCTGGCTCTGGTCAGGTGTTCTCCATGAACCCAAGCATGTAGATTCCTAGGTTGGTCTGGATGCCTGGTAGTTTGTAGGATGGAGACCAGGGAGCTGACCCCTTGTTCTATTGCAGCCAATTTGGCACAGCTGCTCACACGCCAAACATGGCATGTGTTTATACCCTTACAAAATGAATTAATCACTTTCAGAGTTAAAAGACAGAATCTCAACTATGTGTGTAAAAAGGCCATGATCTGAGACTGAGAGCTGTCATTGACCTTCATCCTCTGTGTATTGGGCACAGAGGGGGATATCGTATATATCAAGGCCAGGGGAATACAACTATAGATGTGGTGACGTATCTTGAAACATCCAGATGGGCACCCGTTACTTACTGAAAATCAGACCCCACAAAGCTGCTTTAAACATCAGGCACCCAAAAATCATTAGCCAGTCCTGAACTTTTAGTTAACAGTGCTTTCTTAGGGTGCCTATACATAAGCAGCAAGGCTGCGCCAATGTGCTACAATTACAGCATGTCAGAGCAGATTTGATTAACTGAGTCTGCTGAAGTGTGGTAATTACCATGCTCCAGCAGCTTCCATTATTTCATGTATCAGTGTCCCCATGCTTAAAAATGGTGGTGGGGATGTTTTACCAAAAGCTCATCAATAAAGTGCCCCCACCATCATTTTTAAGCATGGGGACACTGATACATGAGATGCTTCAGGTGCTTTAATTAGAGCAGCTCTCGGAACATATGTATAAATGCCCTTAGCTATTAGACGAATATCTAAAAAAAAATTTTATTCTTCTAGAGGAGCAATTCAGTCAGCACACCTTGAGAAAAAAAAGCCCATATATTTGAGAGGATAAACTGCTTTTATCTTCATCACTCATACCTTTTAAAAACTCCATTATAGAACATATTTTCCTGGCATCTGTTAGGAAATCTGCGCCTTGATTTTAAAACGTGGATTTATTTTTAAGTAAGTATATTATTTGCTGTGTGAATTCTTGTGTTTTTATATGCTTAAGTAGCAGCCCATAAAGTCCTCCTTCTCTTCATTTGTCTTTTCACAAAGATTTTTTGACATGTAGCTCTTCTATCCTTCCTTCACTTTGAGAATCATAATCGGAGCTTAAGCATACTATGACATTTCAGTTGTGTTTCTTCTTACACCAGATACCTTATTTAACCAATTAAATTACTTTTGGAATAAAAAAAAAGCGCATGTTTTAAAATGCATGTTTTTCAATATTTGTTGCTATTGGGCAGCAGCTTTTAAACATATCCCTGCATAGACCCTAATTAATCATTATAGTCCTGATGTAAAGTGGCATTATATTGTAAAGAGAGGGAAGAGGAATTGTTCAAATGAATGTAGGATTAAGTTATACTTTTCACATCCTTGGCCAGTATAATAAAAAGTTTAAGCCCAATGGTACTAGAAATAGTCTGCTGTTTCTCCTACAAACTTGCAAAAAGTTCAGATTTGTCTATATGCCTTTCTCAAGCATATTACATATTCCTTGTTGTTTGGACCAAATGAAGTATAAGAGTCAACTACAATTTCTAGCCAAGAGAATTTCCTTCCTCTGGTATTATTGAGGCCTTTGCTTTTGATATTAAAAATTAATTTTCAGTTCCTAAAGATGGCTTGAAGAGTGGGCTGCAATTAAACCTTTAAATTTTATTTTCCTTTGCACCTATTCTGCCTTGTGTTTTTCTTTTAAATGAAAGGATGTGCTCTGTATAACACTATTAGCAACGAAGGAGGGGTGCTTTAAAGATTTTATCACCTCTTTCCCCTTACCTCTGGATGTTTTTGGGGGCGGGTTTCTTCCTTTATCTACCAATCGGAAAATTTCACTGCAATAACCCACAAACTTATTTTCCTTTAGATTCCACCTCAGTTATTGCCTTTGCCACAATACTGACAAAGCTGAACCAGCGAAATGAAAAAGGTGGTTGCCTGTTACTAGCAAAAACTAGAAAGTTTCAGGTTTGAATGGATGAAATATTTTGAAGTGAACTATAGCCCAACACATACATTTTATGTAGTTTTTTCCCTGTTAAGTTTTATCTTTCTGTAATTGTTGTTGAACTTTATTATTGAAATGGATATTACTGAAAATCTTAGTCTAGAACCCAAATCACCTTGCCCTTCCATTTCTCTTGAGCATACATGACAAGCAAAGTGAATTTGGTCATAGGCGAATTGAATGTTTTGGGGGCTTTTTTGTTTATTTTGCAGATTTTTATTTAAGATACATTTTTATTACTAGATATCAGAAAGTCGACCTGTCCTGTGTAAATGATGAGAATGGTGTTTGGATGACGGGTGGTAAGGAAGTAAGAGAACAAGCCCTGCTGTGAAACAGATTTTGTCTGTTGGAGAAAATTGAGCTCAAACTTGGACTTGTGTGTAGGTGATCTGACAAAGCCTGTGGTGTTTGAATGCTGAAGCATGTATAACAGTCTACTGATCGACTGAAACCTTTGTATCGCCACCAGATGTATCCATGAAGAGATATGTCTTGCAGCAAGGCAGATATTTGTGGAAAGCTAGGGAAAATGGATATTAATCATTGCATGAAATAATTCAGTCAGGAGAATGGATCTGAAACCCTATTGCAGTTAAGGCCCTGCAGTGCCTAAAGCCTGTAGGAACTTTGAATCTTACTCCCTTTAAACTTGAGCAGCTGTCACTCTGCTGGCAGCTTCTTTGAAGTTGCCTGAGGCTTGTGGAGAATTGGGCTGTTTCAGTGCGGAAGCTTTGCTACCCCCCTACCCCCCAAGTTGGAAATGAGTTTTTAAGGTCTTCACGACTTGATGCTGATTTTTTTTTAAAAAAAGAAGAAAAAAGGGGGAAAAAATAGAGATTTGTTAGAAAAAGCATTTTTATGATACAGGCCCATTCTCTCTTGAGCACATCTGCTTCCAAAGGGGATAAGTGACAGAAATATCTGAGAAAAATTAAATGGGCACTACTCCAGCTATTAAATTTTGTAAGGACCAGCAGTATTTTAGATATGTTGCATGTATGTTTTTCAGAATAACATATTTTCATACAGATGGGGCTACTTAATGATTTAATGAAGTACTGTTTGGCAAATCATTTACTGATGTGATGTATTGCTGTCAAGAGATAATTTAACCCCTAAGATAATTGCATCCCTATTGGCTGCAAACCCTGACTTTAGTTCAGTTGAATATAGTCTGTTCACTGCTTTGGCAATAGAATTACTGTACCAGCAGAAACCATTTCCAAAAATATCTTAACATTAACTTACCATAGCTCTCCATTGTTCAGAGGACTTGATGATATATCTAAACATCATCATTGGTCTTAAAATAGTTGGCCATCATTATCAATTATGATTGCCAATCATTTCTTCTCTGTATAAATTTTTGTTTATATGTTTTAATGTACATAATTTTTGTGGTAGCAATTCATATCAGATTGACCTTAAAGGTTGTTCTTTCCTTTGAAATCTCCTTCTAGCTACCTGGGTATTAATTGTTTAATTTAATTAATTAAACCATCATAAATCAACTATCATTGATTATTTTTTCTCATTACAAGCATCACACCTCTTGCATTGTTGCAAATTCCATACTTTTAAAGTTAGGCTTTAGATAACAATCATGCCTTTTAATATGGCAGATAAGAGGTTTTTTAAATCTTCAATTCACTATAGATTGAATTATAGGACCTAGTTACATGTTATACTTTGACCTGCTCAAATGTTGATTGGTGTTAGTGCTAGCTCATGTTTGGTCCACTCACACATTGAGGCTTAAAACCTTCTCTGACTGCCCCTCGCCTGCACAGCTGTGACTGATTACTAGAGGGCTGGTAAGCAGAGGCCTAACCAGCAACTACCACTCGGAGCTGCCACTACAGAGCTGATGAGCAAGGACAGATTCCTATCTCTGCTTTAAGTGTGGGTGTGAGAGAGATGTGGGGGCATGAAACTGTAAAGCAGAGAATTAAAGTGATGGGGGTGGAAAAAGGGTGGTAAAAAGAACTTAGTCACTGAAGGATAAAATAAAAAGAAGTGAACAAAAAGAGAAAAATGGAGTTTTGAAAGAAATAAAGAGGAAGTAAATTAAAGAAGTTCTCATGTTTTAATAAATTAGGATTTGGGATTTGGGTGTGAGGGGTGCTGGTCATGTTTCCTGGGGTGGCTGGGATGTAAGAACAATTAAGGATAGCACTTTTGAGGGAACTACTGCTCCTTCTCTTGGAAGGAAGACCCAGGTCATGGGAACACTATCTGGCCTTGTTTTTTCCCCTACCTTGTTTCTCCCCCACCTTCCTTAGACCCACTCCTAGGCCTATCCATGCCCTGTGGCATGGCTACCTGGCATGCATTGTGCAGGCTGTTTGCATGGGACAGGTTGGAAAAGTGAGCTGTACATAATAGGATGCAGTTCAACAAGAACAAATGCAAAGTGCTGCACCTAAGGTGTAAAAATATCCAGCACATCTACTGGCTGGGAAATGACCATCTCAGCAGCACAGAAGTGGAAAGGGATCTCAGAGTCATAGTGGACTCCAAGATGAACATGAGTTGTCAGTGTGATGAAATTATCAGCAAAGCTAACCGCACTTTATCATGCATTAGCAGATGAATGACAAATAGAACCAAAGAGGTGATACTTCCCCTCTATGTGGCATTGGTCAGACCACAGTTGGAGTACTGCATCCAGTTTTGGGCACCATACTTTAAGAAGGATGTGGATAACCTCGACAGGGTCCAGAGGAGTGTCACTCATATGGTTAAGGGTTTGCATACCAAGCCCTATGACGAGAGACTAAGGGAACTGGATCTCTTCAGCCTCTGCAAGAGAAGGCTGAGAGGTGATCTTGTGGCGACCTAAAAGGGGGGGGGGGCACAGCAAGGAATTGGAGATGCTCTGTTCACCAGGGCACCTCTTGGGGTAACAAGGAACAATGGTCATAAACTGACAGAGAGCAGATTTAGGGTGGGCATCAGGAAGAATTTCTTTATAGTAAGGGTAGCAAGAATTTGGAATGGGGTTCCAAGAGACGTGGTGCTCTCCCCTACTTTGGGTTTTTTTAAGAGAAGGCTGGACAAGCACCTGGCTGGGGTCATCTGACCCCAGCACTCTTTCCTGTCCAGGGCAGGTGGTCAGATTTATGATTTGTTAAGGTATCTTCCAAACCTAGCATCTATGAATCTATGAATAACAGCCAGTTACCAAAGGAGATCACTACATCCAACCATGAAGGCTATCATAAGCAGCTTCACTCCTTAAAGAACAAAGAAGCAAAACTTTCCAAACTTGTAGTATCCTGCAACACTCCTACAATACATGGTATTGCTATCATCTTCTCCAACCATACACTCAACTCAAGTGAAGTTGTCATGGTTTTGCCTTCTGTCCCTCTATACCAGGGATGAGCAAAGCCCAGACTGTGGGCCATATCCAGTTGACAGTGGACCCCTTTGCGTAGCTGGAGTTGGTCTCTATGGAGACCCCAGCCACACCTGTGCTGTGAAACCTCAAGGCTGGGATTGCCATAGAGACTAGCCTTAGTTGCACTGGCAGGGGGCTGCTCTGGAGGCACTGGGATTTTGCGATGGGGCAGCTTGCTCTGGACCCGGGGCAGAATTGTGATCTGTAGCCTGCATGCTCTGGGCAGGGGTGTGCAGGCAGGGGATCACGGCTCTACCCATCTCCTTGAAGTGGGGCAATCCCCTGCCCCATCTCCTTGAAGCTGCAATCCCCTGCCTGTGCACCCCTGCCCAAAGCATGAAGGCTACAGATCACAGCTCTGCCCTAGCTTCAGAGCAAGCTGCCAGCCAGATCGGCCATTTTGCCCACTCCTGCTCTATACAATACAACATGGTGGCTACATGGAGACTTCAAGGCTAAGATAAAGGGAATATTTCCATGATGAAATAGCTTACAATGACCAACCCATGACAGACCAGACCCATATGTAGGACAATAAAGAGGACAGATGAAAAAGCATGCATACAGGAAGCTGAGAGAGAACTTTCCAACACAGAATTTTACCAATACCTGATAGAGGAACCCACAGCAAAATGCCAGAAGGATCTGAATAAACTTGTAAAGAAGCTGCCTCTGAAAGCACAAGAAAGAAATCATACTTGCACCTCCTGGGAACCTAGGCCAGGCAACTTTTATTTATTACAAATGTGACAATCTAGGATGACTCATTGTGTCTCATCATGGAAGGATGCCCCATCATGGAATGAGTTTCTGGCTGTGTTGACTCTATCCCACTCCTATATGCCATTGCAGCTGATACCTATTTGAAAGACCCCACAGATTTCTTAAGGAAGCTGTGTTTTATTGACAAGCTTCTAGCAAACACCATGTTAGTTACCATGGATATCATGTCTCTATACCACCATTCCTGATGAGGATGGATTACAAGCTATAAAGAACATGATCCCTGACCAGAAAATTATTTCAATTAAGTTCTCCTGCTTTGTCTTCTCAAACACCTATTTCAGATTTGGGGACTCCCTATAACTACAAATTAATGGCATTACCATAGGCACACATATGATCCCCCAATATACCAACATGAAGGACCTTGATGTTTGCTTCCTCTACAGCTACCCCTTCATCCCCCAGGTATATCTCATGTACATTGATAACATCTTCATAACATGGACACATGGGAAAGAATCTGTAGAGCAATTTTACCAACTTTCACCCCTCCAACTATTTCTGGAATACTCTATGTAGCAGGTTCCTTTTCTAGATGCTCCAGGGAAGGTTTGCAGTGGCTACATTGCTACCACATTGGATAGGAATCCTACTAACCACCACAGCTACCTTCACATCATTAGCTTTCATCATAAACACACCGCTAGGTCTACAGCCCAGCTTTACTTACAACCAGATCTGCTTTGATCCCAGTGACTGGCATGAACACCTTGAGGATTAAGAGCAGGGATTCCTACAGTTGTAAACTACAACTGTAGTTGTAGTCTACATCAAAAATCAAGCCACTCAAATCAAGAAAGCCAGACTCAGACCTCATTCCAACTTGCTACAATACCATCCCCAGGACAAATGTAACAGAATCTCTGTTTGTCTCCAACAGCCCCTACCCTGAACATCTAAGACACCTCCAACCCCTCCTGGAAAAGGATGATTGTCTCAAGATAGTCTTTGGGGACAAACCTGTCCTGGCTTATAGACAGCTTCCTGCCCAACCACAAATAGCATCTTTCAAACAGATTAATGAACTCCCATCCTCACTGGCACACTAGTTCTTGCAATAAACATAAATGACGGCTGCATCCCCATTTCAAGACAGACCACATCATCACTGGACCTAATAACAAGCAGTACAAAATCCAAGGTTCATTCAGCTGCAGCTATACCAATGTCATATATGCCATCACTTGCTTACAATGCCATTCTGCTGTCTGCATCAGACAGACAGGGCAATCTCTATGTGTAAGGATCAATATTGATTTGACATCAGCTGCAGAGAGAAACAAAAGCCTGTGGCAGAACACTTCAGCCTCCCTGGACATTCCAGTGCTGACCTCAGGAATGCTGTTCTCAAGCAAAAGAAAAAAAAAATTAAAACCCGTTTGAATGGGAAATTGCAAAACAAGAAATCATCCACTAACTGGACTGTGTTAAGTGTGGTTTAAAAATGGACTATAGATTCTAATCTCATTAACTAGATCATTTTCCATGATCCCTTTGTTCCTGTGGGTTTAATGCTTGTTTGCTCATCTTTCCTAGCGCTGCCCTTTTGCTCACTCTCACTCCCCATTTCATCTTTCATATTCTATTTTCTTCCTTACACTCTGCTTTCTGCCATCTTTTCACAGCATCTGATGAAGTGAGCTTCAGCTCATGAAAGCTTGTGCTCTCTATACTTATTTGATTAGTCTATAAAGGTGCATTACTACCCTGCCTTCTGAGCTTTTCTCTCAGCCAGCAAACTGAGAGTGACTATAATAGGGTTAACAGTAGACTCTCCTCTTCAGCTTGCTAGCTGAGAGAGAAACTTACAGGCCCTTTTTTTGTAACACGTAATATTCATGCTTTTATTTCAGAGAAGAAACTCAGTTTCCTAGCTTCCTGTTTTGAAAAGCTGTTTTGGGGGGAAAAGGGGTACGTGTGTGTGTTGTGGGGGGAGGGCAATATGTGAGTAAATATGCATATGTTGGTATGATTTTATCTGTACAGGACCAAAATCAATTTAATTTTTAATCCAATGTTAGTCACCCCTCAAATAATGGGCAGGGAAGAGCTAGAGAGCAGACCCAAGCTCTGGCATCTGTCAACCAGATACCTGGACCCTTCCTGAATGAAGGACTAAGAATAAATGAATTAAACAGTTTATTTAACATCTAACAACCAGTTACCATAAAGTAGTAAAAGATACAGCTCTCTCTCTGTATATATCTATACCTATATATCTCTATATATTTATATAGATTCACACACACACACATACACACACACACACACACACTTGAATTACCTACTATTTACGACACTGTGTAACATACGGGTACATACAGACATAAAACAAAGGGAAGGAGGGGTGGTATTCACCTATAGGGACTGTGGGGTCATGCTACTGGGGGAAAATAGAGACAGATAAACCAGGATGACCCTCACATAGTTTCCCTCTCTGTAGTCTGGGTGTAAACTAGTAATCTTGATCTATTTTATATCAGTGGTGGGACACTTCAGCTTCAGGCAAGTATTCTTTCATTTCTGTGCCTCACAGGCTCCACCTCACAGGCACAAATCCACTTGAGTCAACTCCCAAGGCATCTCCCAAACAGAAATCCACTTGAGCTACCACCTCCCAGGCTAACCAGTAGGACCACCTCACAGGCACACTCCAACTGAACGCTCAGTCTGAGTGGACAATTCCTTTTATACTCCCTCTGCACACCACACGGTCACTTGCTTAAAGTTACCTTATACAGGTAACTTTTCCATACACTGCACCAGATTTCTTCACATGACACCTTCTCTTTGCCGCACGGCCCTCTACTCTCCTGTACCTGCCAACTGCCCAATAACCTAAAGTTCACCTAGGTTTTCAGCCTTACAATGTCTCTATTGTATTGAAATGCTTTTGGAACCAAATCTGTGTACCTGTGTACCTGTTTCCTTCAATTATTACATTACCATGAAGAAGTTTCAGTTCCGAGCTGTAGGCAGAAAAGTTTGTATGCTCCTTTTTTCCAAGTTCTTAACTACAAGGTTCAACCGCTCAGCTTCAAAAAGAGCACTGGAAAAAGTTCAACAACCTTCCTTTATTTTTTTCTCCAGACTTACACTCAGTTCCCCCTCTACTGCCTAGCATGTTCTAGTCATGGGTTTTTATCTGCCTTCAATGTTAGGAGCTACACATGCCCAGTTTATGAACGTATATAATGTCATCGTTGCCCAAGTATGGGCATAGGTAATGAAGGGTAATAGCACTGCCAAATGTATGTAAGTGCAAAAACACTATTTAAAGAGTTAGGTAAGTATTATTTAAGTGCATAGAGGATAAAATAATTTGGCCTGATATCTCATTTCCTGTTTGTGTACAGAGCAAATGTCTTTATATACCTCACAATGGACAGTATCAGTATAAGGCCAGAGACATGCTAGAGCAATCATATTTTCTTATTCCCTCTCAGCTTCAGGATGATTAGATACAATCTCCCTCACAGAGTATTGCATTCCAAATAGGTTATGCATTGACAGTGTTTATTTTCAATCTTGCCTGTTTTGGGGAGAGTTCTTAAGTCAATGCTATATAAGCATGGAGCTGCTGTCCAAACTACCATTCAAGTCTGTCCTCTTTACTGTATTCTGGGTGTTTGGAGTCATGCAGACAGAAGCGCAGAACCTGGCATGAATTATTTATAGACACTATTCATATTATACTACTTATAATAATTTTTCAAGACATGAAATTAATTGTGATTACATTTTTAGAGAAAATATCTCTTCATTACAGATCTCTCTCTCTCTATACACACACACACACACACACACAAACAATGCTTAAATGTTCAAGTATGCATTACCAGATAATGCATTACTATATATGTATATATTAGAAAAAGGCTGCCTGTTGCAATATTATAAAATACAAAAACAATGTTTAAATGTTCAAGTATGTATCATCAGATACTACGTTAATATATGTGTATACATTAATGCAGTCTCTGCTAATGCATACTTGAACATTTAAACATTGTTTTTATATTTTATAATATTGCAACTGGCAGCCTTTTTCTAATCAGGGATTGTTTTTAGCTCTTTTACAGAATAAATGGGTACATTTACAAAAAATGCTTCTGAAAGTTTTCAGCGTCATTTGCTTGGGTTTTTTAGAATTAATAAATAGATATTTTGAAACCAGGATATATCTCCATCTTGTCCACTTTTTCTTTAAACTTTGCTATGTGATATGGAAGAATATAATATTAGTCACAGAGGGAAAAAAGGTAATACTAAAACAGGCCTACATTTTCCTATATAATACAAAAATGATCTACTTCAAAGACAGGGTATGCCATATATGAGTAACTTGATTTTTTCTGGGTTTGTTCTCTGTGGTTGTTATGGTTAGGTGATCACTGGCAGCAACTAAATCAGATACAGGTTTTATGTGTTTGTTTGTTTGTTTATTCATTCATTTTTATTTATTTGGGGTTTTTTTTCCTTCTCTTCTCTTCAAGCACTCTCTCTTCACTTCTTCTGGCACTTCAGTTAATGTGTATGAAGTTCTGTCAGAAAATCTACATCTTCCAGGGCGAAAACATGCCCTCTCTTCAATATAATTTCCTAGCTCCAAAATATTTTCCTCTTTTGGCAAAACAAGGGCTTGAAGTTCTGTACACTTCTTTCCTTTGCCTGTTTTCTTTTTCTTTAAAGTTGCAATTTTTGCTACTAATCTAATATTTCAATGAAAATAAGTAATTAGGTTAAAAAGTTAAGGACATCTCACTGATTTAAATCAGCTTGGGATCTGGATTCTTGAGTATTTTTGACAGCAATAATAGTTTTGCTTAACAGGGAGCCAGTCCTGTTTACACCTCCAGGTTGTTTCTACTCCCACTTCTATTTCTTTTTCACACAGAATCCTTTCCTTTCTGGTTATCCCTTTCAACGCAGCAGCCCTTTTCTTCCAACCCTGAAGATTCTCTCTGTAGTTATGCTCTATTTTTAAACCTGTCTGCTCAAAATTCTGTTATCAGTTGTCTTATGGATCCTGGATGAATATTAATTCATGGACACTTTGGCTTTTGCATATTTTTTTTCAAATGTACCCAAGCTTTTTAAGCAAATTGGCAGCCCATGTAACATATATCCCAATTTTGGCAAATGTACTATATTTAGTCTACAGCAGAACCCTGCTGAAAACAAATGGATTAAGACTAGTAAACAGCCTTTAGTTGGAGAAAAATAACCCTGAACTTTATGGAGAAAAAAGTCATCTCTAACAAGCTACACTGGAGAAAAAAAATTCTATGTGTATACAAATTCCGTTTAAAAAGTGTATAAGAGAAGGTCATTTTAGACATAAAAATAAGTGCATTAACTTATCAACATGACTAGTTCTGTGTTCATTTTGTTACAGTGGAACTAAAAGGGCAGGTTCATGGATAGTAATAGGCTATTTACTGGCATTCATTTTTACCAGTGGGAATTCTGAGAAATTCCCACTGCTAGAAATCTTTTGAGGAGAGGGAGAATATGGACATTCAGCCTATAGGTGTGCCTTGTTCCCAGCTCTCCACACCGAACCAAGGTGATCCTGTTCTAGGGAAGGCATGGGGAGCAGCAGCCGTTTCACTCCTCCCAATCCCCGTGGGGAGGGAAGGGGTAGGGGAAGACCCCCTGTACCTTCCCCTTGGGAACAGGAAGGACACAACCTCCTCTGCTCTTTTCCTGGACTCCATGTTAGCAAACTGTGTTTTGTCAATAGTTATATAGATGAAAGGTGAGACCAGTTCCCCAGGGAGCAGAGGAGAGGGGGGAGGGGCATGGAGGGCTCTGATGTCAAAACCGAAGTCAGGAGCCACAGCCAAAGTCAGAACAGGCCAGGGTCAGAAGTGGAAGTCAGAGACAAGGTGGAGCCAGTGGTTAACCAGGATAAAAAGCCAAAAGCCACAGCCAAAGATCAAACCAGAACTAGCAGCCAAGAACTAGGTCAAGGCTTGCCAAGGGTCTTAGCAAAAGCTGGAGTCAGAGCCAGGAGTTGGAACCAGAAAACCAGCAAGGAAGTGCATGTAGGTCAAGAGAACCTTGTCTTTGTCTTCAGAAGGAGATTTAGGTTGGAACTGGCTTTTAAGAGCTGGAGCGGGTGGTGCCTCCTGCTGCCTGTGGCTTCAGGGGATTGGCTACCCAGATGATTGGCTGCCTTCACTCAGGCCAGATGGGACAAGGGCACATCTCTGGCCTTGCTGCAGGCGGCATCTGTTTAGGGGATGATTTGCTTTAATCTCCTGATTGGAACTGGCTGGGTCCAAGGTTCTGGTTTGGGTTCATTGTACTCTGGGAGGGGAGCAAAGGGAATAGTGGGGCAAAGCCCTCAGTCTGTTCCCCAAACCAGGCAATCTCTGAGCTGGGAAAGATGAAGGAGAATTTTCCCAAGTTACCAATGCAAGAATTTTAAAATTTTTACTGGTAATTTGCAAACATGTTACTGACAACCTAACTTTCTTACTGGTGCACATTTTTACTAAACTATATTTTACATAGTATAAATGTAACTCTTCTGTCAGGCTTTGCCCTGCTTCCAGGCCCCAGTTAGAAAAGCTGGGTTCAAATATAGGGTTTTAACACCAACCATAGTTAAAAAAGCAAGAGTTTGGTTGCCAGTTAAAAATAAACAAAAAACTTGAGTTGTCAACTCTGCTTCACTGCAGCCATTCTTTTACCCTTTGTATTGTAGCCTTAGGCTGTCTGATAGAGCTGCTCATCCCAATCTGTTATCTTGCTTAACACCCAAACTGGACAAAGGTGTCTAGAACCCTCTATCTGGGCCTAGACACCTGCCCACCCTGTCAGTGGAGTGGCCAGCTAATCAACATTTCATCCCTTCCTATATGAAGAAGTGACTCATCAACAGGGCTCAACCTGTACTTATATGATTTTGTTGCTTCTCACAGCTTGTGAGACCAACTTTCTGTCTGATCCCTTGGCTACCTGACCCAGCTTACCCTTGGACTTCAGGTTCTTCCTGACTCTTCAGCTTCCTAACCTGGCCTCTTCCTTAGTCTGATCCTAAGCTTGATCTTCTGGATATCTGACCTGACTTGCTTTCTGACTCCTTGCTCTGCCTGATCCTCTGGACCCCTGACTCCACTTCTCAAAGAGTCCTCCTGGCTTCCCAACACTCAGATTCTGTGCTCTCTTTCAGATCCTGGTTGCTTCCTTCCTCACCTCCTTCTCCTCATGGGTCCCCTACTTATCCCTGCACCCCGGTACTCCTGACTGCACTGTTCAGCCTCGCCCCAACTTTGCATCAGCATAGACCCCCAAAGAAACCTACCTGTGACTCAGCAGTGTTATACACAGATGACAGGGCAGAACAGCACATGGTTGGAAGGGAGCATCGACAGAGCTCAAAGAAAAGGCTCCCTGCATGGTGCTATGCTCCAGTTTAGATACCAGGTAGCACAGCTGTGCTCTGTCTGATTTTCAGCACTAAACCCAGCTTCTTTCTGACCAAGGATCTTCAATCAGCTCTGGTGCTTAAAGTTTCTACAGACAGTTCAAGTTTTTTTTATGGAGTTTATGGACAGGTTTGGTTTTGGGTTTTTTTACCCTGAATTTTTATTGACTGTCAGTACATTTACAGACATTTGACTGTTACAATTGATCCTTAGACCAGTCCAAAAGAGGAGGGGAACAGTGGGGTGAAGTCCCCAGCCTATTTCCCAAAGTAGGTATTCCCAACTTTGTGGAAGGGGCAGAGAGGAGCATCAGCTGCTTCTCTCCATCTCTGTGGGAAGGTAGGGGAGCAGAAGTGTAAATTCCAAAGCTATTTCTCAATCTGAGCAGTTCCTGCTTTGAAAAAAAAGAGGTGGGGAGCATCAGGGCAGAGCTCCTAGCTTTTTTTCCAAACTGGACAGTCTCCAGTTTGGGAAAGAGATGAGAATCATTTCTCCATTGCTCCCTTCCTGGTGTGGTTTGAGAGAGAAGTATATCTTCTACAGGATAAAGATCTTCTAGCTGTTGACCTGGAAGATCTTTCTCTTGGTGGGGGTATGTTTCCCCCGGAAAACGTTGAATGAACACTTGTACACACCTAATTTCTATCAGGAAAGCAGAGGTTCTCCCAGTTGAAACAAAGCCTCTACGTGTCCTGTGACAGGTCTATAATATGAATAAAATAAGATCATTTAAAAAGTATGTTTTTTAATACCTAAAACAGAAGCCATACTCTAGTACATGAGCATGATTATTCTTATCAATTTACTGCAACATCATAAAAGATAAATTACTTGAATCTATTTATTCTCTTTAAGTTAGTCACTTGTGTAACAGTCTGCTCAAATAATATGAAATGGCAAGCATACATAGTCATATAGAATTAAAAAAGGAAATATAAAATATATAATAGCTTGAAGTACATTCTGGAAGAACATGTAATGTTCAGGCTTCCAGGAAAATTCACACTTAACGCTAGGTGTCAAATTCTGCCACAGTTATTCAGCATGAGGAAAATTTTAGGTTATTAATAACCATATTGGTATCATCAGGACTACTAGCTGAGCAGCACTGATGTGTTACAATGGCAGAAGCTCTTCCTATATAGCTCTGTAGACAGAAAACCACTCTTAAACTTATGTAAATTGATGAGTAAGGAGTTATTCTGTTTTGAGTGGGTTTCAATTACTGTGGTACCTGTGGGCACACCTACATGAGATGTTTACTGAAGAGTTGCCTCATTAGCTCCACAGTAAAGTCTCAGTGTCTACATGTGCAACCCTATTAGGCCTCAGTATACTAGGCCCTATTAGGCATCATAGGATAGTACTTGTAAACATGACTAATATTCTGTAACAGTGTTATTTAGTGTGCCACAATCCACGTGTAGACACTAATGGGGCTGGCTGGGGCTCAAGGATGCTTGAGTGTGAGGGCTAACCTGCCAGAGAGCCCCACACTAGAACCCCCTTGTGTCCTAGCTAGTCCCTCCACAGCACGTGAACTAGGTTGGAGCAGCCTTGCGCTGGCAGGCCCTTCAGACCCCCTAGCAACTGGGGCTGCTCTGACCTGGCTAAAAATACTACAGTCTTGGGTGCGTATTCAAACACGGCATTCAGGAACAAGAAACTTTGGTGTGAGCTACACAGGAGTTTATTCAGTTGAATTAATTGTATAGATGTTCCCTGTTACATTTACTCTGTCTGATTCCTCCTTCCCGAGTATTCCATAAAAGTATTCTCTCTGGTTAAATATCCTTTCTGCAAGCATCCATAGCACTCACAAACTACTGAATTTTTACTATTCACTTCATACACAACACAAAGAGTATGCAATCCAGATCTGTAAAAAATATTTAATTCTTTAGTTTTTACTGCACCTTGATGTTACCTTAGCAACAGCTTGATCTCCTAGGCCTCCAGGTGTGAATTTAATTTTGTAGAACATTTAATTTAATAGAATTATTTAATTTGATTTTAAAAAAATGAACATAGAATTAATTAGTTTCAAGGGATCATTAGCAGATAACATGGCTGTAGGTTTATCACAGTTAGGGTTGATAAAATAGTACGAATTAGAATAGAAGAAGGCTGTTTTTGGAAAAGAAAATGATAGATAGATTGACATGAAATACTCCAATAGAATTCTTTTAACAATTATTTGTTTCTCTGGATACTGAAGAGAGGTATCTTTTTAACAACAAGAATCAGTATAATTCTAAGACTGGTTAGTTTTCTGCTATTACCAAAAAAAGCAAAGATGGTAACAAGAATTTCAACAGAAATGCTTTCTGTAAGAGAATGCAATTTTCAGTTATGATATTTTCAAATGGGAAAAGACAACTCTTTCTTTTTTTAATTTTCCTACAATAATTATTTCACTAAAGTAGAACTTTGTAAGTGTATCATTTTGATTAATTTAATTGAGAAGTATAACTTATTTGTTTTAATATTATATTTTACTTAATATTATAAAGTTATGACATTATCAGAACTAAGCATTTTATCAGAACAAAATGATTAAACATTAATAAAATGAAATGTTTTGACAGCTATTTTTTTAACAAAAATTTATGACAAAGGAAATTTCAATTAAGCCTTTTTGTTCTTCTTTTTTTTTAAACGAAAAGTCATTTGAAGTGTTTTCAGTGAAATGGAAATTCTATTTTCTGATTATCTCGATACTTTCCCAAACAATATTTGAGAAAATTCAGTCTGCTTTTCAGTTCAGTACTGAATTTCTCCTCTTAAGAAGTCCATCTCCAATTCTTACACTCTATGAGCCCCATGCAAAATTCATTTAAGTTACTGAAGATTTTTCACTTCATCAAGCTTTCAAGGAGACCCTAATTTTACTTTTTCTTCCCTCAAACATATTCCTTTAAAAAAAATTCCCTGCTCAACCTTGAACTTTTGTACTTCTGCCTATAAGTTCTGCTGCTAACTTTATTGACTGTGTAGCTGGCCAGTGACTGTCATCCTTTCCCGAGGTCGCTTCCAACCCCCGTGCTCTGGGGGAGGGATGGAAAAACTGCATAAAAAGCAGCATTGTTTGAACTGCCCTGCTTTCTGCCTTGGTGTTAGTTGAGTGAGGGCGGACCTTAACACACACACACACGCACACACACACCCCTCCCCCCCCATGGCACGAGGTTTGCCTGTCAGCAGCTAGAGGTACAGGGCCCCAGAACCCAGAAGCCCCTGCACCGATCTCCTTGACAGCTGGCAGGCTTCATGGCCACAACAGGGCCTAGCAGGCCTGCAGCTTTCACCCCGGTGCGCCTTAACACACAGTCACCCGTGGCACGAGTTTTGCTTGTCCACAGCTTGAGGTGCATTTTCCCCGAAATCTCTTGCGCCCATTTCCTTCAAACGTGGCAGGCTTCACTGCCTCAGCAGGGACTATCCATACCTGCAGTTCTGACCCCACTGTGGCTTAACACATACAAGTGACGGGAGTTTTTTTGCTTTCAAGAGTTTGAGGTGCAGTTTACCCCAAACCCCTGCACCTATCTCATTGAAACTTGGCAGGCTTCATGCCCTCAGAAGGGGCTACCATTCCTGCAAGTTTCATCCAAATCAGGCCAGAAATGACAAAGTTACAGGCTGTTTCAAGCTTCCCCATTATAGCCTAGGGCTGAAACACTGAAACAGCGAAACTGTTTCGACTAAACAAAATGGAACAATGGTTTTCAAAAACAAAAAGCTGTTGCATCAAAACGTCAAAACATAAGTCAAAATGGAACGGTGTCGTTTCACATGGCCCTAATGGTTTTCATACTGTATCCTTGATCTTTATTAAGTACAATTTAAGACAATGTAAAGTTAGATCAGTTAGGTTTTCTGCAAGATAGACTTAATTTAGGACAATATATAGCGTTAATAGGGGATAAAATAGGCATATGAATATTCATTCGAGTAGAACCAATTAGGAACATTTTTCTTTAAAAATAGCAGTATTTAGTAAGCTTTTTTATATTTAGCCAGACAATAGAGTATAAATATCTAGGCTCATTTCAGAATCGTTGCTTTTCAGCCTTGAACTAAGAGTCTTGTTGAACAGCCTATCTGCAAACCTAGGTGAACAGTCCTTTTCCCTAACAGGGAACTAGCTACCTGGTAGAGGCTTCTTAAGACTTTAGAATTTAGATCAATTAATTTTAAATTCTCTCAACTCTTAATAAGCTTGTTATTTCTTTAGGTGAATAAACATTTCCAAATTATAACATATGCTTGGTATGCCTTACCTTTGTTTTTTGGTCATTGATATCTTATCTCTATTTCTTTATTACATTTTCTATCAAAATTTGCCCTTCCTGGGTTCTCAGAATACCTCTGGGGGTCAACAGTGTATATACACATATAGTTGCATGTGTGTGAGTGCACTGTAACAGAGTGTGCACCACTAAGGGCATCCTTGATGTCCCTTGATGGCCATACTATACTTCCCTACCAGAGTTTGGCTTTGACGCCTAACTCCACCCTGCTCATCATCAGGCCAGGCTACCACTCTGCCCAATACATACTCCCTAGCCTGAGCAAGGCTTGGGCTCTCACTCTTGTCTGAGCCCCCGAGCCCTTTTAGGCTTTGGCTCCTCTTTCTAGGGTTTAGAAAGAGGGGGCAAAGCCCACTGGGTCCCAGACCCTGGCATGGCCTCATCTGGTCCTTAGCCCCTCTTAAAGTGGAGTGCCACCCAGACACTCTACTTGTGGCCACCTCTGTCTGGTCACGTTGCCTGAGTATTGGCCCCTCCACCTCAGCTGCCCTGTACCCGACCAACTGATTTTTTTGGTATCTACCCTTCCGGAAAGCCTCTTGTGCCTGTCCCAGACAGGCACTAGTACCACAAGCCTGACCCAAGCCTGGTTAGGCGCACAGCACAGGCTGAACATATCAGACCTTTTGAGACTGCAACTTAAGACACCTGCATGAGTCTCTGAATTTTGCTGCTCTCTCATTTACTTTGCTCCAAATCCCTGGCCCTGCTTCGGTGACTTGGCCCTTGGAGCTCAGCCCCAGAGTGCAGGGGACCTCACTAGTACTCTGTAATTGTCAGGCACCCCTTCATAGCCTTCTCCTTCCCTTTAAGCCACCCTAAATCATGCAGTAAACATAAACCCAAAAGAGAAACAAGCTTATTTGCCTCTGTACCACTCCCTACAGAGTTTCATCTATGGAGATCTGGATCAGCCTGCCATTCTAGCCCTGTGCTTAGGCCTATATGGTCCTTGATTCCTCCCTTCCAGCCACCTGACCTGGCTCTCCAGAAAACAGGGTCCAGGTGCTGCCAACCCCCAAATCTGCCAAAAAGACTCTCAGTCCCCTCATTAGCTGTTCAGCCCTGCAGCTCAACTTTATACATGCTGCATTCCTCCAACCTACCTCCTGCAACACTGCTCTTCTTGTCTTCCAGTACCTGGGGTAGGGGACTCATACATGCTCACATTCCAGTCCCATTCTTGCAAACACAAGCTTTATTTTGGGATTTGGAATTGCACTGTGGGGTGGTGCTGACTGTGCTTCCTGGCATAGTTGGGAGGTGGGAGTAGGAAGGAAAGGCACTTTTAGGAGAGCTACTGCCCCTGGCTTTGGAAGGAAGCCCTAGCTCATGGGGACACAATCCAGTACCCTACCTTGTTCCTCCCCCACCTTCCCTAGACCCCACTCCTAGGCCCATCTGTGCCCTGCAATATGGCTAGCTGGCATGTGCTCTGCAGAGTGCTTGCATGGGGTTGCTGCCCTGGGGTGGGAAGGTCACACCCCTGGGAACGCAAGGGGCATTTGTCTGGTGCCTGAACCATCCCCTGGAGAGTACATTTCAGGGGGTGGAAAGTTTGCCCACACAGAACAAGAGGGTTGGGGAGGGGACACTGCATCTTCTGATTCTGGAGGTCTGCAATGTGGGTGGCTCATCTGTGGGAGTGGCCATATTAATAGAAACATAAGCTACGCAACACAGATCAGAGAGAAATCTGTCCTGGAATGGTGCAACTTAGTTACCCAAGTGTGTTAACAACTAGCTTCAGGTGTTAATGTGTGGACAAACTGGGGTTAAGAGCTTAAGTTTTCAGGTAAAGCTCACCTAGCCCAATCCAAATCCATGACAAAACTCTTACGGAGTTCAATAAAGGTAGAATTTTATCATTCCTGTTTGGTTTTGAAGACCCTCTGCTTGTTTCTTTTTTTATCTTTTTTATTTTTTGGTGAGGGGTTGTTTTGTTTTCACTGTGTTTTACTCTGTGTATACATATTTACAACCAGTGGCTTTCTGAACTGTTTACTGACTCTGAATTTCACCCAAATCTGGAATAGTATTTGTCAAAGTAGAATGGGCTAATGGATTTGCATCAGATTGGCTAACATCACAATCTGTTGTTTTGTAATGTTTTCTTTCAGCTTCTGAGATTTCATCTTCCTTAGCCACTGTGTCATCATTACAATCCCTGCCAGCTGACAATCCCTGCCTAATAGTAGCTGTGTAGTTTTTACTTCCCTATATGATATTTAAATTTTAGCAGGTACCCATAAGTTATTTTGGAAATTGTTACAAAAAAGGGTGTACAACAAAAAAGACAAAAGCCCATTGCTGCAACTTTGAAACAGTTGCTATTTAGATTAGCATTGCACTATGAAGCCTGTATTAGCTATTGTTCAAACTCAATAGGAATCAGTCTGAGAAAATTCCATACAGCTTTGAAAATTTAAGATTAATACCAGGCCTGCTCGCTCATCCCCAGGTAATGGATTTTAAAAATAAATTAAGACTTTTCTGTGATTCTATTGTTATACACAAACTGTATGCTAAACTTGACAAAAATTAAGGCATCACTATTACAAGAAAGAATGTAAAACTATTAAAAATAATACTCTCTTTATACTCAAATATATAAAATGAGAGAGGTTAAATCTTGGCCCCAGTGAATATATGGCCTTTAAATATTACACAAAATTCTATTTATTATTTGATGGGTATACCGTAATAATTTAGAGGTTGAAATATATTCAGATTTTCTGATGCAGTATTTTACAAATATGAAAAAACCCTACCAAATTGTGTCTAGCTCCTGCTACAATTATCATTTTTGTTACTTCTTGTGCAATAGTGGTATAAATGTTAAAGCAAATTGTCTCAGTCTCACTTTTTCTTGAAGTTTTTTTTTTCCTTCTTCATAAAAACTGAGATGGAATAACATACTTTAATGAACTCTAGCTTAAATGACTGCCTTTGGCTAAAAGCAATTTAAGTACAAAGAATAAAATGAAACCTTAATATGTGTTACTAATCAAGAATGTACAAATGGATCCTATTTTTGACAAGAGCTGGTACAAACATTTTGTTGCCTTAGGAAGACAGCACTCTAACCTAAATTAATATAGATACTTTACTGTCATCAGCATGGCTGCTTTATATTAGAAGCATTTTCTGTCTGAACTCTAAAGGCTCAGTTAACCAAAGGGTTATGCTGCAACCCTTTATTTTCATCAGACTGCACTAAAACAAAATGTGGAGCACATTATTTTCAAGTATGCTTGTACATATGATGTTCATTACTACCTTCTTTCTCTCAGTACACTCCAGGACGCTGGCAGTGATCTCATTTACCTGGGACTGCAAAACAAGTATTTATGTTTGGAGAAAGCAGTGCAATGGGAAAAACTTTTGCTACCACTATATCAAGGATAGAATATGAACTAAATTTTATTTGACAACAAATTACTCACCTCTCCAGAATTGACTGGTTCAATATTTGGTTTTACTTTAAAATATTTAATATTTGACCACTTAATTTTATTATTAAAATAAGAATAAAAAGCTCCATATTTCAAGGGAGTGCATATGAAACAAGTTGATTTTTCTTTTTTTTTTAAAGAAAATATATAGAATGGAGCATATAATAAATAATCACTTATTTCAAAATGAAAGATAAAAGGAGAAAATAAAACCTTTATATTCTGTTTTGACGTGAGAAATGAATCATTACGTGCTCTGTTCTTCAAATGTCATAAAATTGACCACTTTTTATTTTGTAAATCCCTTGTCATAACAGTCAGGAAAAGAAGTAATGACTTTAAACTTCAGCCAAACAGATTTAAATTAAATGCAAGAAAAATACTATTATTAGAACTTCACAACACTAACACATTTCCCAGAGAAGCTGTGGAATGCTCTTCAAGAAGAGGTTAGAGAGGCATTATACTGGGATTGTAAAAGCGTAGCGCATACTTCACTCATTCAGGTGGCTGGACAAAATGATTTCTGAGTTCCCTTCCAACCCTGTGGTTCTATGCACAATTGTATTCATAGGGCAGGATTGATTTTTGACATGAATGCTATGAATACAATTGTCCATAGAATCATATGGTCGGAAAGGACTTCAGCAGTCATGTAGTCGAACTACCTGCATGAAAATATAGATATATTGTTATATATAAATGTGTGGGTGAGATTTGTATAGTTTGTATTGTTTTCACAAATCCAGTAGCAACATAACTATAATTAAACTGTGCTCATAGCTTTCCAATTTCTATTCACAAAATAGAGCATTTGTCAAATAGCATTAACATGCAGGACCAATAAGAAATTAAAAAGAGAAAATAACAAAAATCTTTACAGAAATACCCTTTTTTAATTTAATACAATTTTTGTTAATGTCTTTATTTTTGAATACTGGTTCATGTTCTTCTTTATAGGGTTAGCTTTCCCTCCCACTTCCCCTCACCCCCGACACACCCTTGATTTTTTATTGTCCTAGTTAAAATAAATATTGGGGGGAGTGGGGAATTAAACTTTACAGCCAAAAGTTAAGTACCTTAATAAGGTGATGCAATTTACACTAGTGACTAGTGTTCAGGAGCTCCAAAATTAAACTTACTTGAAAATCAGACTATTTAAATAAGTGCCTGCATATGGTTTTAGGCAAAAAAAAGGTAGGTACTTAAGTATAAAATGTGTCCACATGCATCTGGTATCTTCATGCCTCTTCTTCCCACTATGCATATATAATGATAGGTGACCCCATGCTCCACTTAATTCCCATAGAATTAGGATTTGTGCAAAAATTAAATGTGTGTAAGGAGAAATGCAAATATTTTAATTCATGTGTGTAAGGGCTGCTTGGCTTATCTAAAGTATGCATTAATTTACTGTCTCGATCAGAACTGTGCTAGACATTTCATGCTACTTGTGAAACTCAAGTAAAATAACGCCAAGAAAGATGCATCAGCTTTCCATTTTAACTATAGTACCATTGCCTTGATTCATCAACAGGGAACATTGAGTAAGTGTCTGAGTGACTGAATACTCAGCAGCAGAAACTGTCTGAAACTTTGCCAGTGTTGAATTACTTTAGAACCACTTGGCATATGTCCAGTCTCAACAACTCTCATTCCCAATAAGTACAGTTTATTGAGACTTGAATTATTCCCACTAGTCACTGGGGAATGACTAATGGATATTATCTATGAACATATCTAAGGCATTATAACCTCTAAACAATTTAAAGGTGTATTTGATTCACATAGTCAAAGGCATAGCTTATTATGTATTTTTTAATGATAAGACAATTAATCAGAAAACATGGTATTAAAGAACTTTTGAAACATCTGTAATGTATATCTTCCTTAAAGGCTTATAGAAAACATATCATTGAAGTATATTAAGCCCTTAAGAAGATTATACATAAAATATATAATTTGCATGTCAAAATACAACAGGCAAAATGGCTAACTTATCTAAATTTGAAACAACTATTTGGGTTTATTTTTTGAACTACTTTCTGTGATAAATCAGTATAGTCCTCTAGCAGTTAAACCATGGTTCTAAGCAATCATCAGCAGTGTCAGCTCTCAGAAGTACCATATATATACAATATAGGATAGTATTGTCAAAGGATTATATTCTTATTATTGGTATTTATCATTTCAATTATGAAGACATGGGGATATTGTAATAAACTCACTGATAGGTCAGTCTACATTGGATTGTTCTTCTGACACTCAGGTCACATCCACATATGCGTGGACATATGGTTCCCTAGGGACAAATAGCAGTGGTGTACCTTGTGCCACCTCTAGTTGTTCCCAGGGAACGCCTGTGCCATGTGTGCTCTGGTGCATGGCAAGTTACCCCAGGTAGGATAGGGGAGGCTGGGGCCAGCACTGTGCTGCCCCAGCAGCCTTACCTGGGGTCCTGAGGGCCTCCCAGGGTTGCAGCAGTGGAGATCCTGCTGTGCAGAGTCTGGCCAACAGCATAGTGTGGCTCTGGCTGGCTAGATTCAGAGGTACATGTTGCCACTGTGTGCACCGCTCCACTTTTTTCTTCTGTGGGCTTTTTGATCCCTGGTTATCCTAGGCTCAAAAACCCCCTCTGCACTGCTCTCTTGCAGTGTAGAGAAAAACTGAACGTGTGGTATGTGGCACTACAGACATGTCTGAGATGCCACATACCGCACGGTCACACTAGTCTGGACCAGCCTTAGAGTCTTGTTATATGGTAATTTTGGGCAGCTCCTGGAGATCTTAACACCTGAAACTAGTTTTAAGTACTCATTAAGTAGCTCAAAGTTATGCCATTCCAGGGCAGAATTATCTCTGATCTGTGTTCCCCAGTGCCTGCTATGCTAAGGTGAAGCCACTCTAGGGATGCTGGATGGGACAGATGGGCAAAACCTCCATGGAGATTAGCTCAGGACCCCTGTGGGCAGGACTTGTACAGCTGGGTGGATGGGATAGGGCCATGGGTGGGCAGGGAGTGGCATCCAGGAGTGGGACAGGGAACTGGGTATGGGGCTGGAGACAGGGCTGGGATCATTGGGTGGTGACAGTGTGGGGCTGGGGCCTGAGGCAAAGCCATGATACAATCCCTGCACATCTTTTCCTATGGAACTGATGCCCACCACGGAGATATTCAGAGAGCAGATCATGGCTCTGCCCGGGTCCCAGCCCCACACTGTCATCACCCCATGATCCTGGTGCTGCCCACCCATCCTGCTCATGGATGACTCTCCCTGTCTTCCCACATCTGCCACTCATGTGCCCAGCCAAATGAACCCTTCCCATGGGGGGCGGTGGATTCCAGCCTTGTCTCCATGTAACAAGGCCTTTAGATTCATACCACAGGACCTCGGGAGGAACAACCGGCACCATACCCACAGGTTAGGGAATTCCCCTCTTGTCAGCACGGAGGCAGAAAAGGATCTTGGGGTCATCATTGACTCCAAGATGAACATGTGCCGCAGTGTGGAGAGGCAGTTAGGAAGGCCAACCGCACCTTGTCATGCATCCACAGATGCATCTCGAGCAGGTTCAAAGAGGTGATCCTCCCCCTCTATGCGGCACTGGTCAGGCCGCAGTTGGAGTACTGCATCCAGTTCTGGGCGCCGCACTTCAAGAGGGATGTGGACAGCATGGAGAGTGCCCAGAGGAGGGCCACTCGTATGATCAGGGGACAACAGGGCAGGCCCTATGAGGAGAGGCTACAGGACATGAACCTGTTCAGCCTCCAAAAGAGAAGGCTGAGGGGGGATATTGTGGCCTGTTATAAACTAGTCAGAGGGGACCAGCAGGCATTGGGGGAGTCACTGTTCCCCCAAGCACCGCCAGGAGTGACCAGGAATAACGGTTACAAGCTGGCAGAGGGTAGGTTTAGGTTAGATATCAGGAGGCGCTACTTCACGGTCAGGGAGGCTAGGGTCTGGAACCAGCTTCCAAGAGAAGTGGTGCAGGCTCCTACCCTGGGGATGTTTAAGAGGAGGTTAGATGAACATCTAGCTGGGGTCGTTTGACCCCAGTATTCTTTCCTGCTATGGCAGGGGGTCGGACTAGATGATCTGCTCAGGCCCCTTCCGACCCTAGAAACGATGAAACTATGAAACTATGACATGCACGTGACATTTAACAAGGCCTTTAGATGCATACCATAGGAGCCCTGATGCAGACATGGAAGTTCTTCATGGATTGTGGTACATTCAGCAGAAACTTTGAGCCCTATAGTTTGCCAGAAGTGAATCCTGATACTTCATGAGCAAACCATGCCCATGATAGAAGAGTCAATACAAATCTTCCACAGTGTGTTTAACACTATACCAATAGAAAGGCACTGACCTGATCCCAGTGATGTTGTGGCTGATTCTGAAATCAATCATTCATGGTGCTACCTTTCATTCATTTGGTCAAGTTATTTTGTATAAAAATTTCAATCAGAGAAATTTTTCATATATTTTCCAGCCCTGACTGGCTGAATAGTGGTAGGATGTGGATGTGCTGTATGGAAGTGGGAAGTAAAAGAAAGTGATAAATGTTCTTTTTATCTAAATGCTTAAAGGGAATAATAGCAATAAGCAATATATTAGAAAAAAAAAACAAACATAAAATATAACATACATAATTAGTAATTCTAGAAAGACAGTAACAAAGGCAATATGCCTTACCAAATCCTCATCTGTTTTAAATAAGATAAACATTGAAATTTTGCTGGGTTGGATCAGATATTCAGGATCAGTTTCCCTGGTGGTCTAGATAAAGTCATTCCTAATCTGCCAGTAATTGACATTTGATGATTAGAATTTTATTCTAATGCTTATTTAAACAGGTCATTTTAATGAAGGCAAAAGGTCATTTTTTAGTAATCTTGAATTAGAAGAATAAATGAGACAATGAATTGGTGCCTGAAGTTTTCATGCTTCACCTGATACCCCGCTTGCAATACAAAGGTTACTTTGACTGGAAATGAACCAAACTAATTGCAAAATCTTTTCCTACTTAAAAGGGAAAAAGAAAAACAAGAAGAGATAATTAGAGGTTTATGGTACACCCCCTCTTTATCCATAGCAACATCTATCCACTGAAACCTATTTTTCATCACTTATGAAATAAAGCTCCTAGAAAGGAATATTTTAGATATTATGTTAGTGTCAAAACATGGACCGTTCATAACTTCTGTTAGTCTTTTACACTTTTTAAAAGTGGGTTCTCAGTGTGCTTAACAGTCTTTGTGCACAAGTGTAAATAGACACAGAGCCCATGATAGTAGAAACTTTGTCTCAGTCCAACCAGTTTAGAAAGATTATTAAATAATACTTTACTGAAAAGCTTCCTAGAGATGATTTCAACATGAAATCATAAAAATGTGAATGCTAGAGATGGGAAAACAATTAATTCTCTAGGATCATAAGAAAGTAGGGCTGGAAGAGACCTCACATGGTCAACTAATCCAGCCCCTGCTCAATACAAAATCAGACCAGTAAAGCATCTGTCTAAACTGATTTTGAAAGCTTCCAAGCATGGAGATTTCACAGTATGTCTAGGTAGACTGTTCCAGTGCCTTATCACCCCCATAGTCAGAAAGTTCTCCTAATTTACAGCTTGAGGCTATTGCTCTAATCCTGTCCCCTGTCACCACAGAAGAAGCCCATCTCATGAAGACTGTTATTGAATCCCCCAGGCCCCTCAATCCTCTCTTCACCAAGCTAAATAACCATAGTTCTTTCAACATTTTCTCATAAGTCATGCCTTCCAGGCTTGTCATGTCCCCCCCACCCACCACCATGCTGGACTCTTTCCACACTGTCCACTCCTTCTTGAAATATGGGCCCAAAACTGGATACAGTACTCCAAGTGAGGCCTCACTAATTCTGAATAGAAAGGAAAAATCACTTCTCTTGCTTTCCATGTAACACTCCTGTTATTGTAACCATAACGCTATTGGCTTTTTTGCAACAAGAGCACACTGTTGGCTTATAATCAGCTTATGGTCCACTCTAACCCCTGATTTATCTACACAGTTTTTCAAGAAGCTGATACAACACCTGTTTGAATTCAGTGTTTATATCAATGCAAACATAACATTCATGTATGCAAGATGTACCAAACCATGTGAGAAAAGTAGGCAAAAAATATCTTGTCTTTACTCTCCTGGATAAATGTGACAAGATTAGCTCCTAAGGGAACCAGACAAATGTTATATGCCTGCAACCATGTTATTCCCATTATACAATGAACCTGGGTTTAGAACTTTGATTCTAAGATACACTGTGAAAACAGTCCATATGATTTTCCAAGGCACAAAAATTAGGTAAAATATTATGTGCCTGGCTTTGATGAAAAACTTTAGATGTAAGATACTTTGTGTAAAACATTGAGGGCATTTCTACATGAAAATTTACTGCGCAGTACACTAATTAGCTGTGCAGTAAACATTGTGGCTAAGTACAGACAGTCAAAAAGCCCAAGGCTGAATTGATTCAGTTTTTGCAGGTTAGCCAGTGGACAGGCTGACCCTCCTCTCCCCCCAGCCCCCTACCAGCCAGGGCTGCTTCAACCCAGCTCAACATGCTTTGATCCTAGCACACATGTAAATATGTACCCAGCAGCAATAAACTTCAGTGCGATAAGCACCAGACTTTATTGCAGCACATTGTTATGCATGCATAGATGCACCCTGGTGCTCAGTTTGTGTGTGTACTACAGATAACCCCCAAAAAGGGTTCATGTGCTAATTAGCCCCCACTCATGACTGTAACTGGATGTTCTTGTTATGAGTTCTGGGATGCTCCAAAAATGTATATGTAAATGAGGTGCAGGGCAACCTGGTTCTGCTTCACCTCCTGGAAGGTGGGACCACACTAATCATATATGGCAGGCTGAGATAAGGGCTAAAAGAAGGATTCTGGTTAAACTGCATACAGTGAAAAGTTGTGGCTCACCATGACTGGGGAAAAAGGTGGAAGTGAGAGGGACTGCACTTAATGGACACTGCCGTGTGTCTTACTCAGATGGACTACACTAATCTATCCCTGTGGTAGGTTCTCAGTCAGATCTGTTGTGGACTATGGGGATATACCATGGTCTAGTTAGCAGGTGGTTTTTCCATGGTGAGGCCTGTCTCTTGCACTCCAGGCAGACTGACCCCTGCAAATTTCCCAAAATGCAGCAAATTCAGCTGCACAATTTAATGGGACTGCTTTTTTAGCTTTCCCTCTGGATTGCTCTTTTGGCTAATAGTAAGTAAGACAAGGGGGCACCCAAATGCCAGGGGACCTGGGCCCTCGGCTTGCACATAGGATTCCTGTCACAGATCTGGGGAGTATGTGAAGCCCCAGACTGATGAGTCTGTGATAGAGGATACTTGCCCAGTGGTAGAGTCACATGAAATTGAATGACCTAGATCTACACACTCTAAACTTGGAACTTGACTGTTGGGCTTTGCCCAATAGAATTTGAAAGTGATTTGGCCCTTAAACCAAAAAAAGAGAAAAAAAAAGAAAAAGGAGTAGGTTTCCATCAGCACGTTTGCCCAATATGGTTCATGTTCAGTGTTGGGTACATTTAACCAGCTTCATGGTTGGTTTCCATTGCTAAGCACATGGAAGCAGTTTAATGCTAGGCAATGTAGTTAGTGGATTTAGTTGTATGTGATTATAAGATGAGGAGGCTTTTTTCCTCCCATGCCAATTGGGGTAAAATCCTTGTTTTTTATTTGAATAAATATGGTAACTGTGAGAGAACAGCACTTGACATTTTGTATAACTTTACTAACTCACAGTTCTTGATTGTCTTTATTTTGATTAAATTGAGAGAAAAGGAAAGAAAAACTTTAGAAAGCCCATTCTACCAATATACTAAGCATTCTGTGAGACTTCTGCAGTGCATGCAGACTGCAGTGCATAGACAAAATCTTCACCCTCTGTGGTAAACAGGTATTACTGAAAACTAATCTGAAAGATCTTTGTGCTTTTTACATAATTATAACATTTCCAAGTATATTTTACATTTAAAAAAATATGAAAATATTCTCTCTACAGCTGAAAAACTGCAATTCATGAGCCTGACAGTCCCTTAACTTCAGTTCTGCAAATGTAAAGCTACAATAAAATCTAAAATAGAATCTTCCCTGAATCCACAGGCCTGAGGAGTATCCTTATTGCAAATTAGATTCTGAATAGCATGCTGAACTCAATGCTGCAGGAAACTTGTATTTTTAGAAACCCAAAGCTTTTGGATAGGCATTTTAAAGGAACTCTTTTTTTCAGAATAAAAATATTCCTGACAAATGGATAGGCATTTCACCCCCTTTTACTGTTGATATGTAACTTGGAAACAAGTTATTCTAATTATAGCCTGTGTTCTAATTAAGGGGTATTCTATTCACAACTTCAGGCTGTTAATCAATAGCTCCCCTCCTCCTCCTCCTCCTCTTCCCCCCCCCCCGGCACCAAAATCAGTTCCACAAGGGGTATAAATTGTCTTGATAACTTTTATTTTGCAATTAAGTGATCCTAACAAACCCACAGTAGAGAAGAGTTGTCAAAATCTAAATGAAGGTTATACTTCCCGTCTTTGAGTGATATAAGGAAACTTCCTTAATTATTAATATTGTCTACAATTCTGAAGTGTGTGCTTTTCAAACATCATGCAATTTAACTTTTCTAAGCACTTCTAAATTTTTGCATAAACACTTGAGGATTTGATTCTACAGTTTTCAAATTTCAGTAAGATTACTTCCTTAAGATAAAAACTTAATCCAGACTTCAGAAATTTATGACTTGTGGCCTAGAGCTAACCCACCAAGCAGTTTTGTCCAGCTTGCAGAGTCCTGGTGTCAGTAGTAGTTCAGCAGTGGGGGGATTTGGCAGCATTTAGCATCAGCCAGGTCACAAATACCTACCTCAGACCAGCATGAGTTATTTTGCCCCACCAGTCCTAAAAGGCTGATGATCTCTGCCTTAATACAGTTGAACGACATCTAAGTGTAGTTTGCGAGGGAGTGGAGTCCAAATCATCCTTTCCTATAGTAACCAGATGACTAGGAGCCACAAGATTTACCTCCTGAAATATCAGGCTGGGTCCTGTCCTGGGTCCAGCATGGGACTTCTGGCTCCAAGTGTGCAGTCCAGGGGCAGGTGGGTGAGCTGGCATGGACACAGATGACTGTGGTACCCCATTCCACCCAATCTGTGCCTATATTTGAAAGAGTTAATGAATGGGAATCTCCCTGGATGCATCTTGACATGCAAATAATGTGCCTGAATCTTACTGTGCAGTAAAATTCAGGTGCATTAAGCTTTGGTGGGGAATGCATCTACACGTGCAACCTGCACCAAACAGCTGCATCCACACAAGCATGAAAATTTGGTTCCCTGGGAATAATTAGCAGCAGAGACCTTGTGCCACCACTAGATCGTCCCTGGGCAACTCCTGTGCCCTGTGCCATCTGGCTTGCGACAGGTTACCCGGGGTAGGGGAGGGGAGGCTGGGGCCAGCACTGAGATGGCTCCAGGAGCTTTATCTGGGGTCCTGGGGGTCTCCTGAGGCTATAACAGTGTTGATCTTGCCACTTGGAGCCTGGCTGGCAGCTGGAGTGTGACACCAACCATCCAGGCTCCATTTTTGAAGTGGCACATGCTGTCCCTGTGTGCACTTGTCCACATTTTTGTGCAGGTTTTTTTTTTTTCCCCTGAATATCCAGAGGTCAAAAAACTCCTGGCCCTAGTCCCTTGCAGCACAGTGAATAACTGAATGTGCATTATGTGGCACCACAGATGTGTCTGCTGTGCCACATACCACACGGCTATACTTGTCTGCATGCAGCCAATGGGAGCCATCAACCCCAGGGCTTCTCCGCCTTGCTCTACCCAACTGCATCTGCTAGGGGAAGATCCAGGCACTGAGTGCTGCAGCCTGAGGGCCTGCCCTCAGATGGCAGGGGATCCCAGGGGCAGCCTCAGGCTGGCAGGGGCATGGGGACAGCTTCAGGCTAGTATGGGACTCCAAGGGCAGCAGCAGATTCCTGTTCATTAACTCTTTCAAATACAGGTACATATTTGAACGTTTGAAACTCAAATTTTTCCAGTGCTGCAAAAATTTAAGATGGAATGCTTGTTGTGTATTTAACTGTGCTATTAGTGGCAAAGGAAAAGTCAAGCTTTTGAAAACCAAAGGGAAAGTAGTAGTCTAAACAACATTCTAATATATGCTTATATATTCTCTTATATACTTTATATATTCTCTAACATACATTATTTGGTTGTAACATTGTGTACTGAAATTTAGAAACTTGAATAAAGTTAATGAAGGAAATCAGAGATTATTTTGATGCAGGCTGGGGAGCTCTGGCTGCATGTTAGTGATGGCAGGGCTTTGCTTGCACTTGTGTTGGATCCAGCAGCTGGAAGCATCCAGGTGCTTATGCCTCCACCACTCTCTTCCTCTCATTCCCAGACTGGTTCCCAGGCTGCTTTGTGGGTCTTGCTTCCAGCTGGTGAGGAATGGATTTAGGGAGGGGCACCTAGAAGCTGCTTCCATGCTGTCACTGCTTCCCCTGCTTCCTACCTATAGTGCTGGTACAGCTGGAAGCTGCATGACCTTATCACAGCTCCTGCATTATTATATCCAGGGGAAGAGATTGGGGAAAGGGGGCATCAATGCAGGATAAGTTTCCTGCTGCCCAACCTCAACCCAGCTTCTTGATGCTTAGCACTGGCGTGAGTGTGGGCATAGGTAAAGCCCACTTTTTCTGTGGGCTAGATCCAGACCGTGGGCCACATGTTGTTGACCCATGCATTAGGCTAAAAGGCAGGAGAAATGTCCATCACCTCTGTTTTATTTTACAGGTATATCTACAGACAGCTAAATGAAACAGGATTTAGCTAAAAGTATCTACAAGGAGGTATTATTCTTAGTTCCAAACTAAAAGACTGAGTCCAAACAACCAAAACAAATTAGGATCTGGATGCAAACTTTGTATAGAGAGTGAATGAACTATGACAAAAAATAGTGAAGAAAATCCAAGATCAAAATAGTTTGTTTTCAACTCATCCTTGAAGCCTAATACTGTAGCTGTCTATTCTTATGTGAGTTGACCTCATATTATAATCCTAAAGACCAACAGGTCACATAAAATTAATAGAGTTTTGTTTAGCCGATCGTAATTTATTAAATATAGGAATATTTAAGTATGAAGTTTGCTAAGATTATGAAAAGTTTTATCATCCTTGGACAAGATATATTTTATAATATAATTTACTAGACTTTAAGTTTGCTTTTAAGACATTAGCTTTTAAAGATAATAAATTATTTAAAAGTTATATAATGATGGGAAATTTAAAATACATAGAATCACTCCTGTAGAAACCCTCAGAAACTATAGATATTGGAAAGTATTATTATATAAATTGAAACAATAACAATTTTCTAGACAAGAAATCCTATTCCAGAGTTCAGTCATACACTTCCTTCATTTGTTCTTAACATTTAAAATTACAGTTATCTATGTTATATCTTAAATTACTTTGTAGTGTTTTCATTCACTCTCTGATATGGACCTAAATTAAAGATCTACAAAATCAGATTAATCTCTGGTGTAATTCTATTGAAGTCAATAGAGTTGTGAATAAGGATTAATTTGCCTGTAATCTCTCAAACTATTTATTGTCTAGGAACATTCTACATGATGGGAATGTGCTAAGACAAGCTATTGATCCTAAATGGATTAATGTACAATATAATGTACAATACTTAAGCAAAGTAATGAATATAGGGTAACAATTTAAGTAGACCATGGTTCTGAATGAGCTTCCCTCTTAACATTTAAAAAGTTTCCAGTAGAAAATTAGTATTTTTGTGTAGATTATAATAACATGACAATATTTTTACATAATTATTTTCATATAAATTCCACCACAAATAGCTTCACTGAGTAAAGTCAGAGTTAGCATATAACATAGTCTAGGGAGAGAGAAATGAAGAGCCTTCCAGTGCCAGAGAAAGAGCTGGAGCTAGATCTGAGTGCTGAGCACGGGGAATTCTGGGGAAGGAGAGGGAATCATCTGATGTTGTGCTCCACACCCCTCAAGTTTCCCCTACAGCCAGGTCTCCTTCCCCAGAAGGAACTTCAGAGTAGGCTGAGGTAGAGGTTGTGCAGGCAAGCAGCTCAGCTGAGTCCACTTCTCCTGTTGCTGTGCCTCTGCCTACTGAGAAGGGGGAAATTGCACCATCCACACATTTACCCTCAACCCAGAAGTGAGAGGGTAGTGTGGTCTGGCATCATTCTGAGTTGGCAGATAGTTTCATAGTTTCATAGTTAGTAGGGTCAGAAGGGACCTGAGCAGATCATCAAGTCCGACCCCCTGCCATGGCAGGAAAGAGTACTAGGGACAAACAACCCCAGTGAGGTGTTCATTTAGACTCCTCTTAAAGATCCCCAGGGTAGGAACCAGCACCACTTCTCTTGGAAATTGGTTCCAGATCCTAGCTCTGACCATGAAGCAGTGCCTCCTGATATCTAGCTTAAATCTACCCTCTGCCATCTTGTGACTCTTATTCCTAGTCACTCCTGGTAGTGCTTGGGGGAACAGGAACTCCCTCAATGCCTGCTGGTCCCCTCTGACTAGTTGGTAACAGGCCACTGGATCCCCCCCCCCCACCCAGTCTTCTCTTGTGGAGGCTGAACAGGTTCAGGTCCCGTAGCCTCTCCTTGTACGGCCTGCCTTGCTACCCCCTGATAATGTGAGTGGCCCTCCTCTGGACCCTCTCCTATCTCTTTGAAACTTTGCAGGCTTCATGTATTTAGAAGTGGCCACTGTTCCTGCTGTTTCATCTGCCAACAAGTGACAAAGTTCTAGGCAGTTTTGTGCTTCCCCATTATAGCCTATGAGTGAAAGGTCAAAAAAGTGTCAAAACAGTGAAACAGTTTCAACAAAATGAAATGAAACAGTGTTTCAAAGTAAAATGAAACTCAAAACAAAACACTGTCCCATTGAAACAGTGAAATGCAAGTCAAAATGAAATTGTGCTATTTTACACAGTCCTACTAATTAATAGGGCTGTGCGGAGCTTTGGCTGGTGATCTGATTTGGAAGAGATTCGACTTGATTCAGTGGCCGAATC
This sequence comes from Crocodylus siamensis, assembly GCF_052110815.1. Taxonomy (NCBI): domain Eukaryota; kingdom Metazoa; phylum Chordata; order Crocodylia; family Crocodylidae; genus Crocodylus; species Crocodylus siamensis. The sequence goes on from NC_143396.1 coordinate 44,145,620, forward strand.
TCTGAATCTGAATTGAATCAGGGGACCAATATAAAGTTCTGAATTGATTCAAAGCTCTCCGAATCTTCAAAAAGGATGCAGAGACCTTTGATGGTTTGAGCAGCCCCCGGTGGTGGCAGCATGGAGCTGCACTGACTCTGAGCTGATAAGTACTAGGGGCTGAGGAGGCAAGGCTGGGGGATGGGGGAGGGGACCATGGGGGGACCCCTGCCATCCTTCCAACCCCCCCACTCCCCCAGCCCCCACCTCCATGGCTCCAGGTACTTTTAAAAAAAGCCCCAGTGCTCACCAGATGCAGCCCGCTGGGGGGGGACAATCCCTACTGCCCCCCACTGCCCAAGACTGCATGGGGGTTGTGCATGAGCCCCCTGACCCCCCCCCCCTGCTCCCCACGGGTGCCCTGCCTAGGCCAGCTCTAGCCCATTAAGAAAAAAAAAAAAAAGAAAAGCCCCAGGACTTATCATTTCTGCAGCAGCCTTGGCACTTCAGGTGCTCAAGCACAGCCCCCACATGGTGTGGGGCAATGGGGGGCAGCAGGGATCTCCCCCCACTGGCAGGATTGGTGAATCTGGAGGGGTTTTGGTTTTTTTTTTCTTAAATGGCCAGAGCTGGCCCAGGTGGGGCACCTGTCGGGGGCTGGGAAAGTGAGGGCTGGGTTGGGGGGACTCATGCAGAGCCCACCATACAACATGGGGCAGTGGAAGGCAATGGGGAATGCCCCCCACCCGGCAGCACCCACTAAGTTAGGGCTTTTTTTTAAACAAGAGCCAGGAGCTGGGGCAGGTGGGGCAGCCATTGCCAGGCTGGGAGAGGGGCAAGGGATGAGTCTGGCTGATTCAGAGATTTGAAGATTCAGCAGCAGCCGAATCTCAAAATTAGATTTGGCCAGATTGAATCAGGACAATGATTCAGATCACCAAATCAAATCACTGTCCCCCGAATTGGCCAAATCTGAATCCAAAGTGAATACTAGATGCTGTGCACAGGCCTACCAATTAACTCCTCCATAGTTTAGTACTGCTCAATACAAGTACTATTCTATGGCAGAGTTATTTACTTCACTGCAATGCACATGTATATGGTGACTGGGGTTGGCTGGGATTTGAGGGTGCTACGGCATGAGGCTGCCTACTAGCTAGCCCTGCACTATAGCACTCTCATTCCCCAGCCAGCCCCACCACATCATGATGAGCTGCTGCCTCACCTGAATGGGCTGTGATCCTCGGGACATATATATATACTGCACCTGGGAGCAATAAAATCTGGTGCAAATGCACTGGAGTTTATTTTGTCACATGAATATTCATGTGTAGATGTGGCTGTGTCTACATGAGATATGGGTGTGTCTGCACAAGATATTTTGCTACACAGTAGACTAATCTACTGCACAGTAAAGCATTTCTGCCTACACATGCACACATTTATTGTGCAGCAAATTATTCTACTGCATAGTTAGCTACTACCTGGAAATATAAGTAGCAAACTAACTGCATGTGTAGTCCCAATACTAGGGGGCCTACAGGGAGTTGGCAGGGGTCACCGTGGAGCCCTTGCCCTGACTATATGAGCATCTGTGGTCATCTGGCCAGGTGCCAGGGGATTGGAAACTGACTAATGTGGCCCCAATTTTCAAGAAAGGGAGGAAGGAGGACCCAAATAACTATAGGCTTGTAAACCTCACCTCAGTCCTCAGGAAGATCTTCAAGAGAAACATCAAGGAGCACATCTATGGGGGGCTAGCAGGGGAGATCATGCTCAGGGGCAATCAGCATGGCTTCATCAAAGGCAGGTCGTGCCTGACCAACCTGATTGCCTTTTATGACCAAGTAACTAAATCCTTGGATGATGGTGTTGCCATGGATGTGGTCTTTCTAGACTTTAAGAAGGCCTTTGACACTGTCTCTCACCCCATCCTCATCAATCAATTAAACATTGATGCCTACACAGTTGGATGGGTAAAAACTTGGCTGATGGGGCGCACCCAGAGAGTAGTGGTGGATGGGTTGTACTCAACCTGGTGAGATGTACCCCAGAGCTTGGTCCTCAGGCCCACACTGTTTAACATCTTCATCAGCGACTTGGATGAGGGGGTGGAAAGCAGGCCATCCAAGTTTGCTGATGACACTAAGATGTGGGGTGAGGTGGACACATTTGAAGGGAGGGAGAGGCTGCAACTAGATTTAGAAAGACTACAAAAGTGGACAGATGAGAATAGGATGGGGTTCAACATAGATAAATGCAGGGTGCTGCACCTTGGGAGAAAGAATCCACATCATACATACAGGCTGAAGAGTTCACCTCTTGAAAGCACAGAGGTGGAACGGGATTTTGGAGTAATTATTGACTCCAAGATGAACATGAGCTTCCAATGCCAGACCACAGCCAGCAAGATCAGCCATACCTTGTCATGCATCCAAATATGCATCTCAAGCCGGTCCAGAGAGGTGATACTCCCCCTCTATGCCATATTGGTCAGACCACAATTGGAGTAGTGCATCCAGTACTGGGTGCCACACTTTAAAAAGGATGTGGCCAGCCTGGAGAGGGTTCAGAGGAGGCCCACCCACTTGGTGAGAGGGCAGCAGGACAGGCCCTATGAGGAAAGACTGAGGGACCAGAACCTGTTCAGCCTCAGCAAGAGAAGGCTGAGGGGGGAACTGGTGGCTGCCTACAAACTCATCAGGGGAGGTCAACAGCAAATGGGTAGAGCCCTATTCTCCCCAGCACCACCTGGGGTGAGGAGGAACAATGGTAATAAGCTGATGGAAAATAGGTTTAGGTTAGAGATCAGAAGGCAATATTTTACAGTTAGGGTGGCCAACATCTGGAAACAACTTTCCAGGGAAGTGGTCCTCACCCCTACGTTGGGCAAATTCAAGAAGAGGTTGGACGATCACCTGTCTGGGGTCTTGTGAACCCAGCATTCATTCCTGCCTGTGGCAGGGGGTCAGGCTAGATGATCTGTTCAGGTCCCTCCTGACCCTAGCTGCTATGAAACTATGAAACTATAGAATGCTACAGTAGACAACATATATGGCATATCTACTTTTAGAATTTCCAAACACCACACTGCATCTTTGCAAATGAAAATTAAAAGAAAATGCAAAATGACCTCACTATTACTTCTTTTCTTGTAGTATGAAGTGATACATGCCTCATAATACACTATATTATTACATGCTAAGCTCATCTACACGTGCAATTAATTGCATGTATAAATGCACTCAGTATGTAATAAGAGAGTTGTCTGTATTTTTATAAATCTCATAATAACTGTATAGCATAACAGTAGATGTGTTGTATCACATTAAACATGAGCTCAGTTTACTTATACAACATCACCAGACTGTATAGCATTAGATAATAGGGAACTAGATGACAGAAACTAACAGTAAATAAAGCAACAGAAAAGGTAAGATACTATCATAAAGAATGTCAAAAGTCCATATAGAAATAATAGGAATTTGGCTTAGCTCAAATGAGGCTGGCAAAGTTTATTCTTCCTAAATTGAATTTGAAATCCAAAGGGATGATAACATTTGAAATATGTTAACTTAAGAAAGAGTGAAGGGGCAAGTAAATTGCTGAAGGGTTCTTGAGGAATCAATTTCTCCCACCCAGAAATGGAAGTAACTAGACCACTGCAGCTGCCAAGCCATGAAATATGCCCCCTTCTTTCCTCTCTGCCAAATGCCAGAGGAAGGGGGAATAACCTCATCCTTCACCCCCCCAAGGAGCCCTGTCAGCTAGCATCTGGCCCCACCAGGTTGGGGCTGGCTGGGGAGCAAGCAGGAATGGGAGGGGGAGTAATTGGTGCAGGCAAAGGGAAGCTGGCTCTGCCTGGTAGGACTGTTTTTCTCCCCTCACCTCCAGCTGCCACTCAGCAGCAGCAATTGGGGTGGACAGACCTAGCTGCTGTCCCCCAGGACAGTGGGGACAAAGGGGAGAATAACCATCCTCCCTGCCCCCTCTCCCTCAGGTGCCACACTGGCCCACTACTGCATCAGCAAGGAGGAGTGCCTGGCAGACCCGGCTCAGGTCCCTGCTGGTGGGACAGGGAGTGGGGAATTAAACCTCTCTCTGTCCAGTTCAGCCTGGACTGGCAATGCACTTCCAGCACAGCTCCTCTGCAGTTGAGGGCACACTCTAGCACCCCCTGGGTCCTGGCCTGAGCAACTGCAGGCATGTGCCCACATTTTCTTAGTCCAGGTGGGATGTCTGTGCTGTTACAAACCAGTTCAACTTAGGCAAGTTAGACTAATCTGCAAACGTTAAATCAATTCTGGCTTTTTGAATGTCCGTCCCTAGCCTACATGTTTAAGTTGATAAACAAAATAATTGTATCCCGCAAATCCATTCCTAAGGAAACCCATTAGGAAGTATCTTCCCTTGTTCAACACAGAATGGACTTCAGATATTTCTTAAAATTCCTCTCCACAGGTCTCTGGTTCAACATGTAACTGCTGACTGGAAGGTCTGGTGATGGAGTTTAGAAGCACACAGTTCTCCAACCATAGTTATTGATAAACAGCCAGCACTAGACAAACAGCTGCCAGCTCTTCTGCCTTTGCCACAGATTTTTTTTCCGCTTTCACAACATGGGTCTCACCAAATTATCCCTGGCATGGCGAAACTCCTACAGAGAAAGCAAATGTAGCACTGCTGTGAGGTACTAGGTTTCTACCTGGAGGCTTTTACCCCTTTTGATGGCTCTGAAAGTCATGGTTCTTAGTTCCAATCACTCTCTTCAAAAACAATATAAAGGATTTTAATTGATATTTCATTCAGCCACATTCCATAATGTCATACAGCCCTTGTAAAGCAACTTCTCTTAGACATTCTCTCGGTTGATGCGTTTGGCTTCATCCATGCTGCCAATAAGATTGTTTTAATGCTGAAGAACAAAGCTACTTCTTTCTTTGACATCTCAGGTACAATTACTAGCCACAGACTCTTTGTTACTCCTTCAAAGAAATGGAGTACTGGAGTCCAGCTTCCTTAGGTCCCTCCCCCTCTTTCCCGGAATCTCCAGTGACTTAAATACGACTTATCCCGAAGTTCCAACTTTGTGGACACCAAAGATTTACAACTCATTTCCTTAGGGGCTTGTGATAACTTGACAAAACAGATACACAGACTTTGTAAGAGTTCTAAAAATGAATCATTCTTTTACCTAGCATAAGAGCTAGTTTATCTATCTATCTATCTATCTATCTATCTATATTCCATAAATAAATATTCATGGAATATGCAAGGTCATCTACTGTTTTGTTCAAAATGTGTGTTTCCCTTTCTTAATTTCTTCTCCATTTCTGAACATTCTATTGAGCTTCTGTTAGAAACCTTTTAAGGATTTCAACATTTACCACCTCTTCACATACCTACTCTTCTGAAGCACAGCCTAGGTACAAACATTACAAAATTCAGAGGCAGAATTGATCTAAATCACATGGTTTTCTGTAAGCAGTATACTTTAGATTGGTAGCAAACAGAACACACATTTACCCTTTGTTTGGGAGGTGTCGAGGCTGGGGGCAGGCTGCAAATCTTATACTGGGTTCCACCATTTTTAAACCAGTTTTTGTGCACCAAACTTCAGTGTTGTTATGGGTATAGATCAGTTTCCGATCCTGTATTCTGGTACAAGTGTAATGTCTGTACCTGGATATAGTGTCCTCTCATTCCTACAGACAGCTTTCTCTTCTTGGTCAGTGTTGAGCCGTGTGTGTGTGTGTGTGTGTGTGTGTGTGTGTGTGTGTGAAAGGATAATTGATAGCCCATTTTTTATAATCTTCACTTTCTTTGTCAGGAGAATCTCTAATAAGCCTCTTGAGAAAACCAAAGTTGCCTACGAACTGATTTGCAGCTTATTTACCTTCTACTGGAGTTCAAACTCTAAAAGTGTGTTTGCTTTCACTAGCAGTAATTTCTGTGCAAGGACTTTTATGTGAATAGAGAACCAACAAGGTTTATCAACCAAGATTTAATTTAGTTCTGTATCAACATTCATTGCAATTCAAATGTAAAATAGAGGTATACAAACAACAGACAGATAAGCCCTACATTATTGATCTTGCAGTCAGGCACAGATAGGCATAGATACAGTATCCAACAGAATTTATAAACTGTAGATTCCCCAAACTCATTATGCTATGGGGGAATGAACCATCCTCACAGTGTGCTACATTATAACCACCAATGAAGAAAAACTTATGAAAGCTAAGATTAAACTCAAATAAGATTAAAAGGGAGAATTATAAAAGATGTTAATCCTGAGGGAAGTAATTTTGGGCAATACTGGTAAATTGTCTAAATTCTCAGCTGAAGCTATTAGTTATTAAATGTATATTTTATGATACAAAACTCTAAGATACCAAAAATGCTTTTAATTAGTGTATATCTTCTACCATAAATTATTTTGTTGATTCTGTTTTGTGGGATTTTACTTCTTAATTTGTAAATGAGAATTTTGCTTTATTATGTTTGTTTGTGCTGTTAAACAAAGCAAATGACTTTTTTATCCATTAAAAGATTATTAAGCCTTCCCGTAAGACTAAGAGTAATAAGTTGAAAAACAACATCTGGGGAGTTATTCCTTTTATGAATTTTCTCTGTGTTTTTAATTTGAATTTTTTAAATCTGTGCAATTTGCCCTCAGTGCTTTCATGGGAGAAACTGAGATAGATTTATACTCTGCTAAAACTTACTTTAAATGTTCCTTATGAAAAATGGGGGTGGGCATCTGGAGAGTCTTTTAATACAGTATCTTTATTATATTGTCATTGACTGACTTTATTAAATAGAACAGAATCTATCATAAGGTAAGCTTTCAGGTCCTGGCCCAAACCCCACAGAGAGCAATGGAGCCTGCCTGATAATTTAAATGGAAAGGCTCCATTGATCTCAATGGACTTTGGATTGGGCCCTCAGCTTCTTTGTAGACTTGTTTCTGCTAAAAATATCACGTTCTGTTTCAGAAGAGTAGAGCATAATCTAACCATGTTATACAGTGAAGAAGTATGCTGGTTAAATATAAATGCATAAATGAGAAAAAAAAATTTGTGAAGGTGGAAATGAAATGGTATCAGACTTTCTCATGGGTCGTAGAGCTTTCCAAGTATACATCATAAAAGGTCTTGTATAAGGTTATTACTAAGTTATTAGATTGCAATCCCAACTGATCCAGGACATTATTACAAGTCTATTGAAATTGTCCCTATTATTATTTCCCGGTGGGAAAGTTAAGAAAACGTGAAGAGATATTCTTGACTATCTTGTCCTGAATTTTTTTTTGTATACAAATCAATTATAGTATCCAATTTGTCAAAGATTTTGGCTGTAAAAATTACCATTTTCCCTCTTGCCTTATCTCTAGAAGCATTCCAGTACCTATAGTGAAGAGCTCTGTTTTATTCAGCTGGCATCAGAGCTAATGAAGTGCCCAAAGGAGGAATGAACTGCTTCTATTCAATTCTTCTGAGGAGTGCTCTGTGTTAGTTTGAGTGGGTCCTTTTTAATATAAGAAAGAAGGAAGGAAGAGAGACAGGAGAAATTGATGACTTCTTTAATACATCCACTACTTTTAGATCTCCTTTTATTAATATTAGCTGGTTTATAAATTCACTCATTCATATATTTGATGTAGTTGATACTTTTGTTACTGAATTATAAAAGCTGAAATGATAAAAATATACATAATTAAAATTAAATTATTTGGCTTATAACTTGTTTGAGAACCCCAAACACAGAACATCAACTGTTTAACCATTGCTTATAATCAATAGGTCAGGTTCTGCTCTCATAGGTTATTTTTATAAAAAACAATCTTGTTGATAGAAAACACATAATGTTAAACTAATCCAAAACGCTGTAGTCACACTTTTAGATAAAGAGTGGATTAATTTTGCTCCTGTGAAAGCATACTTTTTATACCAAACTGAAGAAAATCCTAGTATAAACTGGAATATGGAGTCCAGGCTGCTTTCAATTTAACAAACCTTTTTTTTAAAATCACATAAGAAAGACATTTTTCCTAGTAAAGCACCTATTGCAGGGTTCTGGAGAATTCAGTTGATAGGCTGCTTCCCCTCTGGACAGTCAAAAAAGTGGTCCAATTCATCACCATCTATGGCAGGTTTAAAACAGGGATGTCCTACCTCCAGTTCCCCATGAAAAGTATAGTCCACCAGCTTTGGATTACCTCTACTGGAAGTCAGTTTTCTGTGGTGGATGAAGAGGAGGGTAGTCTAGTGTGTGCCAAAGGATGGCATGGTGGTTGGAGGGTAAGTACAAAAAATCCTACAGAATACTGATAGGTATAAGCAGACATTTATAGTGTGGAAAGCAGTGCTATAGATTAAAATAACACAAATTACTAACAAAGTTTTACAGACACGTGTGTGTGTGTGTGTGTGTGTGTGTGTTCTGCAGAATGCAGTCAGTACTTTGCAATAAAGCAGGTTAAGCATGCCTAGTGATTTTGGGGTGCATTAGTTTTCAGTTGACAATTTGACAGGGTCATAATTTCTTCTTTAAAAAAAAAAAAAAAAAAAAAAGAGTTCTTTTAAAGGCATCTCATATTGCATGTCCCCAGATTGAGGTGCCCCAAATAATCAGTCATTATTAAGAATATTGGCTACATAGCATGAAGGGAAGCAACAAAAAGAATAGTAGTATCTACTCGTATCTATTCACCTGTATTTTTGTAACATATAATATGTCCCCTTGTGATGGTGGCAACCTTCTATACTGTATGTGCACATTTTTAAGCAAAATATTTATAATATTAGACCAAATTAGTATGCATCTTCAGATAAAACATGCAAATTTATCTTCAAATAATATTTAGCCTTTTTTCCTCTTTACAGTCACGTCTCATTTTAACATTCATAATAAATACCTCCCTCCGTAGAAGTAATTGATAAATGTTACTGGCTAAATACTACTTTCACCTTCTAAGCTGCTGTCCTACACACATTTCTTTATTTAAAACATTAACATTCTGCAAGTGAGGGAAACTCCTGAACAGCTTCACTGACTAAATTGTGACATGTTGTCCTTTATTAATACAGACCACAAACGTTCACTGAATGAAATGAAATCATGGTGCCTAGCAGACAACTTTGCAAAGAAAAAATGTCTGAAAAGTATAAACTAGGAAGGGCTATTCTCTTTTTACAGCATCCTATTGTTTCTTACACTGCCTGGCAGCTGCTAGCAGCACACTTACCCTCACCTTTTTTTGTTGTTAATGTTATAGAAAGAAACATTATTGCTGTGGTACATTCATTCTTGCAGATACACTGGTGGCTTCAACCAAGAAAATGTATTCTTGTTTAGAACTTCTGCTAGCATGTGGTGCAGTCAGATAATGCTCCTTTTTTGTTAAGACCCCAGAACTGTAGATCATAGGTGTGCTCTGTGATTGTTTGTTGGGTTAGTAATTTGCTTTTGGAGTTGACTGTATTGTACACTTGTTCCTGGGGGGATGGAAGAAAGTTCACAAATATGTCCATTGGAAAGCTGATATATTTCAGCTTTTCAGAGTTCAATGACTGAGGCCAGTTGCAGAGAGACCTAGAATGACACACTTTAGTATGCAGAAGTCAATGGGCTTGATTCAACCCATTTAAAAGCAAATTACACATCCCTGAATTACTGAGGCATGAATTACTCATTCCTGGGATGACAGCAGGTAAAATTTTGAACAACAGGAACTATTCCAGGAAAAAAATGTTATTCTTGAGGGATATATAAGCAATCCTATAGTAGAGAGTCTGTAATGGGATGTGTGTGTCTACATGTGCATTTCGGCACACCTAAATTTAATGTGCATTAACTTAATGTGGATTAAGGTGATTTAGGCTTGTCTCTACACATGCACACATTAAAGCATTTTAATGCCATGTGTGCAGACTGATGTGGTACTAAAGTTAGTTCCAAGTCAGTCCAGACACAATGTTAATGCTCCTTAATGAGTCTACACATGCATTAATGTGCTTTAGCTATTTGCACCTAAATTTGATTCCTACTTTTGCAGGTATCAAATTTAGCCATGGATAGCCTAAATCACCTTTTTTAAGGCACATTAAGGGCATGCACATGTTGACGCATACCCTTAATGTGACTTAAATCTGGCTAAAGAACCATAAATTGGCACCTGTAGATGCACCAAGTGTATCTAAAACTTTCCTGGTAATGCCCTCTCTGCAACTGTTGTCTCCACTGGCCTCTCTTTCTCTCTTTTCTCTGGGAGATACCAGCTTACAAGTCACCTTCCATGTGCAGAACCTTTATTTCTCCATTCTGGATTTTTTGTTCCTGGGATCGATAAAGAATGAAGCAAGCTGAGTTTAGATAAAAGGGAGAGCCACATAAAAACTATAGTTAGAAAGTAAGGAAATAAAAGTCCCTTTTTAAAGCAAAAATGAATTAGCCTCATTCAAGGAGATAAGAGCAAATAATACTGTTGTGGGAGAAAGCAGCATGAACTCCAGAAAAACATACAAAGCAAGGTAACCAAAAGAGTCAGAGAATTTATTTCATAGTTTATTTCATAGTTGATAGGGTCAGAAGGAATCTAAGTAGGCCATGGGCAGGAAAGAATGCTGGAGTCAAACGACCCCGGCTAGGTGAATGTCTAGCCTCCTTTTGAAGATCCCCAGGGTAGGGGTGAGCACCACTTCTCTAGGAAGTTGGTTCCAGCTCCTACCCACCCTGACTGTGAAGTAGTGCCTCCTAATGTCTAGCCTGAACCTACTCTCAGTCAGCTTATGGCTGTTATTTCTTGTAACTCCCGGTAGTGCTCAGGGGAACAGGGACTCTCCCATTGCCTGCTGATCCCCCTTGGCAAGTTTGTAGGTGGCCACCAGATCCCCTCTCATCCTTCTTTGTGTAGGCTGAACAGGTTCAGGTCCCGTAGCCTCTCCTCATAGAGCCTACCCTGCTGCCTCCTGATCATGCAATTGGCCCTCCTCTGGGCCCTCTCTATGCTATGCACACCCCTTCTAAAGTGCAGCACCCAGAACTGGATACAGTACTCCACCAGTGTTGCATCACCTCCTTGGATCTGCTTGTGATGAATCTATGTGTGAGGGAGCGGCGACTAGGGGCGGCCGTGAACCCCCTAGCGCCGCCTACCGTCACTTTAGGGTGACGTAGCACCCTCAGAACCTCGCCCGCCACGACTTTGATGGTAAGATATATAATGTGGAGGCTGCCAGTTTCCCTAATGGACGGTCTAGTTGTTCGTCCCTATTCCAGACGGGTATTTGATAAGCGTCCTGCCTTAAGGGCAATGCGTGCCTCCAAGCCTCCCCCTTAGCACGCCCCAAGCCTCGCAGCTATTCCGGGGGACGCTTGTATGGTCCCTCGCCCCTCGGGTGCCCTTGTTCTCACTCTCGGGCACCGGGGCTCTTCGCCCACCTGGCGCCTCCTTGGGTCGGGCCCCAATCTCTGGCCCGTTCCCCACGCCCTGGGCCTATCACGCTGGCGCCCAGCCACTTGCTGGCGCCTCCTGTGTCGGCTCCACCAGCGCCGCTCACTACCGGCCCCCCCTGGGCCGGGTTCTAGCCGGCGCCTGGCTAATCGCCGGCTCGGTCTGAGTCTGGAGCACTCTCGCCGCCCTAGCCTCGGCGCCCTTGGGCCGGCACGCTCTCGCCGCCCTAGCCTCGGCGCCCTTGGGCCGGCACGCTCCCTCTCCCGGATCTCGGCTCTATCGCCACCCTAGCCTCGGCGCCTTCGGGCCGGCTCACTCTCGCCACCCTAGCCTCGGCGCCCTTGGGCCGGCACACTCGCTCTGCCCGGATCTCGGCTCTATCGCCGCCCTAGCCTCGGCGCCTTCGGGCCGGCTCTCTCTCACCGCCCTAGCCTCGGCGCCCTTGGGCCGGGTTCTAGCCTTGGCTAGGGCGGCGATAGAGCTAAGGCTAGAACCCGGCCCAAGGGCGCCGAGGCTAGGGCGGCGAGAGAGAGCCGGCCCGAAGGCGCCGAGGCTAGGGCGGCGAGAGAGAGCCGAGATCCGGGCAGAGCGAGTGTGCCGGCCCAAGGGCGCCGAGGCTAGGGTGGCGAGAGTGAGCCGGCCCAAGGGCGCCGAGGCTAGGGCGGCGATAGAGCTTCGGCGCCCTTGGGCCGGCGCTATCGCCGCCCTAGTCTTAGCGCCCTTGGGTGGCTAACTAGGCTGCTCGCACTGCCCTCGCCTTAGCTCCCTTGCCGCCCTCGTCTCAGCGCCTTCGGGCTGGCACTACCGCCGCCCCAGTCTCGGCGCCCTTGGGTGGCTAACTAGGCTTGGCTACGTCGCCTTGCTGGGTCTAGTCCCCGCTGGGCCTTGTCCTCTCGGGCTAACTCCGCGCCTCCGGCGCCCTGTCCCTGCCCCGCTCCGGGGCCTTGCCCCCTCGGGGCTGACTCCGCGCCTCTGGCGCCCTGTCCCTGCCCCGCTCCGGGGCTAAACACCGCCCTTATGGGCTGGGGTCTGTAACCCCGCACACTGCACCTCCCTGGCGCAATATAATGCCCAGCCGCACCGACACTAGTGCCCCTGGCACTGTGCCTCAACTGGGCACTGGGAACCCCCAAGCTGTGGGGAAGCTCCCCTTGAGGCCTCCTCGCTCCCCTACAGCCTCACCCGGTCCTCCAGTTAAGCTGTAACTCAATACTCAAGCCATCTGGCTATAACATAAGCAAAGGCTCCACATGCCTAATAACTCCAAGCCCCACCAGGGCCCACAATCCTACCTCCAGTCAGGGCGATGCTGTTCCCTGCATCATTGCAGCCGGTTAGCGCGATGAAGTAGCAGCCACTAACCCAGGCCGCTCAGCTCAGCTCAGCTCAGCTCAGCTCAGCTCAGCTCAGCTCAGCTCAGCTCAGCTCAGCTCAGCTCAGCTCAGCTCAGCTCAGCTCAGCTCAGCTCAGCTCAGCTCAGCTCAGCTCAGCCGCAGAGCTCCTGCTCCTGCGGCAGCCAGAAGGGAACTGTGTCTCAGGCTCTGGCCTACGCTGGTTATAAAGGCCAGGCCCTGCCCTCTTCCGGCCATGTGACCACCCGGTTGCCTCTGGCAACCAGGCACCTGAGCTGCCTGGGTGATTGACAGCTCTGCCAATCACCCTCTCAATCACGGAGCACCTCTGTGACTCCGTGACACTATGGATGCATGACAAGGTGTGGTTAGCCTTCCTGATTGTGTCCCCACATCGGCAGCCCATGTTCATCTTGGAATCAATAGTGACTCCAAGATCCTTTTCTGCCTCTGTGCTGACAAGATAAAAGGAATTATCATCTTAGAATGTCCAGCATGATCCTGAAAAAATGTAAGGGTAAAGTTTGGGATTACATGCTGCTTAGGACTAAGCTTGGAACTATGAGAAAGAAAGTAGCTCTTAATATTTAGTTCCTGTTGTGTTTATTTGGTGGCTCTGCCCTGGACCAGCAGACTTTGGAGGTCTGGGATAAGGACTAGGATAAAAGCAGGCTAGTTTCATTGCAAATATGCCTTTGGTTTTCTCAAAGGTAACTGAAGCTGGCATGTTTCCATTGTATTTTTAGATTTTGAAAAATTAGCAGTTTCTGACGAAAACATATTTCAGTAGCAATTTCCCGAGTAGCTGTAATCCCAACCTAAAGAATCTTTCCTTGTTTTTTTTGTTTTTGTTTGGAAAAGAAAAGTTGTGCTTGTAGTAATGAATGGTTGCTTCTGAATTGTCAAAATGAACTTTATTTAAGTGCTGTTTGTTTTTGTTCATTGCCACATTTGAAGAGGATCTGTGTTTTAATGTGGATGGATACAACATTTTTTTTATGTTTGCACAATGATATGTCTATGTGCCAATCTGATATTAGTACAGTACAACATTATAAAATCCTCTAAAACACGGTAAACTTAGTTAGCATCACATGTTGAGCTGCTGTAAGCTTCTAAGCCGATGGAAATAGTTCAGTAAGTTTAAACTCTATATTTAAATTCTATAGGTGTTTTATCACACAACTTTTGTGCCATTGTAGCCAAACAGAATTTAACAGAATAATTCTGAGTTATACTTAGAATAATTAACTGTGTGAATGAAAAGAGAATACACTCGAGTCTGGCATATTCACATGATTTTAGGGAATGAGAGCTAGTACTGACAGCTGTCACTTAAGAGAATCTTCATTTGCTGGGACTTGGTGCAGCCTAACAGCCTTCTACAGGCACCAAGATGAATCAGCTCAGAAGCTACATTGATTTTTGTTTGTTTTCATTCTTTCATCCCACTTAAAAATAACACGTAAATAAAAACACTAAGGATGTTCCAGATAAAATGTCATCTATTATTAATTGTAGCTCTGAGATTGAGAGGAAATACACACCCTCTAAGTGTTTACCTGAATTTTTCAGGGCTCACGGACAGAGGAGACACTTTTATTATGTGGCAACCCCCCTGTTTTTCTTTTTCTTAATTTTAAAGTCAAACATTTCTGACTTTTTCTCTCCTTCTGTATTCCCTATAGATAAGTATAAGTGAGCTAAGACATAGGATAAGCTTCAGCATGTTATTTTGGTAGCAAGTTGTTTTTGTTTTGTTTTATTCTTCTTTTCAAATAAGTGCTCTGTTATGGATATCCTCTGTTTTATACTGTATAATTATTATGTTTATATTATTTTACTGTTCTATATTATTGTTTTACTGATACTATATGATTTAGGCCTACATATGTAAATTAGCATAAGTCATGTAAAGTTTTCATTTTATTTGTCAAGTCTCCATCTTGTGTCCCCTGCCTGGGCATACCCTATTGTAACACTGTTGTAACTGTGTGACTCATGACCCTCCTCCCATGTAAACTGGTTCCATGAGTGAATGGGTGATTGACAGACAATGGCAGTAGGTCTAAAAATAGCTCCCTCTGAATGACTGAACTATCAGCTCGATAACCCAGCCATCACCCTGCATTGACCCTCCCTGGCGCAAGATTTGGAAGACAAAGCTCACTGCAGAAATCACCCAACCCACCATTAGAGACATCTGAAACTTCATGTCCTTGCCCGGAGTGCACAGGCTTAGTACACCAGGGGCTGACTCTTACTTGGGCAGCCCCTGCCACTAGGGTGATAGGAGGTCTGTCCCTATAAAAGGGGGCAGTGAAGACAGACTCAGTGCGATGCCCTCTCCATCTGGACCAGCACCATGCCACCCAAAGGCCCTACTAGTGACCTACCTCTGGACAACACCTTGCTGAAGACCCTGACTGGCCATCCAGGATCAACTCACAGCCCAGGATAGGTAACTATCATCCATCTTCCATCCCCAAGCAAAGGACCTGGACTCTGTCCCTATACATCTTGACTTTAATCCCTCCACCACGCCTTTTTCTCTCCTACTACCATTGTGTGGGTATGTGTGTGAGTGCTTGTGTGTGTGTGTATAGGAACCAATAACTTAGTGGGGCTGTGTCATGTGTTGTCTGTTTAATAAACCCGTTATTTTGAAACCCCAAGTTGCATTTTTGTCTTATTGACCCGCCCCAATCTCCAGTTTTCTGCCTCAATTCCCAGCCCCAATCTCCCAGCCTTCTGCCTCTCTCTTTCCTGGCTGTCTCCTCCTTGCCACCAGGCTTTTTCCCATGCTTTCACCCCAGCACCAGTGACCTTGAGTAACTCTAGGACCACTTGACCTTAAGTAACCCCAACCCTCATTTCCTCAGCCCAGCTTCTCTCTAATCTACCGGTTCTAATCCTAGTCCTGGCAACTTTCACTCCCTACACTTTCACTCTGTCACCTTAACCTTCTCCCAAGCACACACATACGCACCATACCATTCAAGTTAGGAACTCACCCGTGTGTATTTATAGGAGGGTGATGTATGTGAACTGGCAAATATATATGTCATCGTGTGCGTGACATATGAATTAGTGACCCATGTATGTGTATTGGGTGTGTGGGTACTGGTAACTGATTTTGTTTAATTTTTAGTGTGTGTAGTGTGTATGTGCTTGAATTGGTGATAGGTATGCATGTGCCTAGGCTGGTAATTTTGGATGTGTGTGTGCCTGAATTGGTAGTGTGGGTACATGCACCTAATTTATTTGTATTTGTATATGTGCAATTGTATCACACCCTCCTGTCTAATAATGCAATATTGAGATCCTGAGAGTTGGCCTGACCTCACATGGCAACAATTAAACCAACAAGATTTTTGCAAAAAAAAAAAAAATCTTTAAATGCAAGATTTCAGGTGCAAACACCCTTCATCAGGCATTGAAGAAAAGATGGATGGTAAAAGTTCTCCTGGGTAGAAATGAAAGTTCATGTTACATAGGATTTCATAAAGGAGTCAATAGATGGAAAACTCCTCTGGGCAGCAGTTTTTACCTGGCAAGGAGCCTCAGTTTTGTAGAAAAAGAATAAACTCATGCCACATCATAACTATGTTTAGCTTTACATACTCAACATAACCTAGACATGTCATTTTTGATTCATAGAGCATTGACACAATAGAGTTCAATGCAGTAGGAGGCAAGGTAGACAATGGTGTGAAGATATTACTTTTATTTAAAGTATAGGCATCAGCTGTTTATACACTGAACTAGCCTCTTGCTTCCATTTAAAACATGGTGTCTTTATATAGTCTAATAACTTATTTGTTGAATAGCTTGATATCTGTTTGAATATGTTATTTTCATTATCTTTAATATTAGTGGTATTCATAGATTCATAGATTCATAGATGCTAGGGTCGGAAGGGACCTCAATAGATCATCGAGTCCGACCCCCTGCATAAGCAGGAAAGAGTGCTGGGCCTACATTACCCCAGCTAGATACACATCCAACCTTCTCTTGAATACCCCCAGGGTAGGGGAGAGCACCACCTCCCTTGGGAGCCCGTTCCAGACCTTGGCCACTCGAACTGTGAAGAAGTTCCTCCTAATATCCAATCTAAATCTGCTCTCTTCTAGCTTGTGGCCATTATTTCTTGTAACCCCCGGGGGCGCCTTGGTGAATAAATACTCACCAATTCCCTTCTGTGCCCCCCTAACGAACTTATAGGCAGCCACCAGGTCGCCTCTCAACCTTCTCTTGCGGAGGCTGAAAAGGTCCAGTTTCTCTAATCTCTCCTCGTAGGGCTTGGCCTGCAGGCCCTTAACCATACGAGTGGCCCTTCTCTGGACCCTCTCCAGGTTATCCGCATCCTTCTTGAAGTGCGGCGCCCAGAATTGCACGCAGTACTCCAGCTGCGGTCTGACCAGCGCCCGATAGAGGGGAAGTATCACCTCCTTGGACCTATTTGTCATGCATCTGCTGAATGCACGATAAAGTGCCATTGGCTTTTCTGACGGTTTCGTCACACTGCCGACTCATGTTCATCTTGGAGTCCACTAGGACTCCAAGATCCCTTTCCACTTCCGTGCCACCCAGCAGGTCATTTCCTAGGCTGTAGGTGTGCTGGACATTTTTCCTCCCTAGATGCAGCACTTTGCATTTCTCCTTGTTGAACTGCATTCTGTTGTTTTCTGCCCACTTGTCTAACCTGTCCAGGTCTGCTTGCAGCTGTTCCCTGCCCTCCGGCGTGTCCACTTCGCCCCATAGCTTAGTGTCATCTGCAAACTTGGACAGAGTACATTTCACCACCACAAATATAATTAGTAAATATAATTTTACTTTGTGAAATTGTATTCCCTCCCTTCCTCCTTCAGACTATGGCTGGATATAATATTTAAATGTCAGGGGATTATTTGTAGTTATTTTTGTTATAGTGTTAGAGACTATTAAGCTATAATATTCCTTATCAGCATTCTGAAGATTGGGGAATAAAATTTCAACAGGGATTAGCATAAATTGCAAAATCCAAAGTATACCAGTAGAAAAGGGCCTCAAATCATGCTCAATGTGGAGAAAGACAAAGAGAAAGAGAGAAAACTACCAGTGTGAAATGTACTCATGCATTTGTTGTATCTTATGGTATATTTTGTAACTTTTAATTAAATTGAGGAAAATATGATAAATATATAGTATGATGAGTTCTGTGGTCATCTATGTAGAGCTAAACATTGTTTCTTGTGGTGAGTAACTGTAGATGTCTTTGGTATCCTTAAAAATCAGTGTGTATGTAGAAGAAGTAGAAGAGGAAATATGAGAAAATCACTTGTAAAAAAATATTGCTCTTGTGATGATGAAAAATTAACTTATATTAAATTTGGCATATAAGCCATTCAGAAAGAGGATTTGGTGGTAAATGTTCACTTTTACAAACTTTCATATCGTTGACATTTTTCCTTAAAGTAATTTTGCTGCAGAAGATATACTGATCCAACATGTATACAGAACAATATTATAGGTAAGTATTACTAGCACCAAATGTTTAATGCATTCATTGTGTCATCCGCTGTAGAAGTGATATAAAATCCAAGAGTCTTGCAAATTCTAGTGATTTCCTTTTTAGTGAACAATGAATATGTATGGATATTAAAACATAGTATCTTGAATTACATTACATCTTGAATACATTTCACTGATCCTTTTTTTTTTTGCTACGTGGCACTAACCCAACAAAGCAATAAAACCTACTCTTTACTTAAACATGAGTATTTCCATTGAAATCCATGGGGCCATACATGCTCAAATTCATTACATATCCTTAATGGTTTTTCTGGCACAGAAACTAAGGACACTAATCTAATCACTGAAATGTTATAACAACTTAATTCTGTTCTATGGCTCGGTATGCATCACAAAATATATTCCTAATTTTGGATTCCACCTTTCTCCTAAAGAAGTAAAGAATCATGGTTTGGGCTACGTTGCATGTTATGGCTAAGTACAGAAATTCAAAAAGCACAAGATGGAATCAATTCAATCTTTGCAGATTTTTCTAAACTGAATAGATTGGATTGATAATGTACTGAACTGATGTTCAGCATTCCAGTGGCCAAAGCAGGCAGAAGCCTGCACTGGCCCAGGCCAGGAGCCTTGAGGCACTCACATATGCCTCCCATCATGCTGGACACTGCCAAAGACTGCCAAACCCAGCCAATCAGCAACGTCATGCCTTATTGGTGGACATATGTCTCTACTCCCTCCTATCAGCTGCAAGGAGGGGGAGTGATAGTAGACAATTTTTCCTCAGCCCAGGGTCTGTAAGGCAAGGGTAGAAAACAACCCTGTGGCATGGCTTTTTTGTCCCCTCACAGCCTGGTAAGACAGGCTGGGCTAGCCCCAGCCTCACCCCTCTTCAATCACCCAACTCTCTCAGAGGTGGAGGAGCAAAGGGAAATGCACGCTTGGCCTGGCACTAGCCCCCCAGCAAGGATCTGCATGAGGGAGCCCCCACAGGGGGGCTTTTCCTCCCACCCACAGCCCAGTGAGCCAGGCTTGGAAAGCACCAGCCTCATACCCTTGCCAGCTGCCAGCCTCTCTGAGACATGGCAGGCAGGGGGCAAATTCACTCCCTGGCATGCCACTGGTCCTCCCCCCTCCCCCCCACAGGGGTCTGCACAGGGCGAGCCCCCCCTGAGGGGGCTTTTATCCCTACCTGCAGCCCAGTGAGCTGTGCTGGGAAAGCTGCCCCCACATCACCTGCCAGCCTCTCTGAAAGGTGGGGATTCACAGTTGTAGGGAATGCACCCTCTGGCCCAGCACTGCCCCTGCCCCCCAGCAGAGAGGCCAGCAGTTGATGGGGGGTGGGGGGCAGGGACTTTCCAAGCCTGGTTCACTGGGATGTGGGCAGGGAGAAAAGCACCTTCATGGTGGGGGGGGGTGACCCCCCCCATGCAGACCCTTGCTGGGGGATGGCACTGTGGCTGCGGATGCATTACCCCAGTCCTGCCTCTCAGACCAGCGGCTGGTAAGTGGGTAGAGTTGGGGCTTTCCCAGCCTGCTTACTGGGCTTTGAGCAGTGAAAAAGCCCCTCCATAGGAGTTTTCCCCCTTTTATGGCATACAGACACCTGCTGGGGAAGGGGGGGCAGTACTGGGCTGTGGGGTGCATACCCCCCCACCCCCAATTTCCACCTCTCAGAGAGGCTGGCAGCTGGCAAGGATAAAATAGACCCTGACACAAGGGCTTTCCCTCCCCCAACTCCTTGTAGACCTGGGCTAGGGAGGCCTGGGAGTCTGTTCCCCTTCCCCACCATCCCACTGAACTGACAGGAGCAGGCAGGAAGTAAACTAGGGAAAAGAGGCTTTAGTGCCTCAGCCCTGTGACAGTTAGGGGTGAGGCTAGCCCTGCTTCACTGGTCCAGACAGCACAGCCCAGGGCTGCAAAGTATCCTGGGATGCTGGGGGACTATGAGGTAAATTGAGTCAGGACAGAAATTCCATAAACTGGTTTAAGCTACATCAGTAGGCATGGCACTATTGACGTTAATGGAGCTATACTGACATACATTTATTGAGAATCTGGCCCTATGTATTTTATAAGTTTCCTAAATCTGTCTCAAACATCGACAACCTTCCCACCTATATATTGTATGGAAACAGATCCTACATTCCCGCACAAGCCATCAGCATTATACATCCCAATATGAGAGTGAGAATAGCCATTTATTTGCCCCATTAACCAGCTGCTCTTAACCAGCTTATTGGCCAGGGACAGGGAAGTAAGATGAAGTGGTGTAACTAAAGAGTGACTAAGGCATCACCACCAGCAGCAACTTGGGGGATGGGGGACAAAATATAGTCATGGCTGCTGTCCTATCACCAGTATTCCTGTGGGCAGTGTGCCACTTCCATCCAGGGCGCAGAACTTCCCAGTTACACCTCTGGTAAAATTTCCTTCAAAATGAACTAGTTAAACTTATTTACCAACTGGAACAAGAAGAGGAAAAGCAGATGTGTGACACGTTGCCCCTACTTTGCTCCTTGACCAGCATAGTTATGCACTGGCACTTGCTCAGAACAGATTATAATTTACCAATCCAGTCTTTCATATTTTTTTTAATGTTTTCAGGGGCTTCACATTCTACGTCATTTTCTGATTTTCATTCAAGATTGCCACTGTCAGTCAGATTAAAATAGCTATATATTTGCTCTGTCAGGAAATCAGTTAAAATGTTCTCTGCCAGCATGGATACTGTGGAAGTACCATCATAAACCTATTATTTACATCTTTTAAGATTAAGATACTGACTAACTGCAGCAGGGGTAACAATGAGACTCTCATGGACTCTAACAAGTTGCTGCTTTTAGAGTATAGCACTTGCCAGAATGTTTGATTGCTGTTCATTTGATGTTAAACTTTTGCTTTGTCAGTAAAAAATGATGTCTCTAGGGTCCGGATGCTCAATTTACTATAGGCTAGCATGTTGATCATATAAGATGCAATTTGATTCCTGGAAAGAGAAGTTACTGGGAAGCACAGCTGTGGTAGAAAACAAGTATCTAAAAAAACTCAACGAAAAAAATCCAAAAAACCCCCCAAAATTCCTTTGAGAGGTTCAAAGTAAAAAAACCAACATTTTCCATCAAATTCTGAGTAATTTAAAATCATCTGACACTGGCATAAAAGTAAACAGAAGTACAAGAGTTCTATGAAATGTCATGAAATGTAGTAAACTGTGTCCATATCTATATGAGCCACTGACTGAGCAGTTGTTATGCGCACATAACAAATGACTGTGCAGTCATCTCCAAATGGATTTTTGGTGAAGCAGTAGCTTGTTACTAGGCCTGTGCAAAGTGGCTAGTATTCACTATGGATTCGGATGTGGCCAATTCAGGGGACAGTGATTCTATTCACTGATCAGCCAGGCCCATCCCCTCCAATCCCGGCAATGGCTGTGCAGCCTGCCCCAACTCCTGGCATTTGTTTAAAAAAAAGGCCTGACTCAGTGTGTGCTGCTAGGGGGTTGGGGTGATCCCCACTGCCCCCCACTGTTTGATTGTTTGGGGGGCTCTCCATGAGCCCCCCAATCTCCCAGCCCCCTCCCCCCCCGCCCATGGCTGCACCACACACTGTGGCTCCATTCCTTTTAGAAAAAAAGAACAAAAAATCCCCAGACTCACTGCTCCCACTGGTGCAGGCGATCCCCACTACCCTTCACCCCGCGCCATGGGGGGGGTCTCTGCATGAGCCCCCCAAAGCCCAAGGCCATTGCAGGAGTGATGAGTTGCAGGTCTTTTCTCGGGGTTTTTTTTTTCTTAAAGGACCAGAGCCACAGCATGCAGGACAGCCATGGGGGAGGGGGGCTGGGAGAGTGAGAAGGCATCAGGAGGCTTGTGCAGAGCCCCCCATGCAGTGTGGAGTAGTGGGGGGGCAGTGGAGATTGCCCCTCCTGCCTGGCAGCACCCGGTGAGCACTGGGGCTTTTCTTTAAAACTCCGGGCAGGTGGGGCACCCATGGGAGGACTGCAGGAGTGGGTAGGGATCGAGTGGGGGTGCGGGAGCAGGCAGAGGATGAGGGCTGGCAGGGTTCCCTCCATGGTCCCCTTCCCTAGCTCCCCCTCTCCCACCCATCTTCTTTTCTGAAGATTCAGAGAGCTTTGAATCTATTTGGACTTTTTCATTCGTCCCCTATTTGATTCGCATTCAGAGATTTGGCCACCAAATCGGGCCTTATCTCCTCTAAATCGAATCACCAACTGAAGCTTTGCACAGCCCTGCTTGTTACTACTGTGCAGTAGCATTGTGTTATATTTCATGCCATGCAATGCTGCTGCACAGTAGTAATGAGCTCTAGGGCGTACTGAGTAATGAGCCTCTAATTTCGCTTTCTCTTGATATTCACCTTATTTTATCACAATATCTAGAAAAAATTCTGTCCCTCAAAGAATTAGGGGCTTGTCTCTGTATTATTCTTCTTATTTTGAAATATACTGACTTTTAAACACTACTAGCAATTTTAATGCCAAGAGACCTAACACATACTTTGCAGTATCTCTTCCAAAGACAGCAAGATGTGTAGTAATTTTACATGAATGACCTAGGAATTGTTTACCAGATAGGAATTTGGTATAACTTTTCTTCTGGCAAGTTGATATATTCTCTCATTTTCATATTTTATCTCCAACAGACCATTCAGGAGCCAGAATATGCTTTGTACCTTGGCATTTTTTTCTTATGAATAAGGTATCCCACCTGCAACCTACTGCTGTTTAAAAGATCCATAACTCCTTGGAATACTATCTTGTGAACTGAGCCCTAAAATATCTTGAATTCTCGGGAGTTATAATTACTTGGTAGAGTGCTGGGCAAGGCTTTCATGAAAAAGAAAGTGCAATGAAGAAGAAGAATGCCCTGAAGATTTCAGGGTTTGAACAACTAAGTCAAACGACATGCTGTTTTTCTTTTCTTTTTCCTTTTTTTTTTCTTTGAGGCTTCTTTCCGTAGTGTAAATGCTAACAAACAGAAAGCAGGCTTGATTTACAACTTACAGACTGTATAAATTTGATATATATCCATATGTGTGTATGTGTGTGTGCACGCGCATGCGTATGCATATATGTGCCCAAACCAGTATCAGCTTCTCTTTATACAGTATTATGTGCATATCCTTTCACAGCAACTGATGAACTGAGTGAGTATATACACACCATAAGCTTTGCTGACTTATGCTTACTTCATCAGTTGCTGTGAAAGGATATGCACGGAATACTGTATAAAGAGAGGCTGATACCGGTTTGGGCTTGTCCTTTCACAGCGTCTGATGAAGAGAGCTCCAAGTCATGAAACTTTGGGCTATATATATCTAATTTATTTGATCTATAAGGTGCAAATCTACCCTGCTTTCTGCTTGACCTCAGACTAACATGGCTAACTACATCTTTCAACTATAACAAAATCACAAAGAATGTGTCTACGTGTGTAATTACAGCACCTGAATAAACTGCAGAGCTTATTGTTTCAGAGTTAAGCAATTTGAATGTGCACCTGGGAGCAATTAACTGTGGAACAATGAAGTCCGTAGTTTATTCAAGAGCATACGGAGCCCCAGTAGAGCAGCCCTGACTGGCAGGGCACCATGGGGGCCAGCCCACCAGCCCAGGGCTGCTTCCCATGGCTCATCATGCTGTAGAGGGAATGGATGAGGTACAAGAGAGCCAGAAGGCAGCCCCTGCACTGAAGCCCCCTCATGCCCCAGCCAGTCAGGACAGTGTTTACATATGCATTTCTGCATAGATTTTACTTCAGAGCAAGATAGTACTTGTATTTACAAGGACTATCGTGCTGCAGAGTAAATTAGTTTACTCCAGCCTAATAGGGGTGCATGTATAGACTCCATTTGCTGCACAGGTAATTAGTCAACTGTGCAATAATTGTCTCATGTAAATGCACCTGAAATGTAGTAAAATCCGATTACAGCTACTTTTGACCCACTGTTGACTGGGTTTTATCACAATAGCTACAAACATCCTGTTGAAGTTTAGAGATGTGATATAAAAGTCCAATAGGATGATGTTAAAGTGTATGAAGTCTTGATTCAGTCTATTATCTCAATCTCTTGGTTCATAAATCAAATAAGGAAGAAAAATAAACAAGTCCAGTTTTTTCCTAGGCAAACACTTTTTAATATTTAAAATATATGTAATAATAATTGAAAGGATGCTAAATAATTCCTGTTGTATTCTGAATTTTCTAATAATAATCACAATGATAATAAACTAAGAAAAATGTTCAAAGGTAGAGAAACAAAAAATAAAGGAACTTCCTGCTCATAATTTGAGCTCAAAGGCAGAAGTATATTCTATCAAAGATTACAAGTATTTTGTGACTATTTTTAACATTGACAAACAGCATATTTTAGGACATTTTTCTGAAACAAACTGAAAAAAAATGTCTGAATAAGAAAGGTGGGGAAAGGGAAAAATGGTGCACTATTTTCATCCTTGAGGACTGGCTATAAATCTTTTCAAGAAATGCAAAGATAAACTCAGAAAGCAAACCAAAAAGATGATATACTCTGTGATCTTATAATGGAGTACCAGCAACACATTCATTGCACTGTGCTATTTTTCAAAGGTACAGATTCAGAGGACCGCATGAACCCTTAGACAGAGAGGAATCATTGACGCCTTTTGGGGGAAAGAAGTAACAAGGAACTATATTACATGCCCAAATAGTAAAAAAACTTTCTGCAGAAATTATACTAATAGTCACTTTTCTGTCCTGGGAAATCCTCAACGTGTTTGGTCTTCCTACTCTTTTATGCTCTCCACTCTTTTTTTTTCTTCATTTGGCTTGGATTTTGATCCTGAAGTCTTCATACATGGCTGTAGTGTGATGCCTATAAAGTCAATGAGGCTGTGCAAGGACTCAGATGTCTAAGCAATGCAAGTTGCAATACTGAGGCTTTGGTTATTAATGATCACATTTAAGCTTGTGGTAATTGATACTGCTACATTTATACCAGTATATTTCTAAACTACCACCAGTGCTCTTATTCTTTCTTTGTACTTTTCTTTCTTTTTATGAGGAATGTCTATGAGACAACTTTCTTGCTTTCCTTGTGCGCTGTATTTTAGAGCTGTGAGACGATTTAGTCTCTGATTTGATTCAGCAGCGATTCGGCCTGATTTGGTTGCCATATCTCCAAATCTAAATCAAATCAGGAGACCCTTTAATCTCTCTGAATCAAATTGGAAGCCTCCGAATCAATTCAGAGAGATTTGGAAAGATTCGGTGATTCGGATATAGACACAGTTTTGTAAGTTTTTTCTACATACCTCAAGGTACCAGGCAGCTTGTGAACTCTGAGATGGTGGAGCAGATGGAGCATCCCACAGGAGTGTGGGGGACTCCCCAGTGCACTCAGCAGCAGACCTAGAAGTGGACCAGAAGCACTTTCAATCCACTTCCACCTCTGCTGGGGAATGCACTGCCCCCCCACACTCCCTTCAGCTTGGTGACTGGTACCTCCTGGGTCTGGGGGGGGCATCTTGGGTCCCCCCATGGACAATCGTTAGTTCCAGGTGGAGTAGGTGTCCCCCTCAGCGTGCTCAGCTGCAAACCCAGACATGGAATGGAAGTACTTCCAGTTAACTTCTGGGTTTACCGCCAAGCCTGAGGGCTCCCCCCGACACACACAGTCCTGTGGGATGCTCCATCTGCCCCAGCATGGCAGCATTCATGAGTCATACCTGGTACATTGAGGTATGTAGAAAAAACATTTAAAGCTGTGTCTATGGCTGAATCTCTGATTCTCCAAATCAGCCTCAAGTATTCAGATTCGGCCAAACTGAATCAATGAATTGAATCACTGTCCCTGATTTGGGCTGAATCCGAATCATGTACAGCCCATTTTGCACATTCCTACTGTATTTTATTGTTTTTTTCAGTGTCCATGACCACTATCTTTCTAATACTCATTATTCAGATATCATTTGTGTTAACCTCTTATTTGCAATACTTCTCACATGAACTGTTCATCAGGATGTGCTCTAGAAAACTAAATGATTCTTTGCTTATGCATCCCCCGCCCCAGTATAAATATGGCAACATAATTTAATATAATAAATGGATTTTCAAGGTACTTCAAGGGCTGCTAATTCATCTCAGTGATTTATTTTACTGGTGTTGTAGTTCTCAAAAGTGAGATAACTTTAAAGCAATGGCAAATTATTTTAAATAGAATTCTGTACAGGAAGGAAAAAGCAAGACACACCTTCTTGTCTCTTGACTTGCTTTTTTCTTCCTCCTCATTTTTTTTTTTTGGTCAGTTTTCAGAAGATATATTTACATATTTAAGACCCTAAGGAAAAGCTCAACTGTGAAATATATGGAGAAAAAGTGGCTCATCCTGCTTTGTCAAGTTTTTAATTTAATTGTTGCTTTATAATTCTTGAACGATTACCTTGGAACAAGTTAATTTCCCTAGCTGCAATTTATTTTAAAGAATCATCATCATTAATGCCAAAGTTCTGCAATGAATGCTATTGTCCTGGTTGGCTAAGTATTATTTTTTCCCTCTTTGTATTAGTAATGTTATGCTACACTTCTGAGAGCATGAGATAAGAAAAGGAATATGTAGATTTTAATCATTATGTGATTCAACATGTGAGTACTGTTAACTTGTTCCCAAAGGCGGTGTCTATATTAAACAGTACTTCAAACCTGGTCCTAGCTGCCTTGCCTTATTGTAAAATAGCAGAAATTCTTTCCTTCAGTCTCTTCGCACAATATTCAGGGACACTGACTTCATCATATCTTGTTCATACCATTACATTTGATGTGTAAAGGTGATAGATCTGTATTTCTATGGTGGTATTATTTAGCTTTTAAAGAAACAATTTTGCTTGAAGTGTTTGTGATGTTCCTTGAGCTCAAAAATAAAGAAGTTATGATGAAAATAGAGGCCATAATGGAAAATCTTTCAGGGAAAATATAAATGATAAAAAATGTCCTTTCAACTTTGACAAGGCAGTCTCCTTTGATGTCCAGAATCATCTGAAATACTTATCTTATCCCATGGTACCACACTACTCTTATCTTTAAGCACCAGTAATGATAATGTTTCTGGCAGTCTATCACCTTTTTTAATCCTGTTAAAGCCTACTACTTTGCAAGGTAACACCAACATTATTAATAGGTCCTCAACTCTTGGAATAGGTGGTCTCCAGGGGTTAGTGTATATTCTAGTTGCTTCTAACTAGTATATCTCTAGTAAGACATTAAATCCACTGGGAGGGGGTAGGATTTTTGGAAATCTTTAAGAAAGAGAAAACAACAGGAAAGCTGGGGGAGGAAGGGAGGCTTTCATCAGTATGGAACAAATGATAAAACTTCTTGTACATAGAAGTTTCCAAAGAATGTGCAAATGTTTTCATGTCTGCTGTTGGCATTTTTAGAACTTAACCTGTTGTTAATGAGACAATGCTATATCTTTGAAAGATATTTGAAAGATTAAAGGATGTTAGTGGAAAGTCCTAAATTGTCAGTGGGCAGTTCAGTTTTTCCTAGCAGTTTTCTCTCCGTTAGAACTGAAGTATTATGTAACATTCTAAAACAAAATAACTTTTGGACTCAGAGAAATATTTCTTATTAAATGTTTGAACAATACCTAATATAAATCGTCTCTGTTACTGATTGGAGTTTCTGAATAGTAAAATTAATATTATTGCTAATTATTTAATCAAGATTTCATATTTGTTACATTAAGTAGAAATAAGGACAATGAATAAAGATGTTTTGTGCTCTTTCAAAGATGTCTTCCAGTGATTTAATAGCTACAGTTAATGCTCAGAAAACAAAAAGGAAAGATGTATTAACCATCTGCCACACATTATGGTAAAAAGAGAAGTATCGAGTTCATCTGTCAGTGTCTGAATTTTTCTTGATGCACATGCCTATCCTATCAACAGTGCCAGAAAGAGGTGTTTTTTAAACACTGCTTGGTCTACTTCTGTCAAACCAAGCATTTTCAATGCCATAGTATATCAGGGAACTGGTTACAAAAGCATTTGGTTTACAGTTTATATCAAATTGGCTAGTTACAAATTTCTAACATTTTTAAAGAGGGTTATTTTGAAATCTCTGCATTTTGAGTTTTGGTGTTAACATATTCAAGATTTTCTCCAAAATCCTTAGATCTAGAAAGTTCCTTGTTCTTTAACACAATGTTAAGATTCCTACAGAATCTTATGATACTAGGAGTTGGGACTATATGACTCTCTGTGACTTTTTGTATACAGTAAGCATATTTGAAAAAATTCTACTCTCAAGTTTATTTTAAGGGTTTCTTCAGGTAAGAGAATTAATATTCTTTCAGCCTCTTATAAGGTTATTTGTAAGGATCACTGCAATCAATGTTTGTCTTCATGTGACATTTGAATATATTACAGATTTATGTGTCTCTAGAATATCTGAGCTGTAGGGAAATTCTGACTTAGAGCTAGTTTAATACCAACATTTCATAGCTGGCCTCTCTATTAAAATGGAGTAGCCATAAAAAGTAAACAGCAGAATGATTTAAAGTCATTGGAGATTTAGAGCTGACTTCCACAGAGCCAAGATTTCACCTACATTTTGTGACTGACTTTCATATCTAAAACCACACAGGGCAGGCCCACACATACAAGCATGTGTGCTTGCAGCAGCTGAAATAGAAGCAATGCAAATTTAAACTGGGGCTTTTTGCTTCAGTGCACATGCTCGGACATGCACTTTGGTGTGGACCAGATTGTGCCACTTCGAGCAAAATAACCCTGCCTGGCTCCTTCCAGATCTGCAACCACAGGGAGCTAGATCCTGGGGCCAGCACCTGTGCTGTCTCTAACAGTATAAAAAGCTGCCCTGTCATGACTCCAGCAGTATATAAAGCTGTCCTGGCAAGTAGCTCAGGGCTACTAGCTCTCAGGAGCTTCTGAGGCCCAGCCAGTTGGTACCTGGGAACACTATCCCTTGTGCCAGCTGGACTGCTGAAGCAGCCCTGAGAGTTCCCTGCACCCTCTACCCACTGCAGTAGGCTAGCAATGGGGGCTGCTGCCCAGATGTGACCTGCTGTGCACTTGCCAGACCCAGATGGGGACTGCACAGCCAATAGAGGCATCTGCCCCTCTGGGCCAGCTGCCAGGTGTGCCACCTGCCCAGCCATCTGGCAGCTATTGCCTGGAAGATATTCTGGGTGTGGTGGCCTGCTTTGAACTGTCAAAGCATGCCTTCCTAGCCCCATTTAGCCAGGAGGTCAGCCACAGCCAGTTGGATTTAAGGTGCCAGCTCTGAGCAGGCAGGGTCCTGGCACTGGCCTCCCTAGCAGGAATTCTTGTGGTCCCTATTGGAAAACTGAAAAATTCCTGATAAAAAAATCCCAAAGTGACTCTGTCAAATACCCTCAAATCCACGTTCCTCCACAAGTAAAACAAAAGACCACTACAAAGATAGAGAGAGAGAGAGAGAGAGAGAGACAGCGATCAGTTGGACAATGTTTTATTGATATATCTGCAATGGTAAAGCAAGTCTCTTATCATAATAATAAAGTGAACTCTAAATGCCCCCACACAAGGTGATTGCCTCCTAACAGGGGGTCTGGCCCCACAACATGGGGATCAACCCCCAAGCAAGTGGTACAGTCTCCAAACAAGGAGTTCACCCCCCCAACAGGGGGTACATCCCCCAAACAAGGGGTTTGCCCCACCAACATGGGTTCTAACCCACAAATAAGGGGTACACCCCCCCAACAGAGGATTCAGCTCCCAAACAAGGGGTTTGCCCCTCACAACAAAGTTTTAAGCCCCAAAGAAGTGGTACAGCGCCCAAACAAGGGGTTTGGTTCCCCAACAGGGGGTTCAGCCCCAAACAAGTATTTTGGCCCCCAATGGGGAGTTCAGCCCCCACACCAGGGGTACACCCTTCCAATGAGGGCCAATGGCCCCCAGAGGGGCTATCAAAATGGCCTCCAGAGGGGCTACCACAGGGGCTACCAGCTCCCTGCAAGGCCCACATGCCCCTCCAACTACAGACCCCCCTGCCTCATCCCCCATCAGTTGCTGCAGCCCCCCAATGGCTTCCCTACCCAGCCTCACCCCCCAACTTGCACCCTCAGGACTCCATGGCTAACCCCACAACCTCGGGCACCATCACAAAACCCAGAAAAAAATGGAGGAAAAAAAATTGCTTACCTTAGAAGCAAGGGTGGGGTGGCTCCAGAGACTCTTGGTAGAGCCTCCCAGGCAGTACAGGGCAGTGGCAGGGGCAAGAGGGCCCAGGCTGGGGCCACTGGGGCTGTCAGCCTGCCCTGCACTGTGTGGGCAGGGCCCCAGTCAGGTAGACAGCAGCTGAAATGCCAGTAAGTGCCGGGGTTTTTTAGTTTGTTTTTTGAAGCATAGGGTGGGGGGGCAGGGATGGGGGTCTCAGGGTGACTGGCAGAGGGAGCCCCCCCATGGTCCCCTCTTCTCTCCTCCAGACCCCTGACCCCTTCTCACCAGCACCCGAGCCCTGGTGCTGAAACATATGGCCTGGACAGCCATGTGTTTCAGTACCAGGGTGAGGGCCAATCATAGAGATGCTCCGGCAGCCAGAGCATCTCCATAGAGGACCCAGGCTCTGGCAGCCTCAGGGCCCTACCCCACTTTTTTAAACTTCAATTTTTTTAGACCCCTGGATATCCAGGGGTGTCATTTTCTCCCTACACTGCAAGTTTTCAGCATGGGGATCGGTTTTTTGGTCCCACAGGTGCCTGTTGCTCCACCTCAAAAGGGTTTCCAATGCCAGGATAAAAAAATATTCACTGTTGTAATAGTGAGGTAATTGAATAGTCTTCCTGGGGAAATTGTAGACTCTTAAACCCTGGAGGTGTTCAAGAATATGTTGGACAGCCATTTATTGGGAATGATCTAAGCATAACTATGCCTATGTTCTTCTATGGGTATTTCCCAGGCTCTGGGCTTTTCTGAATGCCACTGGCTGCCATCCTCCTTTCTGCTACATGTGTCCGAGTATTTTTAAGCCTCCGTCAGAGGCATTGGGTATTAGCTACATCCAAAGATGGGGACTTTGACTGGGATGTGCCAGTGTTCCTACTGGGTCCAAAGCCGGGGGTGGGGGTGTGGGTGGGGGTGCTGAGACTGGCTGAAGGGTCTTGCCTCTCCATTCATGGTCAGACTGATCCTCATATTTGGGGTCAAGAAATAATTTTACCCCATGTTCAGAATGTGGGGTTTTATGCCTTTCTCTGTAGTGAGGGCCATGACACCCTACCTGGGGTCTCTTAATGGTTACCATGGTTCCATTGCCTTACTAGTGGCAGGTTAGGGTGTTATCTCTGTTTTGTGTCAAGGTTGACTATAGTCTTATGTAGAGTTTAGGTTATAGATTGTATAAAATAGTTTCAATAGAGATGATCCTGCTTCAGGAAGGGGGTTGGATTAAATAAATGAACTCTGGAGGTCCCTTCTAGCCCTACGTCTCTATGATTCTTCAGTGGGACTTTTTTCAGAATTTGGCTTTGCTGTGGGGGCAGCCCATGGAGTCTGGCAAGGATCCAGGTGGTGAGTGAGTGTGCTGTGTACTGACTACCTGAAGGAAAGCAAGAAGCAGTGAGACAAACACAGGTCAGCCCTGTGATGAAGGGACTTCCCTGTGAGGAGAGTTCATTTCAATTCGGAAGTGTTGGGGACTATGCTAATTGAGGGATGGTGTCAGCTAATGCCTGGAGAACCCAACTGACCCCTGAGTTTGATCATGAACTGATTGACTTGATGAACCTGGGATAATCCAAGAGGGGTATGGCTCAAGGCCAGGAGAAATAAGTAATATTGTGGTCAACAAGACTATGTTATCCCTGTAAGTGGGCATGACTCATTACTGGTAAACTCTGGTGCTGTGGAGGTCATGAGTCTGGATGATAAAGGGTTAAACTCAGGATGAATGAAGTCTGTAACATGAATAGAACCAGTACATCTGGAGTGATTAGGGCAGGGGATAGGGATGGAGAAGCCCTGTGAAGAGGCCAGGTGGCTAGCTAAGTTGTGAAAAGGACCAGCTAATCTATCTCCTGAAATTTGTATTTTCCTTTTGGGTTTTTTTCTTAACATCAAAGTGAGCTTTTGATGTTAAGAAGTGAGCTTCAAAAGGAGACCAACTGGTCCTAGCAGATTAATTGCAACCTACTACCCATTGGGATCAAGGACTTGTATAGAGTCAAAATTATCAACTACAAAAGGGACACAAATGCAACCTGTGAATTTTTAATATGACCTCAAAACACCTAAAAACAATCTAAACTAAGAAATGTATTTACATCATTATTTAAGAAAGGGAGAGCTTTTTAGAAGAAAAATAGTACTTAATTTAACAGAATATATGTAAAAGTTACTGTAGTAATTACTGAGGATCTAGGTTTTCCATTCACCATGGAATAATGTGGTAAAAACTGGATTTTCTCATTTTAAAGATAAAACCCCAGATTTTCTCCTTGAAAGAGAAAAAAATTAGGAATTCATGGGTTTTCCTTTGCAGGCTAGCAGAGTACCAGCCTGCAAAGGGCTGGGGGGAGTGGGAGGAGGGTGGTCAGGCAAGGGGCACCATGTGCATACATTCATGTACATATTTACATGGCCACCAGGCAGCTGGGGAACAGCTCCCACGGGTAAGTCTGGTGGTGGAGGGGGTTGAGGCCCCCACAATGACAGAGAGAGGGAGTTGGACAGGGCTGGGCCTGCTGTTGAGCCTGGGTGGTGTGTGAGGCTCAGGGTCCTCGGCTAGAGTATGCAGTCACAGGGTCAGGCAGGGAGTAGGATGAGGCCATGGGTGGCTTCTCCTAGGGGATAATGGGGGGCTGGCTACCTGCTGCTGTGTGCATTCCCGGGGGGAATGGGGGACATATGTCCTTCCAGATTTGTGTGTGGGGCAGGGTTGGGTACCCAGTGCAGTCTCATGGTTCCCCACTCTGATGTCCTCCCCCTGGGGCCTCCATAGTGCAGTGGGCAGGACCCAGCATAGCAGGACAGTGCAGGATGGGGAAATTAAGTGCCAATGCCATGAGCTCTATGCCTCCATGGTGAGGTGTGCCCTGCCTGCCCAAAAGCAGTGGGGGTGGTGGAATGGATTTGTGCCCCTTGCTACTGCCAGGCAGGGAGGGACAATTTTACCAGGGTGGTGCAGAGCTCCTGGAGGTGGCATTGAATTTTCCCATCCCATTCTGCCCTGTCATGCTGAATCCTGCCAGCTGAGCCATGGAGGCCTCAAGGGGAGAGCAGCACAGTGAGGAGCCCTGAGCCCACAGTGATTAGCCAACATCTGCCCCCTATGGAATCCACTGCAGCTGTGCTGCCCATGAGGGAGGGGTAGCCAGGCTTCATACTCTCCTTTGCCACAGTAGCCACCACTTCCCAGGGGTGGCAGCCAGGGTTTGGCTGCTACTGCAGGGGGCAGGAGGCTATGAACCCTGGTCCCTGGCCCTATATCCTTAGCATCTGGGGGGCCCCTCTGGCAGGACTTGAGGGCAGGGGGCTGTGGGTTAGGAGTGGTGAGGGTAACTGGAAGGGCTGGGGGCTGTGGCTTGGGAATGAGGCACAATGGTATGTGCAGGGCACTGACAATTCAGGGCTGCTCAGCAACACAAAGCAGTGGAGGGAGGGGAAACAAGTGCAGTGGGACCCACATCCTGGTGGAAAAAGGGGGCAGGAGGAGCTCTGATTTTCCATGATAAAAAAACCCAAAATGAAACACTATAATTTATAGATATTTATAATATATTCTAATATCATAACTGGCTTAATCTGTCTGTCCATAATGCTCTCGAAGCATTCTGACTAGTTACTGAAACAAGCAATCCGAGTGCTCCAAGAGCATTACAGACAGGAGGTGGAAGCAGCATGGCTGAACACCGCCATGATGGTGGGAACAGAGGGGACAGAGCGGGGGGTCGAGGCCTTGCTTCTTGGAGGTGGCAGTGGCATGGGTTGCTGGAAGAGGGGGACAGAGGGAATGGCAGGGCAAGCTCCTGAGAGGTGGCAGTGGTGTGGAGACCTGGGGGTTAGCAAGCTCCCCCCATCCCCATCCCCACCTGTCCCCCCAGTCATTCTTGATAGGCAATTCACTAGTTTATTATAGTGATTGAGGTACTGGTAGGTTTCCAAATTGTTTTAAAATTGTAAATATATCAATAAAACATTGTGTTCACCTGATAGCTATATATATAGTGGCATTTCATTTTAATCACAGAAAAATGCAGAATTGGAGGAGAGGGGGCGTTAATCAGAGAATTTGTGATTTTTAAACAGAAAACCAGAATTCCACAGTGATTAGATACTGTGTAGTGTAGCCTCTGGAATTCTTCTACTGTTGGGTCCTAGATGAAGTTGGGAAATATAAGATAGTGACCTTGGCTACGGACTTTTGCAAAATTAAGGAGAAATGGCTCTTCAATAAAGGATGAAGTGGAAATCAGTCACTTTTGTAAAGATTTTTGAACAAAACACAGGAAAGATATTTTTATTTATTTGAAGAGAAGAAATAGTATGTTACAAGATCAAGTATTGAGAGGTTCTATAGACATTTTTCACTCCAATACATTTCATCAAAGTCCTCCCTTCCTCCTCCTACCCTACCCATCTTTTATTATTATTTTTTTTATTAGTAAACCTTCTTTAAGATATAACTCCCATGTGCAGTTTCAGTCAGCTCCATTTCAGCACAGCAATCTACAGTTTAGAGAAGTCCTGTACTGAATAGTCTTTCAGGAATAATTTTTTCAAAGTTTCATTTGATAACATTAAGTTGTCTGTAAGTCTGTCTCAGTTGGATGCTAGCTGTATCTTCAAATAAATAGATTTCCCCTGTTGAAGCTTCAGTCCACTGTTTCTAGTCCTGTCCTCTACACTCATGGAGATTGGACAGTCTTAGGAAATTCCCAAAGTGTATCCACAAGATCAGACTATCAGAGGCTGGACATTTCAAGTTTCAAATGGATTGATAGTAATACTTCATGGATATTTTGAATATCATAGTACTATAAACTATTTACCAGCCAAAGGTAAATTTCAGTCACTAAATGGACTAGAAAAGGTGTTGTACATATGTGTTTGAGGGGGAAAAAGCTGATATTGATGACCCTTCATCAGAAATTCAATAAAAAGTAGCACAAAACATTAAGATACTAAAAACAGAAATATTCTACCACTGACTGATGAGTCAAAAACATTAAGTGACTAAGCAAACAGTTCTGACTACATCAAGAATCTGCTGGGAATAGCTAAAATTGCTTTCTCTATTGTTCCTCAGGTGGCATTAGTTGTGGGTTCTTCTTCTTCTTTTTTTTTTAAGATTGTTTATAATGATAATGCAGTGAACTTTTATCACTGTAAATAGATTTCTTCATCATACATTGATTTGTTCCAGTGACTGGATTTTTTTTTCTGGTACCACAGGATCTTAAGATGGTAAGGTTAAACTACTCAAGCTTGTTTGGCCAAGTACCTTGCTTCTTACAACATTTTTGTCAAAATTTAAGAATGGATGCTTGGATATAATAAAAAGTTAGAGTGAATGATAAAACATTTTACAAATCTGGCATGTTTACGGAATGTTTCTATGCTACTGATTAACTTGGGGTAACTTCAAGAAATAAGCTGTAGTTCAGAATAAATCATTTTAGTTCAGAATAAATCATTTGAAAAAACAGTTATTCTTGGGATCACTAGTTATCAGCATTTTAGAATGAGGTTTCCTTGACTTTCCAATGAGAAACTGTACCTAATGCAGATTAAAAAATGTTCCACCAATGATTCAGCCACTTTAATAAATAGCCTTTGACCCATTGCTATAGAAGCACAATTCAATATCCCCTCACCATAAACAATGAGCTTCAGATGTTATCATAATATTTTGTTTGTTTGGTTTGACAGATTAGCCATAGAATCATAGAATCATACAAACAAAGAACCAGAAGAGACCTGTAAGATTATCAAGTCTAGTCCCCTTCCTTGGGCAGGAAGTTATTGGGCTCAGATGAGTTTGACAAGGTGCTTGTCCAGCCTCATCTTGAACACCTCCAAGGACAGTGACTGCAGCACCTCTTCTGGGAGTGTGTTTAAGATTCTGGTGACCCTTATAGAGAAGTTTTTCCTTATGTCCAACCTGAATTTACCCTCTATTAGAGAGTCCTTGGTTCTTGTCCTCCCTTGAGTTGCCCTCCTGAATAGTTGATCTCTTAGTTCTTGATGCTCCCACCTGACATACTTGTAGGCTGCTATCAAGTCACCTGTCAGCCTTCCCTTAATTAGACTGATCAGGCCCAGGCTCAGTTCCTGGAGTCTCTTCTCATAGGGCCTACCCTCCATGCCCTTAACCATACAGATGGCCCTTCTTTGTACCCTCTCAAAATTATCCACATCCTTCTTGAAATGTGGTGCCCAGAACTGGACACAAGACTCCAGCTGAGGCCTCACTAATGCCAAATAGTGAGGGAGGAGTACCTCCCTGGATCTACTGGCCACACATTGGCTGATGAACACCAGATTTTTATTTCCTCTTCTAGCTTCCTCATCACACTGTTGGCTCATATTCATCTTCCAGTTGATTGTGACCTCCAGGTATATTCAAATGCTGTGCCAGCCAGAAGACCACCACCTACTGCATAGTTGTGGTGAGGGTTCTTCCTACCCAGGTGAATGTCCTTGCACTTCTCCCTGTTAAACCTTATCTGATTTCTCTCCACCCATAAATCCAGTCTGTCACGGTCCTCCTGGATCTTTGCCCTATCTTCTGGTGTCCCCCCATTTCCCTACAGTTTGGTATCATCCACGAACTTAATCATTAAGCTTTCCACCCCCTCATCCAAGTTGTTAATGAATATATTGAATAGCACATGTCCAAACACTGAATCCTGGGGATACCACTGGAGACATTCCTCCAGGATGAGGGCATCCTATCAATCACCATTCTCTGGAGCGGCCTCTAAGCCTGTAGTTGACCCACCTCACTGTAGACTGGTCCAACCCAGAGGTCTCTTGTTTGTTAGAGAGAATCCCATGAGAAAGAGTCAGAGGCATTACTGAAGTTAAAGATAAGAGTTAAAACTATGCCTGATAATTAAATATTTGAAATGCACCCAAGAGTGCTAAAGGAGTTGGCTGACATCATAGCATGACCAGTGGCTAGGATATTTGAGAATTCATGGTGCTTGGGAGAGGTTTCTGAAGATTGGAAGAGTGCCAATATGGTGTCTATCTTCAAGAAAGCAAGGGAGGAAGATCCAGGGAACTACAGGACAATCAGTTTGATCTCACTGGAAAGATCATGGAAAAATAAAAGAATCCATGAACAATAATCTAACAGATGGCATCATCCTAAAAGGCAGCCAACGTGGCTTTGTTATGGGTAGGTTGTGCCTGACCAACCTCATCTCCTTCTATGAGTAGGTGACACATGGACAGGGGAGGAGAGGCTGATGTAATTTACTTGGATTTCAGAAAAAGCCTTTGACTTCGGGAATTGCAACCTTGAAAACCTTATGGTCCAACAGCTGGGGAACTTGCTCCATGGTTGGACCAAGAGTGATAGTCAATGGAAACAAGTCAACATGTTGCATAGTAACCAGTGGCGCCCCACAGGTTCCAGTACTCAGGCCAGTAATCTTTAACATATTCATAAATGACCTGGATTCAGGTGTTAGAAGCAGACTGGCTAAGTTTGCAGATAATACCAAATTTTGAAGAAGCACAGTCACACTAGAGGATAAGCTGGGCATTCAGGCCTACTTGGACAGGCTCGCAAAATAGGTGGATCAAAACCTGATGACTTTCAATATAGAGAAATGCAAGGTGCTCCACCTCAGGAGAAAGAACTCATAACATACCTATAGGCTCAGCAGCGCTACACTCACTAGCTCTATGACCAAAAGAGACTTGGGGTTCATGATTGACCACAAGATGAATATGAGTCACCAATGCAATGCTGCAGCTACCGATACATCTCTAGCAAGACCCAAGATGTCATCCTCCCACTTTATTCATCCTTGGTGAGGCTGCAGCTGAAATACTGAATCCAGTTCTAGGCTCCACACTTTAGGAAGGACATGGAGGAGCTTGGGAGAGTCCAGAGGGGAGCTATGTACATGATCAGAGGTCAAGAGAGCAGGCCTTATGAGGAGAGGTTGAGAAGCATGGGACTCTTCAGCTTGGAAAAACATAGGCTCAGGGGGAACTGTGTGGTAGCCTATAAGTAGATCAAGGGTGTGCTTCAAGATCTGGGAGAACATCTGTTCACCAGGGCACCCCAATGTAAGACAAAGTCCAACTGTCACAAACTGCTGGAAGACCATTTTAGACTGAACATAAGGAAAAACTTCTTTACTGTCTGAGCCTCCAGAGTCTGGAATAGACTCCCATCAGGAGTGGTACAAGCACCTACTCTGGACACATTCAAGAAACTTTTGTATGATTATCTTGCTTAGGTCATCTGACTCCAGCTGACTTCCTGCCCTTTGGCCAGGGGGCTGGAGCCAATGATCTCACAAGGTCCCTTCCAGCCCTAATGTCTATGGAATTTATGAAATCTATATTTGTATTCAAGTCTATAAAAATAAACTTCATCCTCTGTTCTCTGACACTGTAATGAAAACCATCAATAACAAAGCACCTCTGTCAAATTTATCATCTCTCTCACTCTCTCTCTCTCTTCATTTGAGAGATATTCATATACAAGTCACTTGATTTTGGTACTTGGCCATTAACTACACTAGTTGTGGATTTGATCTCATATACAAACAGTATGAGAATTTGCTACTCAGACTAGAAAATGTTAGAAAAAAATGCTGGAACTTCTTTATTTTGAGAATGTAGTTCTCTTTATATTAAAAAATGTTTTATAAAAGTTGGCTAATTCTGTAGAAATCTTCTTATGGAGAAAAGAGGAAAAATGGTAATGTCTCATTTTGACATTTTTAAATAACATTTTGATTCTTTTC
Source organism: Crocodylus siamensis (assembly GCF_052110815.1). Taxonomy (NCBI): domain Eukaryota; kingdom Metazoa; phylum Chordata; order Crocodylia; family Crocodylidae; genus Crocodylus; species Crocodylus siamensis. The sequence continues at coordinate 44,184,920 of NC_143396.1, forward strand.
CTTTTAAATTACTTTTCATTTCAATTCTATTTATTTTGCATTATGCATTATAAAATAAAGAAATACAAATAAATCCAGAATTTTCCTTTAGTGAGTTTCAAAATGTTCAGATTTTTTGTTCCTAATTAGAAAAAAAATGAATTCCAAAATCGATTGGTTGTAAGTTTGTTAAACATAGCTTCCATTATCATTATAGTTCTAAACAACACTTGCAAATAATGTTACTTCCTTTATTCAAGCAACAAATTAGTGTTGTATATATTCTTAGATAGCTTATGTGCAGATCCCTGTCTGTTGATGTACAGGTTTCACTCAGACCTATGTATCACTGGGGTAATGAACATTACATTTGCCTGTTTCATCTTTCAAACAAACACTGCTGTGACTTCTCTTATGCTGCCTCACCTGTAGAAAAGAAGTTCACCTCAACATCTTCAAAGTTCTTTATTGTCCTCCAATTCCTTCTTACAGTGATCCTCTGCCATGGTGCTTACAAAAAAGCCAACAGTGCTTAGGAAGAAAATCTGTAACAACCACCACTTACCATCCTGATTAGTTTTGTTTCATAGTTACCTCCTGCTCCTCATCTGTTTACGTTTTCCAACTGGTTTCTTATCTTTTATCTTGTACATTTTGAGACAGGGGCTGTCTCATTGGTATGTATTTTTGCTATGCCTAAAGCAATGAGGTCCCTAAATACTACAATAATAATCTCCTTTGAAGTCCGCTGGGTAGACAAACCTCCTATGCTCTATCATCTTCCTTTCCACATCTTAACTTAGGGAATTCAGTACTATGAAAAGCAATCTTGTATTATGCAGTATGATTCCTGTTTCTTTTTTCTTTTTTGTTTCCCCCTGTGTCTTGTCTTCTTTGTGATTTCTTGCACCAATCTTCCCATGCTTTCTAGATAGTAAAAATGCAAATTCCCTATCTCATATTGACATGAAATTTTCTTCTCTTCCAGAGTTAACTTCGACATGAACTGCAAATTTCAGAGTTATATTTTTAAAATCACAAATATTAGATGATCCTTTTTGTAATGTTTTGATACCAAAGTCAATATAGAAGTACGATGATTTAAACTGCCATGAGTCTACCTCTGTATATTTAAACTATGCCTTCTGTGTATTGTATTCATCTTCTGAACTAAGACATTCATTATCCTTTGAAAAGAATGATTTCAGAGTTGTCCTTGTTCTTTCCTGTGTAAATATTTTCAGCTTCACAGCTTCACATTAGCTGTATAGATTTTTTTGAGCTGATGTGTAATTGTTGTGTAAACCTATTTGGAGTACAGTGAAACATTCCATCCCCCAGACATATCAAGCTGGAAGGCTTGTGGAATGGTCTAGGACTTCTACTTAGGCTTATTAAAAATGAACCATGCCATGTACTAATGATCTTAAAAAATGGCTATAATGTTTTTTAAGCACTGATTTGGGCACTTCTAGTACTACCAGTATATCTAAGGCTGATTCTTCACCGTTGTTTATTTGCAGCATTTCTCCCAAATCCTCCTAGCTCAGACATATTCCTTCCTAATATATTTTTAAGAAAATAGGAATGTAATATTTTTTATATCAACCTCTTACCTCCTGGAAAACAGTACATGACAGAATAAACTCCAGTGATGAGGAACATCTTATTTCTAAGTGTTATGAAATATAACTTACAAAATACATTGTTAAATATTACAAAAAAGTATATTTCTTAGGAACAAGACAAGAAGAATATGATTGTATTATGCACTGACTAGAAAAAAAAGTTGTATCATACTGTTGTATGATTTACATATTTTACATTTTGTAAATTATATTAATCTATCATCATTTGGTGATACACTAATTTTTATTCTTAACTGGGATTGTGTGTTGGACTATTTTAAAAATTGTGCATTTCACTACATGTAAGTGTAATGTAAATGTAATGAGCAATTGTTACGTCTATGACATTTTTCTCATAGCTCAAGGGCATTTATAGCTGTTATATCCATTCAGAAGCTCTCTATTTAGATCTAAAGGAACAGAAGAGAAGTTAAATACTGAAGATCTTACATTGCTCTTTTAATATAATTCCTGAATAAAAATTAGATCTAGTATATGTCTTATAACTTGTAAAGGACTGTTCTTTACTGAGTAATTGGAATGATATTTTTTATCAAAAATAATCTGCATTGATTTTGTTTAAAATGCTTTGATAGGATCATCAGAAATTCAATGACAAAAGGAATAAGATGTATAATTTCTTTTTTCTTTTTAATAAATGCCTACTTAATATGACTTTCAGTAATAATTGCTGTTAGAATTATTTTCACAAGAAAATAATTCAAAAAGATGTATTTTCTCCAAACATATAGAAAAAAGTAATTGGAAATGAGGGTTTGATTAATATTACTGCATTTTTTCCTCAAAGATGCCCTAGACTTACAGGCAACATTAAACTGATTTAATCCAACTAACACTGCTGAATATTCCCCACTCTGTATAGCTAAGAAAACAGCATTTATGAAGCCCTAGGCTACAAATCCTACATCCACTTGCTTCTAATATGTCACTGAAAATAATGGGGTCATTATAAATCTCCCAGCACTGAAATGTTGATACACAATACTCATCAACTTAAACAATTCCACGTTTAATTAATTGAAAGAATAAGGTGAATTTTAGGAAAAGAATGTTCTGATCTTACCATTGTTCTCTATTCTGTAATCAATACAAGTCAGGACCACCGGATTTTGAATTTACCAGTTTCATGACCCTATGTGCATGTAAGAGAAATGTGAATACTTTTGCCACCAGGGACTCTTTAATGGCAGTCCCAAAGACCTTTATAATGGAATCCAGAAAAGGCCTTCAAAATTTGTTCTTTTACCATTGTGCCTGTCCAAGAAAGGAATTTAATTATCTTTAAATGTTTTTTTCACAGGCAATCATTTGTGAAGTATAGCTGCATTTTTACCTTTGACTCTCATTTAGTCTATTTTCTTTTAATATATCTCCATCATCCTTAGTTCATTAAGAAAAAACACAAGAATAGGATATTAACAATGGTATTTGAGATGTGTTAAAATCAGAAAACTTGTTAAATACATTATAATATGTCTATTTATATAGGTTTGCAATCACAGTCAAACAATATTCAAAGGTCTGAACTTCAGTTAATGAAGTGAATTTCACTTTTCCAAACTTGGGGTGTGAACAAATGTTTGCTGCACACAGTTAAGGTTTAGGTAAGTCACTTTAAACTGCCTAAACCTAGACTGGGAACAGTATGTACAGCAGTTTGCCACTGTGGAGAGGAGTGCTTGCAGCAATTTGCTGCTGCTACGAATGGTGCAGAGAGCACAATTTAAGCAATTCAGGGTGGGGTGAGGGCCTGGCTGGAGGAGGCTGACAGGTTTGGGAAGGGGGTTGATGGGTCCAGGGGTAATAGTTGGTCTGCAGGGAAGAGTGTATGTGAGAGTTCCCAGTTCAGAAAACAAAGCTCAGAGTGCAAAAAATGATTCAGTAAGGGGTAGGAGGTGGGAATAGCACAGCCCTGGGGCTTGGGCTGGGGCTGGGGCAAGTGGGTGGGCTTTTCTAGCCCTGGGGCTGTGCTGTAAGTGTATGCAGGTATTTGCAAGATTGGGTTAACCCCTTCTTACACTGAGTTATGCTTTTTTTCAATCTAAGTTACTGCAGTTCCTGAGGTGTATGCCTGGGCATTTAGATTGTAAAACTAGACTGTAGCCCCGGGTTCAGAAACTCAGCTAAACAGGGGAATGCTTGGATTCTGGTTGTATTCCAAGTGCAATTTCTTTCCTTTCTTCTTGGTTTGGGGTGGGGCATGGGGTTGTTTTGTTTTTTTCTTTTTAATTTAACAACAGTTAAGATAAAGTACTGGTTGTTGTGCTGAAGCACAGGGCTCAGAGTGTTCCCAGCTGGCCTCCTGCCTGCCATCACTCTTAGTGGTCAGGCTGATTCGCAAAGTGTTCACATTGCAGCCCCTGTCAGTTTCCAACAAATCTGCAGATTCTGCTAAATACCTTGTCATCAACAGTCTCAGACATATAAAACGCAAACATCTAATTTGAAAAAGGTTGTCCTGCTATGTCACAGTTTTGGGATATTTTCAGGGCTGGCATTGCCCATCAGCTCTGTAGACACTGAAGGACTCACATGAGTCAAACAAGACATTCTTTCCAGGATGTACAACAATTATAATTGTCATGTTCTCTGTCTCCAGGAGACACAGCCAAATGGCAATATGCCACCGTTCCCTAGAATAAGATTAGCCATTGAAATGCAGCATGAGAAGTATGACAGCACTATCTTCATAAAACCATAGCTCATCATCAACATAACATCAATGACAGAACAAAATGGCATTGAAATTGTTAGACCCCGACTCCATGCAGTGCCCAGCAACTAGGAAGATGATGATCCAATTGCTCATGGATCCTGTTACTCATTAGCCAGAGCAAGCAGGGAGCAAACACTGGGATGCATTGTTTGTAACAGCTTTATTCCAAATGGAGACAGCTTTGGACTAGCTCCCTCACAGACACACAGCCTGTGAAACCAGGGAAGCCACCTTGAAAAATAGTTCTTTCCACATTTATACACCTTGGTTCATGCTCATTACCATTTAATCCACTTTTCCCCTCCTTTGTTCCACCCATATCTCCTCCTATCTCGAACTCTGCCTCTGTTTACTGTTTACTTCATTAGCATGGATTTACCTATGCATTTCATTCATTTATATGTCTTTTTGCCATGAGTGCATGTGTAAGACCTTGACTTCTGCTTCTCTCAGTCACTTGGACTTCGACCAAAGTCTGGAAGCTTCTAGAGGCCTCTTCACCAATCATCATTCACCTTTTTGCATATATTTATTTTGGATTCTGTTACCAGTTACATGTTGTTTTTCACATTCCAGTTGGTTTTTCAGTCCTGTATTGTACCATCTTCCACATTCCTAAGACTTCACATTATTCACAGAACACAGACCTATACAAACTCACTTGAAAATGGATGACACACTTAAGATGGTTATTTGGCATAAGAAAATAGCTGGCTTAGCATAAGCATTCATAAACAAAATCTGCTCTATCTCCTAACGATGCATAATAAAATATATATCTTACAACACTGCTATATTGTTAAAAATGCTTACCTAAGCATCTTGCAATATACTTTTAATATATCATTCATATCATTCTGCCTTGTGGTTAGCAACTCTGCTAGGCCACAGGTTACAGCCTTGTATTCACCTGCAAATCCAGTGCTCCCCAAGGTCCAAATATTGTCACCCTAGCAGAAGTCTTGACCATTGATATGGACAACATCTCAATAACAGCCATTTATAAGCCTCTAGGGAAGTGTTTTGCCTTTGTGAGGCCAGGAAACCTAGACCACAAAAAAGCACACATGGTTGTTGGTGACTTTAATAGACACAGCATCACAAGGGGTTATAGTGAAAACTTGGTCAATTTGGACAAGTTGGTCAAGATGTGGGCCAAGGCATATCACCTAAGCCTGATCCATGACTCAAAGCTAGTTGGGTCTTTGACTAGCTCCTGAGGAAAATCTCCTATAATCCACACCTTGGTTTTGTTGAACAGCAGAATAGAAATTATGCACATAAAAGACATGTTGGAACCCATCCATCACACACAGTACAGACTCTTAGACCCCAACTCCATGGGGTGCCTAATGCCTGGGGAGACAATGGATCAATGCACACATTGCTCTTCAACAGCTTCATTCAAAATTGAGACAGCTTTGGGTCAGCTCCAACAAACCAGGGAGCTGCCATGAACATTAGTTCTTTCCATATTTTTACACCTTGGCTTATGCTTATTAACATTTACCCCACCCTTACTCCTACTCAGCTAAAGCTCTGCCTCTGTTTACTGTTTACTTCTTAGCATGGAAATAATGCATTTAACTTATTTACATGTCATTTTGCTATGAGCGCATGCCTAAGACCCTGACCCTGCCTCTCTCGGCCACTTGTGGTTTCTTGCTGATTTCCTCACCATTTCCAAGATCTTACTTCTGCTTTGTCTCCTAATGACAGTCGGTGGTTTGCATCCTGTTTTTCTTATGCAATGAGCTATATACTATACAACAGTACTACGTTGTTAGGAAAAGTTTGCCTAAGCATTTTGCAATGTTACCTTTAACATACCATTTTGCCTTGTGGTTAACAGCTTGCTAGGCTACAGGTTATAGCTTTTTATTCTCCTGCAAATCCAATACTCCCTAAGATCCAAGTACTGTCACCCTAACATGTACCACTCACTATCAATGTAACACCAAACATAACTCCAAATACTTTATCAATGTGTTGACAGTTTAATTTTAAGGAAGCAGTTTGGAGAGAATTTCTGAAAACCTTGATAAAAAGATGATACGCCTTGAACCACTCTCAGATAACTATAACCTTTTTGAGAATGCATTGTGCAAAACCTCCAAGGGATATATACTAGGGATGTGTGAAACAGGTGTGTTTTTATTCAGTTTTGGATTCAGCCATTTTGGAGGACAGTGATTCGTTTCACTGTTTCAGATCACTGTCCTGTTTGGTTTTGGCCAAATCTGTTTTGGAAATTTGGCTCTGCCGAATCTCCTCTGATTGTGTTTTGAACAGCCTGCAAGGGAAGCTTTGCTTAGCCCTAGCCTGCCCAGTGGGGCTTGAGGATGGAGGCTGCAGGGCCCCAGCAGGATTGAGTCATGGGTGACTCGTCCTGGGGACAGGGAGGGCTGCTGCCCTCCATGTAGGTGAGGAGAGCCCCACGTGGATCTCTGATCTCTGTCACACTGGGGCCCAGGTCAGGGAAGCAGCGCAGAGTGGTGAGCAAGCCTGCTGGTCCCTGACATGTGACTTGGTTCCTCAGTGAGCAGAGATCCAGGGCTGCACAGGGTGGGCAGTAGCGGGGAGAAGACTCTAGCATGGATCTCTGCTCCCTGAAGAGCCAGATTGCACGGCAGGGATTTCCCAGCCCCCAATTTGATTCCTCAGCCCTGTTACCTGTCAGCTCCATGTTCTTGGGGAACCCTGACACAGGACACAGACTGTCTGACTCACAAAGAATCGCCATTCCCGCCGCCCCCCAAAACAGAAACTGATTAAGATGCAGTGAGAGACACACCTAAAACCCTCCAGATAAGGGTGGCAAGAGTGCAACAAGTGCCCTAGGTCTCATATGCATCTGAGATGGGAACAGATGACCATTCATTTACATGAGAGATGGAGAACAGAAAACCTGAAGCAGAGACTGCAGTGAATTCTGGGATCAGCAAAGCAGGGAAGCATTGCATGATGGGGAAGCTGTGTTCCAAATGCTAATCAACCCACACCCAGCTCAGCATTTATCAGACCAGTTCTAATCTGGATTTACAAAGGACTTTTCCTTCCCCCCCCCTCCCCCCGCACACACATCTCTAAGCAAAAGTAAGTTTATTAGGCATCTTGAGCCATACATTCCCCGGTCCCACTATGGGAGGCCTATGTAAACTTAATTGGCTACAACTCGGTTGCCGGGTTAGGGAATGCTGAGGCAATAGACCGAGTCAGAGGGGGTATGGGCAACATTTGAACAATGGTACAGGGTTCATCACAGCATCCAGCCCGTTGGAGCCCTGACCACAAGTGTTGTCATACTTTTCCCGAGACGACTGGTGGAAGTCCTCTCCACAACAGGTTATGAACACTCTAATAATTGCCTTAAGTCTGTTAAAAGACTATAATAAGATCTTGAAAAGTCATGCTAAGCTGAGGCTTGTTCACAGCAAGTAAAAATCCAAAAACCTTGATGCTGCAACCTATTGTTTCTGAAGACACCAAGAGAGATCCCATCAAGTATATCTGCTATCAAGCTGGCTCCAAGTAGATGTTTCCTGAGTATCAATCAAGTTCCTGAGATGTTCCACCCAGATAACCCCTTGTCAATAGAAAAGACGATTTGGATTTACACTATTGAGAATGCTTGAAAGAAACTGAACTGGGGGTATAAAAATCTGTAAAAGAAGCAGCAGTGTGTGCTGACACCACTCACTTTCTTCTGGAGAGGCTGAAGGAGGCGGATCATCTACTTAGCAATAAATAACTTTTATAGTCAAACTGGTGGTAACTGGGTATATTTTGCCTTCTTTACTTCTCTTTCCCCACTTGCTCTGTAGCAACGCCCCTCTTCCCTAACCTAAAGATCCCTGTGCAGCCCGGAAATACTGTGGGGTCTGCTTATCAAGAGACTAAAAGATTGGGACATGCTGAGTTTGAAACACATAAGGGGATCCACTTGTACAGGCTGATTGACCCAGTTTGGCTCAGACGTGCCCTAATGAACTGAATGCTGGCCCATGAGGGTGTCATCTGGACACCCAGCCAGATTCAGAGGGATTCTGTTTAACTGTGTGCTTGTGTCTGACTGTGGTTATTGTTGCTCTGATAAACTGATTCTTGGCATATGAGGGTGTCAGCCTGTCCATGCTGATCAACCCGGCCAGGTCAGGCGTGTCACGTTAATCTGTGTGTGTTTGTGTGTATGACTGATTTGGGGACTGGAAGAACCCAGCCCCACTGAGCTGAGTCTTGCAACATAGCTCCATTGGGGGTGAGGGCTTGCAGAAGGGAGAGATACAGCTCCGTATAGAAACACCAGTAACACAAGCAGCACACTGATAGAATTACCAAGATCCTAGCCCTAATAAATGAGCACACCCCAAAGTAGCAGGCAAATGTGGTAACAGCCCCCAGCTCCCTGTTTGATTCCTCAGCTCCCTATTCAATTCCCCAGCCTCTGGTTTGATTCCCCAGCTCCCAGTTCAATTCTCGGTTTGATTTCCCAGCTCTCTGATAGCTCTTCTTGGGAAGCATGGGCCCATGGACCTGTGTGCTGGGTTTCAGAAGGCTGCTGTTGTAGGGTGGGGCTAGCAGCAGCACTTCAGTCTTCCCAGCGCTCAGCGTGGGCTGCACCAAGTGGCTACTGCTGGCCCCAGCCTGCAGTGGCAGCCAGCTGAAATCTTGCGCACAGATCGGGGATGCATACCCCCCAATAAGAGCTGGGGAAATGATTAGAGAGCTCAGGAAAGCTAGCAGAGAGCTGAGGAATTGAACTGGGAGCTAGATGTTAATATCAGAACAGTCCTTCCCCTCCCCCGCTTCCTCCTCCCTCTTCTTAGTTTTTGTTTCCCTACAAGCCCGGCTCTGAAACTCCAAGACTCTCCAAAACATTTTTGAAAAGTTTTGGAGCCTTCCAATTCATTTCGGAGCTGTTTTAGAGCCTTCTATTTCAATTCAGATTTGGTGCTTCAGGTGCTGAAACAGCCTGAAACACCTCCAACATGAAACAGCTGCTGAAATTTCACACAGCCCTAATATTTACTTCAAGGATGCAGAACTGAGGCTATACCAGGGTTTCATCCCATCCTAGCAGCTGAATACAAAACATTCCAACACATGTTTCAAAGAGATCCTTTCTCAGAAGACACTACTGTGGCAGAGACAGCCGTAACTAACAAGCTCTAAGAAAGACAATAGAAATGGAAAGAATTGACTGAAGGAATAGATATGACCTGCACTGGTAAGAAAGCATGGTTAACAATTCACAAGCTGAGTAACAACCCAAAGAAAATACAGTAATGCCACATCATAGCCAACAAAGTGGCTCACCAGCTTCTGCTCAATGGTGAAGTTCTGACTGTCTAAAAAAGTTTAAAATATGGATTACATACAAAACTGATCTGGAGGAAAATCACTTTAGCAAGCCATACACAAACCTTCATTTTTGACAAGGACACAAAGGAGAAGAAGAAGGAGAAAGAGAAGGAGAAGGAGAAGAATGATTGCTGGACTGTGTGTGCTCTCAGAGACTGTCCTCTGTGATTAGCTTCATATGTATATCCTGTGCCCGCTAAGTCAGTAGCACAGGTTTTGCAGCAACTATATTTATAGCCAAGATAGCTCTCTCTGTCAAGATGTGCTTTTTACCTGTCCTCTTTCCAAGTACAAATAGCTACAGCACATCTCTTGCCAAGTTATGGCATCTAAAGCTCACTCCTTCCAAGTTTGGGCACCAGTAGCTCACATCAGTTATTTCTAGAATATTAGTGAGTTCTAACTTTTTACTGCTCATTATTCATCTACTACTTTTTTTTTTACTTTGAATATGGTTTCACTTACTGCTTCTCTTACCAGTCAGTGAAGCCTCCTACTCCCAGCATCTTTTGTGGTACCTTAGCTTATGTGTATCTTGGCAAAACTGAAGTTTAGCATAACTGGAAGTGCTACCCTGGATTCCTCTTTTCAGAAAAGTGTCTTCATCACTGAGAGCAGATTTGCCCAGTCTGTTTTTCTTCTGGCCTCAGGAGCCTTGCACCTTGTTTGCACGGTGGCCCAATGCCATCAACAAGAGGGCTGGACACTCTGCCTGTTCCATAGGGTTGGGGCACTCTTTTGGAGTTCCATAAAACCATGGAATCAAGTCACTTCCGGTTACCTATAAGTCAGATCTTCTGTTTCCTTGGTGAGTGCTCTGATAACTAGGTTGACAGTAGGGCTGTGTAAAATTTCACCAGCTGTTTCAATTTGACACTCAAAACAGCAAAATAGAAACAAAACAAAGGGCTTTGAAACAGCCTTGAACTGAAACGAGGGCAGCTGAAATGTTTTGAAAGTTTCTAAATGTTTCGAGTTTTGAAGCTGAAGCTGGGCTTGTCTGCAGGGAAACAGAAAATAAGGAGAGGGAGGGGGAAGAGTGAGGGAAGGATTGCTCTGATATTGACTGTGGCTGTTTGGTTGCCTGAGATGCTGCTGGTGCTGTGCTGCTTACTGAGTTATTACATGTTGTCATTTAAAGTGGTGGATCAGGCTGAGGCTGTATGGGTGGAGGAGGCCTCATTGGGGCACACTACCGTGTCATGTAGAGGCCCTAGAGCCAGTGAGGGTGTGCTTTAACACACACAGTCACACTTGTCACAAGTTTTGCTTGTCAGCAGCTTGAGGTGCAGTTTCCCAGAAACCCCTGCCTCTATCTCCTTGAAACTTGGCAGGCTTTGTGGCCTCAGCAGGGGCTAGCATGCCTGCTGTTAACCCCCCTGTGCCTTCACACTTACAAGTGACATGAGTTTTGCTTTCAAGACTTTGAGGTGCAGTTTCCTAGAAACCCTTATACCTATCTCCTTGAAACCTGGCAGGCTTCATGCCCTTAGAAGGGGATACCATGCCTGTTGTTTTCATATAAATCTGCTAAAAAATGACAGTTATAGGCAGTTTTGTGCTTCCCCATTATCGTCTATGGGTGAAACGTCAAAACAGAGTGAAAATAGTGAAATAGTTTTTAATGAAATGAAACGGAACAGTGGTTTCAAAACAAAACAAAACTCAACATGAAACACTGTCCCATTGAAATGGCAAGACAGAAGTCAAAATGAAATGGGGCCATACTTGTCAGCATTACTACTATGTGTTTTGAACTGCATTCAGTACTGTCTGTTAGAGTTATGTGAAGCGCACCCTATTCTATTCGGATTCGGCCCAAATCAGGGATAGTGATTTGATTTGTTGATTCAGATCACTTTCCCTGATTCAATTAGGCCAAATCTGAATTTGAAGATTCAATAATGCTTTGGAGAATCAGCAATTCAGACATAGATACAGCTTGAAAAGTTTTTTCTACATACCTCGAGGTACCAGTGCAGCTTGTGACTACTGTGATGCTAGGACATATAGAGCATCCCACTGGACTGAGGGGATGGGGGGCCCTCCACATGCTCAGCGGTGAACCCAGAAGTGGACAGGAAGTACTTCTGGTCCACTCCCCCATTCTGAGGGCCCCCTCTTGCACTCTACCGGCCTGGCGTTTGGCTGAGTGGGGACCCTGAGTGGCCCCCCAAAGATCCAGGAGGCACCAGTCACCGAGCCAAGAGGGCACGGGGGGGAAGGGGGAGGCAGCGTGTTCCACAGCAAACCCAGAAGTGGACTGGAAGTGCTTCTGGTCCTCTTCTAGGTCTTCTGCTGAGCATGTTGGAAAACCTTCTACACTCCTGTGGGACGCTCCATCTGTCCCAGCATCACAGCATTCATGAGCTGCCTGCTACATAGAGGTATGTAGAAAATAAATTTAAAGCTGTGGCTATGTCTGAATTATCGAATTATTCCAAATCTCTCCAAGTTGATTCAAATCAAATCAAACCAAGCTGGATCATTTCTAAGCATGCACAGAAGCCAAATCTATTTTAAATATTATGTGAACTTTAATGATAATAGCTGCATTTGGTAATTAAAGTGGAAACAAATTGTAGGATTGTGACTTAAATTCCAGGATGGTACTGTGATACCTGAAAGTATTGACTGGGGATATGCAAATTAACTAATTAACTCACCCAGAAAATACAAGTGGTGGAGGACCCTACTGTTACCAGGTTTAAACCTACAGCCTCGCTTTAACTGGTGCCAAAGAAGCTTAAACGAACTCAACAGACTTAATTTAGACTGAAAATCACAAGACTGTATTTTGTAACACCATTAATTAACAAACAATAATGAACAACACCAAATACAGAATTAAAAAGGGAAGGGATATAAAACAGAGGAATGCAGAGGAGAAAAAGCAAGATAGAGAACAAAGTTCTCTCACTCCACACTGCTGGGGTTGCAGTTACAGGCTTATCTCATGGACTCGTGGGCACCCTTAACTACAATAATGAGACAAACAATGTTATTTCCCTCTTCCCTCCCAAAAGTGTTCCTCTCTTACAGGGGCTCCACTCCTTTAATAGGGATGGGTAATACTTTACCCTTCCTTTGGGCGGTGGTGGTCAACACCTGGTGGGTAGTCGATCTGGGGTTATGTCCAACATCCGCTGGGCATCTGGGCTTGCGCCCAAAAGAATCACCCTCAACAATCAATAACTGTCATTCAGACCCATGGCTCACACCAGTACATCCACCTTGCACAACAGTTACCCTCACACACATTCAAACAAACCCAGTCTTGTTCCAACAAATTGAACCCAACTCATACATAAAACCTTGGGCTCATGCTGTTTTACAGCCCTTAAATACACCACATTTTTAAGTGAATCATATTCCTAGGACTTATGCCAATCATTCCCTCAACCAACGGATATGCTTGTCAATCATTCTTTTGATACACATGTATAAACTTTCCAAGCTTCATCCAGTCAGGATGTTAATCACCTCAGCAGGGGACTCTTCTATTTCTCATAATTTGGTGCCAAACTTGTTTGTCACTTGTGGGCATGCTCACAGCCCAATAGGACAATAGTTCAAAAGTTCAGACCTTCTCAAACCTACTGGTCCAGAATACTATTCAGCATGCACAACTTTAGCTTAATGTAAGTGATACAACCAAAGCCAGGGACACAGAGGTCTGTGGTAACAAAAGCCGGTCTAGATTTATCCCAGCCATACAACTAGACCAATAAAAGATACCATCCACAAAAACTCTTGCCCCTCATATTTCCTGGACCTTCATGGGTGCAGCATCACTACAAAATTTCTTTTTAATAGCTCATTTTACCTCAACATGCCTTCAGAGAATCTTGGTCTTGCCTTGGATTTTGTTGGCTATTCTGAGCTCAGTATCCACGTCTGATTAGATTGGATTGTGTTATGTGGTTAAATTTTTCTGGATTATGTTATTGACATTAGTATGCCAAGATCCAAGAATAAAATTAAAACATTAAACAGTGCCCAGGAAATTCTGCTTTTTTACAACAATGCTTTTGAAACTTTCCTTCCTGAAAGACTAGCTTTTCCAAATGTATCACATTATCATGAAGTATGATACTTCCATCTATAAATACATGGCGGGATAAAGTATATAATTACATGCAAAGATGAAAATTTCTACTGAGCAATAAAAGTTCACCAATGTGGAGTTCAAAGGACAGGGATTGCCCATGTGGGAAATTATGATTTGAGAAAAGGTCTACGGGTCTTTCACTTCCAGTAACATCAGTGGCTCTCAACCTATTTAGATTGAAGACACCCCACAATAATTTTCCTGAATTTAGCACCACCCTTGTTGAGAACCACTATTGTACTGCCTTAGTTAACCTCAGTGATTCTCAACCAGTGTTCTGCCCCAGCCAGGTGAAACTGCACCCCTTTCTGCAGCACCTCAGGACGCTACAGCACCCCACTTGGAAATTACTAGACTAGACTACTGAGTATAATAGATATCCACACTCCCTCTATAACAACAAAAGATAATTTTCTCTACCTTCTTGCAATCTGCATAAGTAGCAGGTGAAAAATCAAGTGCTTATCATTTAAATGTAAGGCTGTACTTTTACTATTACTGTTCCATATTTAATACAAGTCATATTTTTTTAAGTAGATTGAAAGAACAGGCCATCATTGGGACAGTTCACAAAACAATTCAAAAATGTATTGCATGGATTTGTTTTCATCATCTTTCCTTTGTTTCCCAGATGTTACAGCTACTGCAGATGTGCCAAATAGTTAATTTATTATCAATCTGTTAGAGATTTTCTAGCTTTTAAACCATTGTGCTAAGTTCATTTTGGCAGCCAGAATATATTTTTAAAGACTGAGCTAGGAAGAAAGAAATATGTTTGGATTTCATAAATTCTAATTCTCTTATCACTTACCATGCACTGAAAAGGATTGACCCTAAAATGTGTTCTGTGTACCTCTTGAAAATTGCCAATCAGTTCACCATACTTATCTTTTTAATGCTATCCTTCACATTGCAGAATATGGTCCATGACTGATTAATCTATGCTACAAAATTTAACTTGCTAACACTAGGCATGCCTACACAAGGCACTGACTTTGCAGTAGCTGAATAATACTGCACAGGAGCATGGCACAGCACAGACGGTGCTGAAATGCTACTGCACAGTATTACTAGGCTACTGCACAGTAGTGTCACTTCAAAGATGTTCACTGGTGCTACTGTGTAGTAACTCCAGTTACTGCACATTTATTTAGCATTTACTAATACAAGTTCTAAATAAATGTGCAGTAAACACTGTACAGTGACATCTTGTGTAGGTTAGCAAGAATATAGATAAACTCAACATAATATAACCCAATAAAATATGAAGTTTAGTCAAGGACAGTCTATGGTTAACATCCTTTGGTTTAATCTCAGTGGGCACAACTACATGTTTTATTTGCATGGAACAATACTTCTGGTGCTTATTGCACTGGAGTGTATTGTTTCCAGAAGCTGCATCTGTATATGAGCTTGGGACTGCTGCATGTTAAGTCTCAGGGGTCAGCCTGCCAGCCCACAGCTGCTCTGACCTAGCTCAGTGTACTGTGGTGGGGATGGCTGGGGTATGAGGGTACTCCAGTGTGGGGCTAGCTGGTAGTCTACCCTGTCAAAGTCTACACATGTGTTACTGTGCACTAAACAATGCCATAACCTGTGGCAGAGTTAATTAGTTTCCTGAGGCCTAATAGGGCCGCACGTGTAGACGTTGAGGCTTTACTAGGGAGCTAATTAGGCAGCTCCTTAGAAAACATCTTGTGTATATCTGTCCAGTGTCTGAAATAGTACTAATCATGATTTGCCTGTGGTTACATCTGTTGATAAACTATATTCAGCAGAGAGATTTTTTTTTTTTACTGAGTAGACAACACGATGACTCACAAACAAATCCCTCTATTGGGTCTTCCCTTCCATAAGTTTACAACTAAGTATTTTATGAATAGAATCATAATTTTTAAGTTACCTGTTATGCACCCATTCAAAAAGATATTAAGTATCTGGGGAGTTTAAACATACAAGTAGTTCCAGCAGTTACATGGCAATGGCCAACCTGTGGCATGCATGACACGAGTGGCATAGGCAGCTCTTGGAGGGAAGAGACAGATGAGGGTGGGAATAGGTAGCACAACAGCAGAAAGCAGAGCAGCAGATCAAGCAGGGAACACAGGGCAGGGAGCAAAAAGCTGATTTGGCAGTGGCACTTGAGGAGAGAGTGGGGCTTATCTGCAGTGCACCTGCCAAAAGCCACCATTGGCTTATTTTATTCCATTTCACCTTATACATACAACAAGCAATGCTGTAGCCTCATAACTCCCATTTTTTGCACTTTTTGTGATTCTATTGCATGGACAATGTGGATATACAAGCAACCATATGGGTACCTGAGCATACTC
The DNA here is from genome assembly GCF_052110815.1 of Crocodylus siamensis. Taxonomy (NCBI): domain Eukaryota; kingdom Metazoa; phylum Chordata; order Crocodylia; family Crocodylidae; genus Crocodylus; species Crocodylus siamensis. The sequence goes on from NC_143396.1 coordinate 44,201,069, forward strand.
CGTAGGCTGTGCCTTAGCTGGATTTGTACAAGGCACAGGTTCCAGGTGCTTGTCATCTAGAGGATATTTGAAAATCTCTTTATTTAAATTCCTATTACAGCTCTCTAACCAATGGCTCTCTCAGTGATTTCCCAGAGGCTTCTCTGGTATTCTTAAAGTTGGTTCCCTGGTCAACAAGAAAGGGAGAAATTCTGCCAAAAGAAAGAACATTCTAGAGAGAGTTGAACCGGATGTTGCTTTTGAGCTTGTGCATGTACATTGTACCAGGAAATGTGAACTCTGCATAAGTGCCCAAGATAATAGTATATATCTCTCTATGATATAGATATAAATATCTATATAGATATATCTTGGCATCTTGACATCTATCTATCTAGATATATCTTGGCATATATTTATATCTATTTATATAGATATAGAAGGATTCTCTCTCTCTCTCTCTCTCTCTCTCTCTATCTATCTCTCTCAGGCAAGAAGTAACTTCCCTGGGAGTGTGGTGGCCTGCGTTCTTGGAGAAAGTGCATAGACAGCATAAACAGCATTGGGAGAAAAAGAAAAAAAAAACTAGCCCTTTCTTCCCTCTTCCAAGGGGACTATTTTCCTTACTGAGCTATAGATTCATGCTGGTTCTTGCTTGCTTTCCTTCTGAGATGCCTCATAGTTCAGCTTCAGCAGGGGTGATAAAGGATATTTGCAGCAAGAAAGGATGTTTTTTCATTCCTATAGTTTGGTAGTAACAACACTTTCTTAGGAAGCAGGAGACTGTGATTCAAACCACCTGCAGCTGAAGGATGGCCTAGATTCCAGATCTCCAACTTCCAAAGCAAAGGGCTAACCTGCAGACTACCAGGCATAATGTTGGCACTACTACCTCCTTCTTAGCATTAAACAGTAGGGTTGTGCAAGGCTCCGGACAGAGCTTAGGATCCAGAGAAGCTTTGGACGCTTCGGGGTCTGAAGCAGCACATCCGGGTCGAAGTGCTGGCCTCATTAGGCTTCCCAAAGCAGTTTGGAACCGACTTGGAGCCGCCTCTAAGATCCAGCCATAGGGTATAATGGAGAAACAATAAAATATCTATAACTTTGTTGTTTTCAGTCCAATTTGGATGAAGTTTTCAGGGATGGTAGGCCTTGCAGAGTGGATGAAATCTGCCAAGTGTGAAGAAGATTGGTGCAGGGGCTTGGGGGGAACTTCCCCTCAAGCTGTGGACAAGCAACAGTTTATACCCCCCTGTGGTGTGAGACACAGCCGTGACATGAATTTGGCTTTCATAGTTTCATAGTTAGTAGGGTCAGAAGGGACCTGAGCAGATCATCAAGTCTGACCCCCTGCCATGGCAGGAAAGAGTACTGGGGTCAAATAACCCCAGCAAGGTGATTGTCTAGCCTTGTCTTAAACACCCCCAGGGTAGGAGCCAGCACCACTTCTCTTGGAAGTTGGTTCCAGATCCTAGCCACCCTGACAGTGAAGTAGCGCCTCCTGATGTCTAATCTGAATTTACCCTCTGCCAGCTTGTGACCGTTATTTCTAGTCACTCCTGGTAGTGCTTAGGGGAACAGGGACTCCCCCAGTGCCTGCTGGTCCTCTCTGACTAGTTTGTAACAGGCCACTAGATTCCCCTTCAGCCTTCTCTTGTGGAGGCTGAACAGGTTCAGGTCCCATAGTCTCTCTTTGTAGGGCCTGCCCTGCTGCCCCCTGATCATGTGAGTGGCCCTCCTCTAGACCCTCTCCATGTTGTCCACATCCCTCTTGAAGTGCGGTGCCCAGAACTGGACACAGTACTCTAGCTGCAGCCTGACCAGTGTTGCTTAGAGGGGGAGGATCACCTCGTTGGCCCTGTTTGAGATGCATCTGTAGATGCATGACAAGGTATGGTTGGCCTTCCTACACTACTGGCCCATGTTCATCTTGGCATCAATGATGACTCCAAGATCCTTTTCTGCCTCTGTACTGATGAGAAGGGAGTTCCCTAGTCTGTAGGTATAGTGCTGGTTCTTCCTCCCCAGGTGCATCATGTTGCACTTGTCAGTGTTGAATCCCATCCTATTCTCATTCACCCACCCCTGTAACCTGTCTAGGTCTGATTGTAGCCTATTCCTTCCTTCTAGCATGCCCACATCCCCCCACATCTTAGTGTCATCAGCAAATTTGAATAGGGTGCTTTTTACCCCCTCGTCAAAGTTACTGTTGAAGATGTTGAACAGTGCAGGCCCAAGGACCGAGCCCTGCGGAACCCCACTGCCCACATCCCTCCAGGTCGAAAATGACCCATCCACCACCACTATCTGGGTGCGGCCCTCCAGCCAGTTGGTGACCCATTTGACTGTGTAGGTGTCAACACTGCAGTCCCCTGGTTTTTTACTGAGAATGGGATGAGAGACAGTGTAGAAGGCCTTCTGAAAGTTCAGAAAGACTATGTCCACTACTACCCCTGCATCTAAGTATTTGGTGACCTGGTCACAGAAGGCCACCAGTTGGTCTGACAGGAATTTGGGGTACAGTTCCCCCCCAAACACCTGCACTGATCTTCTTGAAAATTGGCAGGTTTTATGTTCTCAGCAGATGCTACCAATCCTGCAAGTTTCATCCAAATCAGACAAAAAACAACAAAGTTATAGATATTTCATTGATTCTCCATTATACCCTATTGCTGGATCTCCGAGGTGGCTCCGAAGCTTTGGAGCTGCTTCAGTCGGATCAAGGTGGAAACCCCGTCCAGGGCTCCGGATTGGATCATGGCCATCTGAAGCGGCTGGATGGAATTGTTTCCTTGATGGAATTGCTTCTTAAGAGAACTTTGATGTTGTCAAATGTCTAAGTGAGTAGGCAAAATTCTTCTCTCAGGTATGAATACAACCCCTTTTCATGGAAACTGAGTCTACCTGGATGTTAACAGAGTGAAATCTTTGTCTTTTGGGAGAAACTGGATCAAATATACTTACTGTAGAAACACCTAGACCTTTAACATTCTCCTTTATTATATGAGGTACTATGAACAGTCAGACATTTTCATTACATGTAGAACATGATACATGCATTATAGAGGGGAAGGAAACAGCAACCTCTAAAAATAAGATGGTTTGTAAACTTTTTAAAGACTATATTTACCTGTCGACATTTAACTTTTAGGTACTATATTAGTAACAAAGACTAACATCAGGATGTCTTTTTATGAAGAAATTTATTTTGTTTACCAGAATGAATTATTTATTGAATTTTGTTTTATATTCTCTGTATTAATATTTTCATTTAAGAACAGACACTTTCTTCCAGGAATATTAAACCGTCTAGAACCAAAAAAAATAAATAAAAATTATGAAACTAGAAATCAAAAGATAACTTAAAAAAGCAAAAGGAATTAGAAATAAAAAAGTTTACTGAACTAAAAAACGCCAAACTCTGTGTGAGAAATACAAACAGTGTATAACAAAAATCAAGTTAAAGGTAAAAAAGTAAACAGCATTTCAGTTTTTCTCTAGAGTACCTGATGTATCATTGCTCTCTGTAAAACGTCTGTTATAGTGTACCAGAAAGTAACCAGAAAAGATTATTTGGATTCACTGGTTTTATTGACAGGTTTGCCATATATAGAGACTTATTGACTGAGCCTTTAGATATGTGCTCATTGTATTTACTGTATTTAATCAAACAATATCAAAAGGTTGAACACTATGATGAATGCTGTTAAAAAGATAAATGCTGAAAGGTGTAGATGAAGAAAGCTTCTGACTTGCAAGCCTGTGTGTACCAAATATATAGATGGGAGAGATTCTAAACCAGTTTTGGAAAGGATATGTTGCATGAAAAAAGCTTGTCTAACAATTCTCCCACCTACATATCTGGTCCCCATCCTTCTTCTTGCATGTTTCTTTGACCGTCATGATTATAACACTTCCAGACTACTGCAAAGCTAGTAAGTCAAAGCCAAAGACCAGATCTCATCATCCGTAGTCACGCTGCACAGTTTCAAAGATAAATCATTAAGCTTTGCTAAGCTTATGATTTGTCTTTTAAAATGAGTGCACTGATGTAACGTAACCCAGGCAAGAATCTCAAAATCTAGTATATTTAAAACATAGTTACATAGAAACAATACTAGTTCCATTTGAATAATCTGAAATTGGAAGCCCTAACTACATGGGTCAACAAAGTATATTCTCAACTTGAAGTATTGCTGTATACTTTAATGATCTACCAGCACATTTAAAGCATGAGCATCTAAAGAAAGGTTAGAATAGCTTTGCTACAACACACCACGTACTTTCAAGTAATACAGTATAGCCTCATAAATCCGGCATGCTTGGGACCAGGTACTTGTCTGAAATTTGAAAATGCCAGATTTTTTAGACCAGCGTCGCAGCCAGTTGCAGAGCAGAGAGAAGTGGGGGGACAGCAGCAGCCGGTCCCAGAGCAGCAGCCGCACAAGGAGTATTGTGATTCAAGTCCTTTTGCCCTGATTATAGCTCATTACATTTTTGTGTTAACTTCTCTGCTTAAACATAAATACTTAATATACTATAGGGATTATTATATTTTTCACCTATTTCCAATGCATTGTACCTCTAATGCAGCTCAGTGGGAGCAAAAGCTAGCCAAAACTCCTCTGGTAGAGATTCTCTAACCAGATGAGTATCTTTAGATGGTATAGAGCTGGTAAAGTCAGCTACTTTTCACCTTCTCCCCAGTGTAGCATTGCATTCTAGAAATAATTAGGATTAACTAGAGTATGGTATGTTATTGCTTACCCATTTGACAGACCGTAGTTACTTGACAATGATCAGAACTGCAAGGCAGCTGCTGTTATAAACTTAGTGCAACAAGTGAGGCAGAAAACTAGGGAACTATGATCCAATCCCTAAGCTTCAGCTTATCTGTTATTCACTCAAAGTTGTATTCAGCAGAGAATGGGTCCCTAAACAGTATGGAGGATACAAACAAGATATTGCCTTACTTTTTGTCCTCTACCAATAAACCACTGTTTATTCTCCAAGGACAATGGAGCTCAGACACTACATAGCAAAGGTGGAGAAGACTGAGGCAACTGCACAGTGAGGAAAGTAGCCCACTTTCCCCATTAAGTAGTTTCCTCACATCATTTTTTATATGATTTCTATGCTATGATGTTTTCCTGGGCCTTATCTCCCTTCAGCATAGGGTGAAGGCATAGGTCCCTGTTTAACTGGGACAGTCCTGGATTTCAGAGGCCAGCCTGGGCTGGCTATTGAGAATTATAAAGGGTTTCCAGAAATGCAGAGGTATGGGGAGCAGTCTGGCTGGGAGTTCGGAGTGGTGCACTGCTGTCTGCCTGGCACACCACCCCATGCACACCAACTTGTGAGAGTGTAGGATGGGTCCAGTGTCCCAGATGTCCCAGACGCATTTCCCAGATGTTGTGGATTTCCTTATGGTCAACCTACTTCAGCACCATGCAGCTGAAGAAACACTTGGACTTGTAATTTAGAAACCATACACAGACTTCTCTGCATAGGCATTTACCCTGACAATAATAGGCAAATTTATTTTTCAGTTGGTTACATATTCTTTCTGGACATTAAGAGTCCAATATGTGTTTCTCTAACAAACCCGGGACACTCATGAACTAGGGATAATCATGTCAACTACAAAACTCCTTATTTTAGTTTATTCTATTTTATCTCTAAAATGATGGTAATAAAATGAACTAGATGTGATTACAGGAAGAGGAAATTTTGCCAACCTGATTGCAAAATGCTTGTTCTTTCACCTGCTGCGGTTGATTAAAACCCCCTTACCAAAACATATTAATATTGACAGAGGAATTCTACATACTGTGAACTTCATGAGTTTCATGGTGTGATAAAGATTTGTTTTCCTGAAATTTAATAGTCCTATTTACTAAATATTTGCATAATACTTCTGCATTTTAGATACTCAAAATATGGACAGTTGTCAAGCTGAAAATAATATATGCATCCAACATTTACATTTCCCTTATTTACATGTTCTGTTAAAATACTATGCTACAGGAACATTCAACTTATACAACTCAATACTCAGGGAAAAGGAAATGACAAAATTAAGCTTACGTGTGAAAGCTTAACTCAGTCTTGTTGTGTGTATTCACATAGGTAGTTTATAAGTAAATTATATCCTATTAGTACTCTAATAAAAGAACATACTATCCAGTCATTATTTCCACAACCTTAGATATATGGGTATAACTGATTCCTAAATATGTGAATCCAAATCTGTAAGACAGCCTAAGTCTTCAAGTGATCAGTGATTTTAAGTATCCAATCTGAAAAGAGCTGATTTTTATAGGGTGAGTACTCAGCACTTCTCAAAATAAATCCCTTTTAAGGTGACTTGGGCTGATTAACTACATTTTGAGGCATCTAAAATCGCTGCATTAAAAAATGCAGGCCAATCTATTTTACTAATCTGATTTTTCTAGCATGTCTATTTGCTTTACCCACTCTAACTGTATTAGCCAAATGTTACTCTTTATTTGTTGTCTAGTGTATTACCATTTATTAACTCACCCTTGTTCTTTACACTATATACTCTTGGTGCAAGGATTCTGTTCTTTACTTAGCAGACTTTATCTTTGCCATTTAAACTTAAGGCACTATATAAATGACTATCCTGCTCTGTGATGAGGCATAATCAATAAATCATGCAACACTTGTGGTTATTCTGAATGCCAAGTCATATTTTTACATATTACAGAGATCTTGTGTGTTTTTGTTCCTGTACCCCTCCACCACCCCAGTGCTGAGTTAAGAGTTGTTATTCTTGGCTCATAGCAACTGCATTAAAATCAAATTCCATCTGTCTCCACCAGAAGCAGGAAATGGAAATAGGGATCCAATTAAAAAAACCTCTCTCCCAGTTTTGCAGCTCCCTGAACTTTATTTCTTGTCAGTTTTCCCCATCTGCCATATTTTACTAATACTATATAAAAATATCTTCATTTAAGACTTTGTCTATAGGCCAGCTACAGTTTTCCTGAAAAAAAATTCTTCACAGATAAGTTATGAGAATTAAATAAACTGAGATGACCTTCTGTAGATATTCTACATTGTCTGTTGTTAAGTCATAAGTCCAAGTCATTGATTGGACAATCTGAGCAAAAGAAGAGTTGATTTGAATGACTAGGTTTTTGATCTCTTGTAATATCCAGATCACTTCTGTATGGCTGGAGAGGGAGACCTCAGATGGTTAACAAAGAATGGGTAGAAATATATAGGTTCAATGAGATAATCAAGGGCAGAGGTTCCCAAACTCTTTTTTATTGCATACCCCTTTCTAGATTTTCCAGATGCCCATGTACCCCTACCAATATATGTTTTATATTTTAAACCCTTAAGTGCCAATTATTATTATAATGAAAATTAAATCTGCCATATTATAATTTCTCCCATATACATCCCAGAACTGTCTTGTGCATCCCCAGATGTACGCGTGCCACAGATTGGGAACCCCTGATCTAGGGCAAAATGTTCCATTGATTTAACTCTGGCATAAAAGACTTTGCCAACAGACAGTCGTAAAGACAAATAGTACAGAGATTCTTTAGTGTACAAAATATTACAAGGTTTCCCTGGTTTTATGTTATACATGAGTTCCTGGAAAATGCTGCATAACTCAAATTCACATAAAGGGAACTGATTTTACAATGTAACAAATAGGGATACATTCCAAGACCTTGACTGCACTGACCCCAGACTGATTTCTACCACTTTTACGAGACTATTTTGGTACTCACCAACAGCAGACAGTACACACAAGCACAGGACACTATCATAATGGGGATGGCAACTACAGAAACACTTCACAGACAGTGAGCAAGGAGCACAAATCCACTCAGGAGACTATATTTTGGTGTGCCTCACTCTCACAATGCACGGCACAAAGCAGCTGACTGTGGGCTTCCACCACATCACATAAGAGTGAACTTAGCTTGCATATAATGGATTTTTGGTATAAAAAGGGTCATTGCATAAAAGAGAATTCACCCATACAAAACCTGCACATAGCATGGGAAACCTGTATAGGAAAATTTGTGCCTAATTCAGTTTCCGGAACCAACAGCCTGAGAATATTACTATTCAAAGACAGTCAATGGACATATGTTGCAAATCTTGTACAAGAGTTTGAAAAACTGTAGAGGAACTCTAGTCCCCAGTCTTGAGGTACTTAACAAGTAAGTACAGAATGATGTTGGCCATGGATGACTCTAAAGAAAGTGTCCATGCCATCCAATTAAAACTTTTGGTAAAAAGTGAATATTAGTGGCTTCTGTCTTATAGGCATTGTCAGTATGCTAAAAACAGGCAATTTGGCTTCAGTTCGTATGTGTCTAGGAAAGTTTCCTTCCATATTGACTAAAAATGACTGCGACTGCTTACTGTCATTGCCAACATGTGCATGACAAACACCCACAGGATCATACAGCTATGAAGATTATCATCACCGTCCATTACAAATGTATGATTCACATAAATGTGTCATAGAATTATAGAAAATTAGAGTTGGAAGGGTCCTCAGGAGGTCACCTAGTTTAACCCCCTTCTTAAAGCAGGACCATCCCCAACTATATTATTCCAGCCAAGGCTTTGTCTATCCAGGTCTTAAAAACCTCCGAGGATGGGAATGCCACCCTGAACATATGAAAATCTTAATGATTTCAGACATACTTTATAGATCGTGTCAACATTTCAGTAGGACAAGGTCCCAATTAAGAAACTATATGAGGTGGGAAACCTCTGAAATATGCACATGATATATATCATATGTTATATATGAATATATAGCATATTATTCTTATACTTTTTTATTACTAACAATGTAGGCTTTCTTGAATTTTAAGAACCTACTATAACTTAAGAATATACTATAACTTAACCCTCTAATTCATGGAGAATAAAATATACAGGTTTTTTCATTTTTTTTGTTTTTATTAAATAAGATATTCAAACTAATTAATTCTGTTCCATGAGATTTCTTTCTGCCACTAAAGAATGAGACTTAAGTGCTACATAAGCCAACACTGCATCATGCAACACCCAAATGGGTTTTTACAGACTCTTAAGAAACAACTTTTCTACCAACCATCCAGTTTTAATTTTGACTATGATTTTTAGGCTGTGTTTTGGAAAATGTATTTACTTACTGAGAACTGGATTACATACTTACAATAAATGTTAAATAGAAAATGTAATCACTACAAACATGTACAAGTGGTTTATAAAACTAGCTACCATTAAACAATCAAGCAATCAACCAGATCAATTTCTTTAAAAGTAAGACTTAGAAAAGAGACTAGTTTAGTAAAGACACAATCATTCTTTCAGGAAAATAAGATTTGAAAGATATTTATCTTTTCCTTCATTTCCTTCTCACAATTTGGTGCCCCAAACTTAATACCCATGCTTAGGCTTATCTAGCACTAAATACAGTGGTATCATCACATACGATTCTTGATGCAAAACAAAATTACTTTTTTTCTGCTTGCTTACATTTATTTTTAATTTTGGTTTTTTTTGTTTTTTTGTGACAGCATCAGATTGCTCATTCATGTTGGGTTTGTGATTTACTGTAATCCCACATCGTCTTTGGCTGTGCTACTGCTAGGCCAAGTACAGGCATTATGCAAAGACCAGTATAAATAATCAGAAACTGGTCTAAACCTGTAACAGAACAGAAGTTCAGCACACATAGACTAATATAAAAATGGCAGAACCTCATCTAAAATAGACTTGGATGGATTACCAGACTTAATCAGTTTAAGTTAGACCTGGCACTTATATACCAGAGCCCCTCCCAGCCTGAGTTAGGTCTCAGTCGGCCAGTATTCCAGGCACCTCTGTTACTCCTCCCCCGCAACACACACACACAGAGGCATGCTGAAACTTGGCTTTCACTCTGCTTCTCTGAGCTTTCAGTCACAAGCAGTGGGGCAAGGGGCAAAGGGAACATCTATAGCTGTGTATTTTTCTATCTTTATACAGTGCTCCTAGGCAGGGGCTGGTGCTCCACAAAAGGAAGGATTGGGCCCCTTGGAGCTCTGGCTTGTGGCAGGTGGTGGCAGCAGGGCAGGGCAAGCAGAGTGAGTGAGTGGTGGCTGTGGCTGCTGTGCCCTGCGTGCATGGCTCAGTGTGGCCATGGCATGAGGGGCGGTGAGTGGACCTGTAACTGCTGCTTCTCTATGCCACTGCTGCTGCTACTGGCATTCAGAGGTGGATGGGTCTTTGGGAGGGTGCATGTGTGTGCATGTGTGAGTGTTTGTGTGTGTGCCCAGCCTTGTTAGCACCACTGTCCACCAGATAATGTTTAGGGATCCTTAAAGCACAATTAACCCTTAAATAGAATGTGAAATACACACACAGACAACTTAGTGTCCTAAAATAATCTAAAAAAATCTTATTTTATTAGTACAACAAATATTACCTTAGCAGTTTTTATATTCAGAGAGAGAAAAACATTCAGTACAATAATCGCACCCAATCCCAGATGTTACTTTGCTCAACAGGAAAGATGGCTGCTCAGTTCCTGAAAGCACAGGCTGCGTCACTGGCTGGAACAGTCCAAGACTGGATTTATGATGACAATGATGCCTAACATTCTTTCATCAACAGACCCATCACATGCACACCTCTTAATATGGCCTTTTTCCGTTGTCTTATTTTGGGCTTTGTCCATTGGTCTGTCTTCTTATCACCTTCTTTAACATATCCAATCATTTCATCCTGATTGATTCAGCTGGTTAGTGCCATTTTAGTTAACCTGAACAGGTAACAAGGCCATTGCTATGTTATGTTAGAAGAACTTCTCACAGTGTTACAAAAGAAAACATATAATATAATGAGCACTATGAGCTCTATAAAAACAACTCAAAGCCAGCTGATAAACAAAACGAAAAAAGTCAGATAATAATGAGGCCATACAGAATTTAAGCAGTAATTAAATAAGGCTGAATATAAAAAAAAGTTAAATAATACTATAATTCACCAATCTATAAGCAGGTGCAACTTTGAAGCATGAAATATAACATGCGACCCTAACAGCCTGGCCCCGGGCAGGTGCTGCTGTTGCCATTGCCACTGCTTCTGGTGCTGGTGCTTGGCAGGGCATGGAGCTTGGTGTGTGTGTTTGTGTGTGTGTGTATGTCCATGTCCAACCTGACTCCAAGCAATCCTGCCCTGCATCCCTTACCTCCGTACCCCCTGTCTGTAGCAGATCCAGGCAGGACAGATGCCCCCAGCTGCCATTGCAGCTCCTGGCAGCTCCAGTTTGCCCCCACAAGCTCTCCTACCTGGATCCCAGTCTGCATCCTCACAGATAGGGATCCCCTTCTCCTTCACCAAAGTCAGAACATGAAGCCAGAGGTTTCTGCTGTTTGCCTTGCTAGCCTGCTCCCAACTGCCTTCCCTTTGGGAGCCCCAGGGATTTGAATGAGGGCTAAGGACCGTCTTATGAATAGATTTTAGAGTCTGGATTTGTATGGGATGCTTTGGATAAGGCTGAACCTGCCTCAGGTAGGGAGTTGGACTCCATGTCCCTTTCAGCCCTGCTTCCATTTGACTCTCTGATTTCTATGGTTGACAGAGCAGTGCAGGGGAGTGGGAGGGTGATGGGGGGAGGAGGGAGCTGCTCCCCTATTCCTGGCAACTGATCAGGGTGGGCCTGCCATTCATCACTCTATATTTCTCCATTTGTTCCTCTCTCCAGTCTAATACTTCACATTAGCTGAATCAGCTGAATTTCGGTTTGTTGCCTGTAGCTCAGCTTTTCAATGTATTAAGATCTCTCAGCATTTTAATTTTACCCTCCAAAATATTTGCAGTTTTGTGTCACCTGCAAATGTAATCAGTCTATTCTCTATTTATTTATCCAAGTCACTCTTAATAATGTTAAACAGCACTGGACCTAAAACAGATGTCATAAATTGCTCTTGAGAGTCATGTTATTGTGTCACTGCATATGTAATTTCTACTTATTTGCAGTTATTCAACTAATTGTATACCCATCTAATAATAATTCTGTCTAACTCACATTTCTCCACCTTACTTAAAGAATGGCATGTGGCTTTCTTAACACTGAAAGTTTTACCCTTCTCAAAACAGTTCTTTGAATGACTTATTTTAAATAACAGACTTAAATACTTCCTTTGGCTTCAAAGAACTACACTGACACTAGTTATAGTTAATGATTTTTAAAGTGTTTCAATTGTTTGTGATATACCAAAAAAGTTTCATCATTTCTCAAGTAAATTTTTTGCCATCCATAAGCAGTTTATCTATGAGACAGTAAGAAATAAATTATTATTAATTTTAGCTATAAAGTACTTTGATCTTCTCTATGGTCACATATTCTTATAAATAAACCTTCAAATAGTCTGTACAGATATGTACAGAAGAGGTTGTAACTCAAGTAGTTGTTCTTTGTTGTTTCTCTTCATTACTTTGCTTTCCAGCCCACCCCTTCACCTCCTTTCTTCAAAAATATAATAGCGATAGTTAAAAACTGTAATTGTTTTTACTGTCTTTAATCATGGTGTTACCTAAAGTATGAGAAGGGACACTATGTAACTAAAATAGTAGCACTGAGGCCCATGAATTGCCATGAATAGAGAGATGCCAAGACTCAAACTAAACATTCCAGTTTCTTTAGACTGTGATTTTTCTAATAAAGTATAAAATAAAATTACTAATGTTATAATAGCATCCCATCCACTATCGCTGTTTAAAAGGGAAGCTTCCAGTACTAGATGATATTATTTGTAAAGGTACTACAGCTGTACCTATTTTAATAAAAATGCATTCATAGAATTAGCATTAAATTTGGCTTTAAATATCTAAACTCTAATTCCTATCCGTAATCCAATGTCTTCGTAGCAAAAAAGATATATATTTAAAATATTCAAAATATATTTAAAAAAACCAAAATGCGTATTTAAAAAGTTTGAAGAATCATATTTGAATGATACAGTTAAATGGTTACATTTCAAGATGACACCAATAAAAGAAAGCATTTGTTTCTTTGAAAACTGAGGACAAAAATATCTGTACTGGTAGAATTGATGTCAGATAAACTCAGAAGTACAAAAAAGAAGAATTAGGACAAAAACAACAAAAAAATCAATTAGAAGTCCATGGAACTCTTCAATGAATTTTCACTTCCTTATCTTCCCTGAATTTTGGCTACAGATCTGAATAAGGCACACATATGCTATAGTGCAATAAACAGACCAAAGCAGTTTCCTTAGCACTTGTGATATTTCTTTTCATGACTTCTTACAACTATGATCATTGTTCTTTTTTTTTGAGGAGGAGGAGGAGGAGGACTGAAGATACAAATAGCATGGGAAAGACAAAATTGGATCCATATACTATTATAGATTTTTTCCCCTTTTGGATTAATAAAGAGTTATAAAATAAAGTAAAACAAAACAATAAAATGAATCTTTAATGATAACCACAACCATGCCCCCAAACTCTGCTGCCTCACTGCAAACTCTCCTCTGCACTCTATCCCAATGCTTCCAGAGGAGCCCCAGAGTGAATGCCCTCCTTTGTTAATTTCACATGCCAGTTTGTCTTGACCTGCCTGCACCACACCATGATCCCTCACAACCTGCACCCAAGCCTGCATGATATCATGTGCAGACTTCTGGACATCATGTGACAGCTGATCAGCATGGAATGTGGCTTTCTGCCCCTGGGCCAGCATCCAGCTGTCCTGCATGGGGGTCTCCTACTGTATCTGTACCCACCTAGTGTACTGGATTGGGCCACCAAGTTGACCCACAAGACCAGCAAGGACAAGGCCATCCAGGATACCATGCAGTCCAGGGTTCTCTGGCACTACCTCCAGAACATCAAGCACTAGTTCTGGGCCCATGCCACAAGCAGCTACTGGTGAGTGGACTATCCTAGACACCTTGGACAACAAACAGTGGGTCTAGACCTTCCGCACATGCCAGAACAGCTTCATAGACATAATCATGCAGGTGACCCCCCACATCACACTCTAGGGTGAGGTGCTGATCAAGACAGAGGACTTAACATAGCTACTTTGCCATCTCTGTGTGACTGCCCAGGTGAATACCGGGAGCATCCAAAATGTCTGCCCTTATACATAATTTTATCAGCAAAAGCTGCACCTTCATATACAAGCTGTGTTTCTCTAATTTCATACTGCAGAAATACCACCTGTGTGAGGGAGGACAGGATGCAGAGGATGATATAGCAGCACAAGGCCAAAGGTACATGCCAGGCCAAAGGCATTGGACACAAGGGATTTCTGCAGAAGGTACCGAAGAAGGAGAAGTTTCAGGCCCTGGCATGGGTGACTGGTGCCTCCCGAGTCTGCAGGGCACCAGTGGGGCATGACTGGGGGCGGTCCCCCCAGCGGCCAATTTCAAGGTGGGCACTCTCCATGCCCTCCAGCCAGAGTGCTCACTGTCAAGGGGGGCAACAGCACTCTCAGGAGGGGCATGTACCCCCCTGTGTCCTCCCTATGTGTCACTTATGGGCCTTGGTCATTGTCTTTGAACACTGGGCATGCACAGCTGAGCGCTGGTACCAAGAGCAGAGGGAGTAGCATGAGTAGAACAGATTGTGAAGGCTCCAGATATAGAGGGAGAAAATCCTCAGGCTGGAAGATGCCTACACCTGGGCTGCTGAAATGCAGGAATGGGGGCTTAAGATGGCCACCCATTGTTTTGAGGGCAACCCATTCCTTGGCAGAGCTGGCAGAATCTCAGTGCCAGGAGAGGGAGTTCATTGACAGACTCCTGGATCTCTTGGCTGCTACCTACAACATCTCTAATGGAATCCACTGTTGCTTCTTACAGATTGCCCATAGCCCCCAAGCTGGGGATGGTGGTGTTATCTTAGAAATGCTATTTAAAGGCCTGGTTTTTCTAGGAATTGGCTTATAGGTATAGCTACATGCATTATAAAGGTTCAAGATGGCCAGCAGAAGTTAACTGGATTTCTAAAGAGCTTGGGAGACATACACACAGCTTCTCATGGCACTGATAAAAGATGTGCTGTCTAGCACAACAAAGCCAAAGGATGGACACAGCCGGAGAATTGAGTGGGGGCATGCCATAACAAAAGATCACAGACTTCAAGGCAGACAGGTTGTCTAACACAACAAGGACACACAGCCTGGGAACCAAAGAAGTATATACCATACTGTCCCATAACACAAGATAAGTGACACCAGCTACAAGGCCCCAGAGTAGTGGAGGGGTCTGAGTCCTGGTTCTGGGGGAACTCAGTAGTCTGAGTCCCAGTTTTGGGGGAACAGACCAAATTAGGAGAAGGCCCAGAAGGCTACAGGGATGTGTAAGCATAGGGAGACAGCCAACCAGAGATAGCCACCAATGAAGAATCATCAGGAGTCATCAAGGGGATAGGAGAATACAAAAGCAGAGACTTGAAATTAACAATGGGTCCCTCCCTCTCCCTTTCTTTGTCCTGTCCCTGCCATCCCTCCTTGTCAGCCTCATCCTTTTCTTCCTTGAGAGGGGTTCCCATCCCCATCCCCAGGGAAGGGTCCCCAAGACCACCATGGAACAAGGGCATACCAGCAGCCTGTCTCATGCACCCCACTGGAGGGCGGGGTGTGGGCCTCGGCATCCCACCTCCAGACTGCTGACACCTAAGAGAAAGAGCCTTAGAGTACAACCTGCATCTGACCAGATGTACTTTGACTCTGATGTACATTGAGAGCCCTAGGATTGGTAGATATAGAATTGCTTGATTGTTTCTACTGTTGCTTTTCTGTTCTTACCCTATATCAATAAATGTGCCGATTTTCAACTGGCATGTGTTGTGGTTGGTCTGAGGGCTGTGCTCGCCCAGAACAAAGGTGTAGGGGCTGGGTCCCTAAAATCCAGTGTCAACAGTTGGAGATGCTACCACCCTACCCCTTATAGCATGCCATGTCCCACTCCACAGAGTCTTCCCAGCAGCAAAAGGATTAGGGGTCCCATGGGAAGGACCCCCAGATGTTGGATGGAGGAAACAGTCCCCATGGCACCCTGACTATGAGGAAGATGAGTGGGAGGCAGACCCTGGACAGGACAAGAGGCCCAGTGGCCCATGGTACAGGAAAACAGAAAGACCTCTGGTGGGGGCTACACCAGTTGGTGGCAGTGAGTGAAGGAAGTAAAACCAGGTTCCTGGGGCCTGAGGCCAGGGCCATCCATGACACTACCTTCTTCCCTAATCCGCTCCATGGCTCCCCAGACCTGGATGTTGCCCTTTGTATGCAGGACCGTCAAACGTTTTCAGGACAATCCTAGCAGGATGTAAGAGCCCACCACTCTGCTAAGAGAAGTTGTCACTGGGATAGTGGTTGACTTCAGAGCCCATCTGCACTAGTTCATCCACCTACTCCTCCTAACCCTTCTCTGGGGGGTCCCACTGTAGGGGAGTGTCCCAGTCACAGTGGAGATGGGAAGTTCCTGGGCTCAATCTCATCAAGTGAAGTAGGATCCCAGGCATGGCCAAAGGTAAATTGGGGCCAGGGACCCTGCAGAAGGGGACTGGGACCTGGAGGCAGGGAGTGAGATTATGGGCTTCCCACAAGGCAGCACCAGAAATCCACAGGCCCTGCTATGGCAATGCCTCGTGTCCTGTAGCTGCCTCCAACCCTGCCACACAGACCTCTCAGGCAGACAGCATGTCTGGGATCACCCACCTATCCAACTCCTGCATAGACTAGTCTTTGCTTCTGAGTCTGGAAATTAGTGTGCCACATCTAAAGCCTCCTTCCCCATGTTTCCCCTCTGAGTTTCTGTGTTGAGTTCTGCCCCTGCAGCATTCCTCTTGACCCCAGCCCCCTCCTTATTCCCCATCTTAACCACACCTCCAGGTCATTCCACCCCTTTCACAAACCTCCCCTGGCACCTCCAAAGTTTGCTGGCTTGTGTCAATGTGAAGAGGGACCAAGTTTTGACACAGGCAATGTTCAACAGGTTTTCTTTATTAAAGAAAAAGAAAGCTTTTTGTAACTGGATGTATCCAGGTCTTGCATACCAAATTATTTCACTAAAAAAAATATTAAAAAATAATCTGGAGAAATGAAAAATGGTTGATCTCCAGGGTCAAACTTTAATAATTATTTCCTGAAAGACAATACAAGTATTTAATTCCTGCTGCTTTAGTCACATGGAGTTCTTTGTTATGATTTGCAGGATACCAAGATTAAAATCTAGCAAATAATCACAACTATGAACTGTTTTATTCTTAAAGTGAATTAATTGATGGAATTATATATTTTTGTATAATCACTCATAATGATGGCGGTGATTTAATTATTTATATAATAGTCATTTTAGTAATAGTTTTGTTTGCATGTATCTCCAGAGAGCTTTAACAAGAGATTATATCTTTGTAACTGTTCTCCATCTGAGTAGATTGTACAGAGAGAAAAATAACCCCTCATTATTGATGGAAAACGGTTGTAAGAAAACCGTAATAACTTATTTTTATAATGTTAGGTTGTTATAACCTTTCCAGCACACTTAATGAATTGTAAGACACACTTGCAATCATAATATATATATTTTTGTTACCAATGTTGCTTAGAGAATATAACATTTCCTTATGTTATTTTTTTGCAGGGGATGGAGGGGAGAGTGGAGTGGGAGGAGGAAGGGGAAGAGGATAAGCTTTAAAAAGTGCTGTTTAGGATAAATGAAACAATTCCAGGATGCTTCTGCCATCTGTCACCAAAGACCAGTCTTTAGTGATAAAAGAATTAACACCCTGGGCTGTAAACACTCAGACTCTATAAAGGATCTTTTATAACATCAATCTTGTTTTAATTTTCTATACTATTTTCTTCAGGCTGTATTTGGAAACAAGTATATACTCATTATTTACTGGGATTTGTCCAGCGTTTAGAAGTCATCTTTAGTTACAAACTGTAAATCTAAAGCCAGGGAGCATTTCATCAGGTGCCCAGCCACCAAGAAGTTTCTTTTGGAGTAAATATTTGCACGAATTTTGGAAGGCCCATTCCATTACTTAGCTCATCCTCTGATAACACACTATATTCCACTTTGCTCTACATTGGAACATCCTAATATATATAGTTTTTTGTATTTCAGTCTTTTCTCTTGTGCTTATTATGGGTGTTTCCAGGATTATATTAGTTTTCCATCACAGATAAAGTGAAAAGTCCTAACTGCCTCATTTGCTTTTGGATTCATGTTCTTTCATTTCATACTGCAGTGTTATCCATTGTTCCTATGAAGAATTCATCTGAGCTAATGATGCTGTCATCATCATCTTTATCTACATTGGGTACACTCTGCTGGGCCTGGCAAACTCTTTCAAGGTAATGTAATCCAATTAATCTCTTGCTCCCACCCCTCCAGTTACAAGACATTATCCTAGATTCTGTTACAATATCTGTAGTTGCATGTGCTATTTGTGTTTGACTGCATTTGAGCTCTACACACCTCTCTTTCTGAATTAACTGAAGACTGTTAAACACTACACATCTCTGAGAACCAGTCACTGTTAACAAAAAAAAGGAAAAAGAAAAAGGCTACCTTCTGGATATCTCTCTTTTATGGGCACTCATCATTGTAGAAACAGTGATATGTACGTCAAACTTCCTCCAGTTCTAAATTTCTTTGATTTCTGCTACTGTGTTATGTTCAGTAAGCATTGACAAGAGGCACAGCAGAGGCTTCTTTTTCCAACTATTTCAGACTTACATAACCTGATGCTTTTGAAAGTATAGCTCCTTACTGAAACCGTACAGAATCTTAAATGTCCAGATTTTAGAACTAGTTTTAATATTATTCTCAGAAAAAAACCCACTCTATAAAAGCAGAGGAGGTATAAACCTCTAAGTGAAAGTAAGGTGTCTTTTAACCTTGCTCACAGTGCAGTTTTGTTTCTGGAAGTCTCTGTATTTCCTTTTCAACTGATTAGGATGCCCAGGAGGGAGGATGCACTACACTTTGGTTAAGTAAGAATTCACTGCCATCCTTTTTTTCATGTCAAATGCTTGTCAGCCACCAAGTTTAGTCTTATGAAGCTCTTGAGAGCCAAGGTTAACTGAAAGAGGTGAATAGAAAAAATATGAAGAGTTCTGAGACACAATCTGAAGTACTAATGGTGTTTGGTTATCATCATAGGCAAATAAGCATTCAGTAAGTTTTAAGCAGCTAAAGAGTTACAATTGGAATCCAAGTAATATTCAAAAAATCTTCTGGAATTGCAGTGGTTCAATTATTTCAGATCCAGATATAGATAATCTCTCTTTCTCTCCATCTGTGTCTGCTTCTGAGAAATGGTAAGCATCGTTTTTGGCCTTACCTGTGTGAAATGGTTCTTTTTATGTATGGGTTTTTAGAAGGTACAAAATAAGTACTTGTGGGAATTGTCAACAATAGTTAAGGAAAAGTTATGGAAACAAACATATGCAAAGATAAGAAATTCTAACTTTAATTATGTATTTACATATTTGCATGCATGCCTTCATTTTTTGTGATCTGAGTGTCTTTGATTCTCATTATGCTTTACTGTATGAACAGGGAGTGAAGGCAGAGAATGTTCTAGGGAAAGTAAATGGAGTCAGAGACAAGGTCTGCTATTTTTGGTGCTCTTTGAGAAATAGAGGGAGAATGGAAAGATTATGGGAAACAGTGTGATGGTAATACTTACAAGACAAAAAATCTCTAAATTTCATTGGTGTTTTTGCTTCCTCTGTGTGTACTGTGAATGAAAGCAGATTGTGCAAGTTAACCTACTATAGTCAAGGAATTCTACTTACAATATATCCTGTCACAGCAAAGAAAAGAAAAATAATTAAAGTTCAAAAACAGTAATGGTCTTTTCTATTATTTGCAACAATATTTTACTCTTTTAAACATTTTTTTTTTTACTTTCCCCCTCATTTTCTGCAGGTCTGAATTCCTTCCTTGCTAAATCCTTCATTCTATAGCTCAGCTGCCACATGCTGTAGTACTGCATAGATATAGTGTTCTTTTATCTTTTACTTCTCCCAAAAAATAAATCAGAAGCTAATATTCCCAATTTGGTCTTTCTGACTTGAAAATTAAAAAAAAAAAAATCAAGGGACATCTCTGAAGTTATAGGGAATATGGTTTTAGCCGTGGGAAGCTTTTGAATATGTGTTAGCCTTTGAAATGTGAGCATTCATCAGTTTTTCAGAGAAAGCAGAACTCTATTGAATTTATTTTCTGTTAAAATGGTCAAATCAGAAACCATTTCTCAGAAATGGTAGTCTAAAATGAGAAGATGTAGGGACTAGGGAGTTAAAAAAGATCAACAAGCTACTATTTTTGAAAACCCACAGGGTAGGTTGTAAGCATTACTAAAATAGTAGGAAAAAGGTTGTAACTACCTTCATTCTAATATTTTATTTTTAGCTAGCTAATTCAGTTAAAAAGTTATTTGTTATGCAACTGATTTACTAAAGTTTACTTTCACTGATTACTATTTTTGCAAGGAATGCTTATCTATTATATTTAGAGGCAACAGCATCTCCTCTCTCTTTTTAAGGGTTGCAGTTGGCTAACAGAAGTCATTTCAGCAGCTATG
The DNA here is from genome assembly GCF_052110815.1 of Crocodylus siamensis. Classification (NCBI taxonomy): domain Eukaryota; kingdom Metazoa; phylum Chordata; order Crocodylia; family Crocodylidae; genus Crocodylus; species Crocodylus siamensis. Next base: position 44,221,652 of record NC_143396.1, read on the forward strand.
TCATTTTTCTTTACTCTTATAAGGCTGGAATCTCTGTTGACTGTCATCTTGCTGTGTAGTCAGGGGGTTTTAGAGAAGTGATCACAAAGTCTGTAAAAAACACTATCATTCTGATCTGACTGAAGTTCATATCCGTATTGATTAAGTATATATGATAACACAAGGTATTGAGTAACAAATGTACTGGGTAACATATAAGTGTTACGTGTCCATGAAGGGGCAGATCCAGAGGGAGTATGGTGGTCCAGCTGCACTCCCCTTTTGCACTGGACGGTGCCAGGGAAGCCTCTCAGAACTTTTTTTAAATCTCCAAAGTACATAAAAATTCCCCCCCCCGCCCTCTGTGTTGGAAGCATGCCCTATTCCCTTCCCCTACCCATACCTCCCCCTCCCCCACTGCTGGTGCTTTTACCACTGTCCTGGGGTGGGGAAGCTTCAAAGCCTCTCCTGCCCACACCAGCCAAGCTGTGGGTGGGAAGTTGGACTCAGCTAGGGACAGTGACAGTTGCAGCAATGGCTATAGACAGTGAGAGTAGGTTCCTCTACCCTACCCAGTCCCACAGAAGAAGGCACAGGGAGAAGGAATGCCCCTGCCCATCACCACTGCTGCTGTTACTGTCAAAGCTGAGCCCAGCCCCCACTCAACCTGCCTGGAATGGGCAGGAGAAGCTTTTAAGTTATACTTGGGCATTGCTGGATGGTTGTTGCTTACAGGTGGATACCTCTAGAAAGTTTAGGACTTGAGAAAGGCTTGCCAGCCTTGATCACTGTGGTGGAGGACATATGTAACCAGACCTGGATCCAGTCAAGATGAGATGGAGCAAAACAGAACATCTAGGAAAATTTCCCCCCCAGCCTCATAGAAGTGCAAGATGCAGGCAGTGGTGATGAGGTGGTGATCATACATACTCCTCAGCACACTCAGAGCCACCCAGTGTACCTTCAGATATCCAAAGGTGCACTCAATGGACACTGCTGAGGCAGCAATGGAAGTGTTATTTCCTGTGGTCTAAGTTACCCAAGTAGGTCTTCATAAGCCAAGGGAGAAGAGAGTAGACTAGGTCTCTGATGAAAATGGGTGGGATACTGACTCCTTCATCCTCAGTGCTGGAGGTCCTGGGGACTTAGTGTCTATTCTCTATCATCTAGGCAGGGTGCTGTTGCAGATCCATAGGCACGGTCCTCCCAGCCATCAAAGATGTGAGTGAAGTGGCCAAGGCATTTAATAATGCCTTGCAGCAAAATGGATAAGAAAACCTTGCAGTTGATGAACTTAATGTCTTAAAATGGGTAGAGTATGGGGATGTGGATGTCATCAATGGTTCTCACACTGTTGGAGAAGCCCATCTGGTAGAAGCCAGTGATGACCTCTTATGGGTTGACAAGACAAATGGAGCAGTTTGTCAACAAGTCCTGGATAACCTGCACACCTAATGAACCATCACTGTGGCTTGGACTTATCCATGCCAAACTGGTTGGTGACAGAGCAGGGGTTGTTGGGGGTAGTTATCTTCCCAATGGTGACAACCACTTGTTTCTCCAGAGTCAGCAGTGAGATTATGCTGATGTTTTGTTGCTCAAAGTGGGGAGCCAACTGGGCCACAGTGTTCATGAAGGTGGTCCAGCACATGTGGAAGTTCTGCAGCAGCTGCCATCATCTCTGGTGTGCAGGACAATGCACTCCCAGCAGTCACAGCTGGTCTTGCAAGCCCCAAAATGCCATGCAGTGGTCTGAATATTTTTCCAGAGAACCCCAAAATCTATGGAATTGTGGAGGGTCTCAGCTTCATTAGAAGCAGTCAGCCAATTCCAGGATGGCTCCTGGATCCTAAGCTGGAAGGCATGTGCCAGCATGATTACCTCTTGGACCATCTGTAGATAGGCACATGTACTATCCTATGGTCTCCAGAAAAAGTCACAAAAGGAAACAAGGACATAATGTTGGTCCTGGGGCCATAGGCTAGTGCTCAAAGGGTTATGGTCTGTGGCAGGGTGTAGGCAGAAAAAATGACATGACATACTTGCAACTGATAAAAGACAGGGGCCAGCCTCAAGATCTCTCTGTGGGAGCCATGAACTAGGAAGGAAGGGAGAAGTTACTGTGCTTGGAAGTTCCCTGGTGGGGTTGTGGTTCCCACTGGCAGCCAGCCACTCAGGGCTGCTCTGTGCACTCTGCTGCTCTCAGCAGTCTTGGCAGCTTAGGGTCCCACGGGGCCCCCTGTCTGTGGGCCATCACCAATACAGGCTGCCTGTACACCTCCTTCCCGAAACACCAAGTGCTTGCATGGTGCTCAATCGAACCCCTTCTCAGTTGCAGGGGTTTAGTTGCTTGAACTAAACTGTGCAGCTTGGACTGGTTCATTTGTATACTTGCATGCTCCCAAAGACTGGCATTTTAAAAATCTGATTAGAAGATTGATGTAACCATTCATTTCCTTTATCATCTTACTTAGGAGTCTCCAGTAAAGTACATAAATCATCCCCCATCACAAAAAATTTTACATCTATAATCTTTGAATACATCTAGCGTTATAGCGCTGAAATTATGCTAATATGGCAATCCATGGAATTCTACAGAATTAGTTATCAGTAGTGTCCTGTCCTGTCCCATCCCATCCTATCTGGTCCTGTCCTTTCCTCCTCAGTTTACACCATGGGATATAAATTGTAAAGGAATTAGAATCAGAAATTGAATACTTAATATGATTAGTATTTAGTGGTAGCTACATTTTCAGGGAAAAACCTCCAAAATCAAATTATGTACTGATGTAGTTATAATTTGCCATTTTTGCAGATACTACATTTACATTATAATACATTTCTTACAGCCCGTATTACATCTTTCCTAATTTTCTCTGTTAACTCTCTCATTCAAATCACACAGCAGTAGAAAAGCCAAAAGATAATTATGCATAACTTCCAAGGACTGTAAGGCCCAATCCAAAACTAAGAAGCAGTTTAGTTTCCTAAACATACATGCTTTCAGGTTTTTTTAAAGTACATCCTCAGCAGTATAAATCTTAGTTACAGATCTGTGAACTTTTATTTCTTAACTTAGTGGAGTTCCTAAACTTTTCTATTTTGTTGTTATATGGGTAAACTCCCACTCTTAGTTCCTGGGGAAATGTTGTCAGTTAGCTAATAAAATGATACCTGTTTAAAAAAAATACTTTAGGTTCCATAGAAAACATCTATATTAAAAAATAAAGTTTAGTAAATGTGTTAATAAATCAAATGTGAATTTAAGATTGAGAAGTGAATCAGTTCCTTCAGGATGTTAGCTTGAAATCATATAGCAGGTAGGAAACATTCACCTTGTCTAAACTGATCCCAAAATAACTACCCAGCTATTCTTATCTTTTGATACTTCTGCTACCACTTTAACCTAACTTTAATTTACGAAGTAGTTTAAAAAGACAGAAAAAGAAGAATGTAGCATACATTTCTTATTCAAAATCTGGATTGTGCATCTGGGAACTGAACTTCATTTCAGTTCTGGATTGGGCCTTACAGTCCTTGGAAGTTAGGTATAATTATCTCTAATCCTTTCTACTGCTGACTCAGTACTTTGAAAGTGTGGAGAGAGAGAGAGCTGACTCTTTGGAGTTTGCTCTCCAATCTCTGTTTCTTTAAAAAGTACAGTTGAGTAATCTATATTTCAAAGAAAGATGACCTTTACTTGATTTAAATGGAATCTTTCTTTCAATATCTGAAATGAGAAAGTGATTAAAGCTTTAGTTTGATAGGTAAGATGTATTTTAGGAGCAGATAAGCTTAAAGGTCAGACACTGTCAAAAGAAGGATTTTGACTTTTTAATATTAAAGTACTTCATAAGAATCATGGTTTATGCATGTCTGGCACATTTTTAAAGTTCTAAAATAAAATTGTTCTGCATTTTCATAAGATTCACCTTTCAGTGTTAGCCACAATTTGATGACACTGGGTGAGTAATTACCTTGATATATTTGGTAGTTACTGCTACTGAAGCAGGATGTTTTCCTACATTCTGAAGGAATCATTCCAAAATAATGGTGTATGAAGCATCACCTCTACCTTTCAGATGTATTTATTTGATTGCTACTGATGACCTAAGCTCAAGATTTTTATGTCTAACCATAAAATCAGATATCATCTGAATGCAGTGGAAAATCAGAGTTGCAATTTTTGTTTCATTACCAGCATATTAATACTTCAAGTATTGTGACTCCCATACATGCTTCTAAAATATTAATAGTTTTCTCTAGATAACAAACAAAATAGATTTACAGATTTTACATTAGTATTTATGGTGAATTAATGACATAATAAAAATACCATAACTGCATTAGTCAACTGACCTTTTAAAAGAACCTCTTAAAGTCTTTCCGATATTGTCCTACCTCCTAATTCATGTTCTTCCCTATCTATTATTTTTCTCTTCTTCATTTTTTTTTTCCCATTCCATCTCTATGGTTGCATCCAGATAAGCACGGCCATATGGTATGGAGCACCAGAGACACATGTGCACACTCAGCCCCATACTACACACTGAGCTGTTCCATACTGCAAGATAACAGGAAAGGGGGTAGGGGAGGAGGGTGGACCCAGGGAGATCTTGGGGTTAAAAAACCTGTGGAAAACAAAAGCATAGCAGCACACCCAGGGCTGCAACCCCCCACCCCCAAACCAGAGCCTGCCTGGCCACAGGCACGCTCTGGCTACTGGCCAGGCTCCAAGCAGCAGGATCACTGCTGGTGGAGCCTCAGGAGGCCCCCAGGACCCCAAGTAAGTCTTCTGGGGTTAGGACACTTTTTGGACCTAGCCTCCCCTAGCCCACCCAAGGTAACCTTCTGTGCACCAGTGAGCACATGGCACAGGTATTCCACAGGGACAAGTAGCAGTGGTATAAAGTGTACCAGTGGCAACGCATAGGGTGTGCACAGGGGTGCATATTCACCCTGAGAGAGCTGGTACATACCCTGACAGCAGAGCTCCCTGCTTAGGTAATGGGTGAGGAGGGCTGGTGAGAATACTGGTGCACCCCTGAGAGAGTCGACTGGAGAGTGGGGGCACCAGAAGTGATCCCCAAGGTCCCCCACAGCTGATCATGCCAACTGGGCATGGGGGTTCTCCTGTGGCTGATCGTGCTGGTCTGGAAGTGTCGGCGTCAGCACTTCTGTGTCAGACCACGAGGATTGCTTCTCCTGGCACCCCCACACCCCAGCTGGCATTGTCACGGGGGCCACCAGCATTTTTGGCTGTCCCCCCCAATCATTCCCTAAGCAGGAAATGCTGCCATCAGGGGGTGCACCAGCTCTCTCAGGGGGTGAATGTGAACCCCTGTGTCCCCCTCATGCATAGCCACTGGCACACCTTATGATGCTGCCACTTGTCCCTGGGGGATGCCTGTGCCAGGGACTGTCTGGTCCACAGACGGTTACCTTGGGTGGGTTAGGGGAGACTGGTGCCAAAAAATGTACTAGCCCCAGAAGCCTTTCCTGGGGTCCTGGGACACTCCTGGGGCTGCAGCAGCAGTGATCCTGCTATTTGGAGCCAGGCCAGCAGCCAGTGTGGCTCCAGCCAGGCAGGCTCCAGTTTTGGGGGGGAGATGGGATGCTGCCCCATGTGTGCTGCTATGCTTTTGTTTTGCACAGGTTGCACACCATGAGGTGTGCTGCTGCTTCTTGTCCACAGAGAAGATGTCCACACTCATGTGGTGTGGCCTATGAGTCTATCTTTAACATCCACGTTATATTTCTGATCAATTACTCTGCCTTTTCTAAAGAGAAAACATATGTTAAAACAAAGTTTAATTAGGCAAATAAATGTCTACATTGACTCCAACTTGATGCTAATATGAGGTGGGCAGTAGAGCTATTATTGTTCTCTGTGTGTTTGCTGCTAGACTTCTGCTCCCACCCGAGTCAAAAGGGTAGGCCACTAGAGAACTTTCTGTCAGGTAATATAGATTTTCTAGTGGAGGTTTAATTAGACTCTGCTTTATACATGATGCAGTACTCCCAGATACTATCATTAGTGGACCCAAACGATCATCTTATTCTATTTGTTGCATTGTTGTATATCTTAAGGCTACAATGAGGTTCTGTAGCTAATGAAGCAGTTATACATGTATTCTTTTTAAAAACATACCACTTCTAATATGACTATCAGGTCATCTATTTGATATTAATTAATTGAAGTTGAAAGATAGGAGGCTCTTAAGCACAGACAAACTGGATTGCAAAGTAACTACTTACCTGGCTCTATCCATGGTAGTGTGATTTATTTTTCTCAGACCAAAACTTTGGATGAAAGGGAATACTAATTCTTAACATGCCAACCCTCAAATAAGGTGTAGCTGAGTGGGTTGTCACCAGACTGTCAGAGACACAAACTGCTGCAAGCAGGCTGGGCTTCTTAGAAATAAGATGATCATCCCAGAACTAGAAGTGAAGGGATTTAAGTCTCGGTATTTCCTTAGGTGGGGAAATGTGTCTTGGGCTTTTGTTGGTTTTTACTCTTTGTTCTCTGAATGTCATATACCTAGGGTAAAAAAAAATACTGCTTTGTTTTTAAAAAAATATTTTTTTGAGCTGCTTTATTCAGTTGTTCTCACAGGAGAAAAAAGGCTTAAAGGTTCCAAACAGCTGGCCTGTTTCATTAACATGCTTTGTAACTGCAGCCCTGAGGCTAAACAGAGGCAGAACCTGCTTGCTTGTAAAGGGGTGCTCTTGATAGAACTAAAAAAGGTATAAAGTAAGAAAGGGACCTAGGATCCCAGTTTTTGGGATAAATAACTTGAAATACATAATACATCAGAAGTAAGACTGTATCTTGCATTGTTCCTTTTCTGTTCTACATTTATCCTTTTTCTACCTATGTATCCCTCCTCTCACTTCTCAGTCTCTTGTAGTTAGTTCCAGCATTTCTTGACCCAATCCTCCTCTCCTTCCATTCTATATTTGCTCCCCGCAACTCCATCTATGAGGCTGCTCTTTGAATTCCCATCACGCTTGTTCTTTGTGATCAGTTTTCATATTGTAAACACCACCAGCAGCCCAAGGAAATCAGTTGCTAGCCTGAAATACACAATACTGATTGAAAAACAATGCATATTGAAAGACACTCCCATTGATTTTAAGTAGGGTCAGTATTTGAGACAGGTTTTTTCCTCCTCTATTGACACAATATAAATAATGGGGGAAAGTTTGAAGTAGAAAAACTCTGCTCAAAATGAATGCAATGACATAAATAATAAATACGGGGCTCAATCAAGCTTTTGCATATATGCTAAGGTATAATACACAGTTGCATGGCTTAAGGTATTTATGTCAGCAGCTTTGTTCTTAGAGGGGATTTTTACATATGCTCTGGGCACTGGGCACTTTAATTAGCAAGCTGTGCTAATTAACAGTGCCCATGCATCACATGCATCAGTGTCCCCACACATCCCTGGGCTGAAAAAATGACTGTGGGACACTTTGAACTAAAGTTCATCCAACTTGTTGTATTTCAAAGTGCCCTGCCTCCATTTTTTCAGCATGGGAACACACGGGAACGCTGATACACATGATGCAGAAGGCTGCCAAATTGTGTCAATTTCCATGCTCCAGCAGACTCAATTAATCAAGTCTGCTCTGACATACTGTTTTTCCAGCAGGCTCCCTCCACATATATAGGACCCCTAAGTACCTTGACACAGCTCTGCTATCTGACAGAGAGAGGCTTTTTCATAGATTTCATAGACATTTGAAGGGACTCCAGAGGATCATCGAATCCAGGCCCCTGCCCCAGGGGCAGGAAGTCAGCTAGAGTCCAAGGACCCCAACAAGATATGCATCCAAATGTGTCTTAAAGGCATTCAAAATGGGTGCTTGAACCGTGGGTGGCAGTCTGCTCCAAACCTTGGGGGCTCGGATAGTGAAGAAGTTATTTCTTTTGTCCAGCCTGAATCAGTCACAGTGGAGTTTGTGACCATTTGATTTTGTCATGTGAACAGCCGTTCCCCCAGATCCTGATGAGCACCTCTGATAAGCTTATAGGTGGCCACCAGATCACTCCTGAGTCTGCGCTTTTCTAGCCTGAAGAGCCCCATGGCTCTCAGCCTCTCATCATAAGTCTGTTTTCCTGACCTCTGATCATGCGTGTGGCTCTTCTCTGGACTCTCTCAAGCTTCTCCACATCTTTTTTGAATTGCGGAGCCCAAAACTGGATGCAGTACTCCAGCTGCAGCCTCACCAAGGCCGAGTACAGTGGGAGAATGACGTCCCAGGATTTGCTTGAGAAGCATCTATGGATGCAAGCTAGCATTTTGCTCACTTTACTAGCTGCAGCATCACACTGAAGGCTCATGTTCATCTTGTTGTCAACCATGACCCCCAAGTCCCTTTCTTCTGTAGTGCTAACCAGCATAGCACTACTAAGCCTATAAGCATGGTGCAGGTTTTTCCTCCCAAGGTGGAGAACCTTGCATTTTTCAGTGTTGAACACCATCAGGTTCTTGTCCGCCCATTTCATGAGTCTGTCCAGATCCGCTTGGATCACCGTCTTGTCCTCAGGTGGATACTGTACCCCAGAGTTTGGTTTCGTAAGTGAACTTGGCCAGTCCGCTTCTGACACCAATTCCACATCATTGATTAACACTATAGGCCCTAGGACAGAGCCTTCTGGTGCCTCACTGGTCACAGCGCACCAAGATGATTGGTTCCCATCGACCACTACCCTCTGGGTCCTACCATGGAGCCAGTTCCCCAGCCAGTGGATTGTGATGACGTTAAGGCCACAGTTAGCCAATTTAGTCAAGAGGTGATTGTGGGATACCAGATTGAAGGCTTTTTTAAAGTCGAGGTATACGACGTCGATCTCTTCCCCCTTGTCCAGGTGGTAAGTCACCTGGTCATAAAAGGAAATGAGATTGGTCAAGCAAGACCTAACTGCAACAAACCCATGCTGGGTATCCCTCAGGATATTGCCTTCAGCTAGTCTGTCAAGGATGACCGCCTTGATAATCTTTTCCAAGACCTTCCCCAAGATAGAGGTCAGGCTAATGGGTCTGTAGTGTGCTGGATCTACTTTCCTCTCTTTCTTGCAGATAGGCATGACATTGGACCTCTTCCAATCATCAGGTACTTCAACAGAACACCAAGAGCTCTCAAATATTCATACCAGGGGCTGAGCTATGGTGCTCACCAGCTCCCTGAGTACCCTTGTGTGTAACCCATCAGGGCTGGCCGACTTGAAGGTATCCAGCCTGTTGAGGTATTCCTCCATGAGGTCAGCTTCGATGGAGGGCAAGGAATCTCCCTCACCCAGACCTCCCTGACCCATAGTGGGCAGGGCTGTCCCATGGGACTGATGAAAAAATGATGCAAAGTACCCATTTAGCAATTTCACTTTTTCCTGGGCGTCAGTTGTCAGTTTCCCCATCTGATTTAACAGAGGTCCAACGTTGCCCTTGCTTTTCTTCCAGCTCCTCACATATCTAAAAAAGGACTTCTTATTGTCCTTGATATTTGTAGCTAGCTGGAGTTCCATCACAGCCTTGGCTTTCCCGATCTGCTCTCTGCAAATCCAGACTAAAGCAGAGTATTCCTCCTTGGTGGCCGTTCCAGTCCTCCATCCTTTGTAGGTCTTCCTGGTAAGATGCAGAAGGTCCGCCAGTTCCCTGGAGAGCCAAAGGGGCTGCTGTGCCCTTTTGCTGCCTTTCCTCCGAGAAGGGATGGACTTTACTTGCGCATCCAGGATTGCTCCCACACAGATACCCACAGCCCTATAGAGTTGGATCTATAATGACACCATACTCCCTTCGTGAAGATTACCCAGCAATAATTACGACTCCAGATAACTTAATTCTAAAAGAGAAGGTCAGAATTTTTGAAGGTCTTGTTTGTTTTTATTCCATGTTTATTTACATATTATTTTAAAAGTATAAATTAGGTCATTTAGAGGTGGTTGTATTAATGTGGTTGCCTTCCTTCCATCTAGAAATAATAAAGTGTAATTGAATTACCTGTGAAGCCTTATTATAAAGTACACAGCTAATTATTCATTTTGTGTGTGGGAAACAACCCTTTTGATCTCAGTTTTGTAATGAATATTCTAGCCTCCCCCTTTTTTTTAATTTCTTTTAATCCAAGTCAGTAATTTAAGAACAGAAGAAAAATCAGTGAAGAGAGAAGGTAAGAACAGACTAGGGTAGAAACAGATCTGGTTATAATGACCCTCTAGGTAAGAGTAGCTGATCTGAATTGTTAGCCCATGTTCTACTAATAAAGTAAATCGTTGCCATTTACTAGTAAAACTAGTATCAATCAGGAGAAAGGGAAGTTTTTTTCTCTGTTCCTATGAAGATCAAAGGTCAAGTTTCCAAATTGTTCCTATTTTCTATGTCACTTTATATAAAACTAGTGTTTTATAACTCCAGACAACTGCAGATTGGCTTCAGTAGTCTGTACAAATAAGCAAATACAATGAAAGTGAACTAAGAGGCCACTAGTACAAATATCAATGTTTAGACTGACTGGAAACGTTATTTACTTGCAAATCATTTTCGGTTGGGTGTGGAGGGAATAGCTTATCCCCTTTGTGCTTCGTTCAAGTAAATGCATTTGGGTCTCTCTGAAACCCACAAAAGCATGGCAATTCAGACTTATGAACTGAGTTCTTAAATAGAGATGGTCAAGTGAAAAAAAAAAACAACATTCCTATTTAGCCAGTAGGTTCAGTTTACATCTAGAAAGATGTTATGGTGAACCACTTAAAGAAAATTATTTTTTGCTATTTATTTTTAAATCCAGATGTTAAAATGTCCCCAAAAGGTAACTACTACTCAACTGAAATATGATGTCCACTTTAACAGTAATGATCATCACTTCTTAATTACTTCAGAGAACCAGCTAAGGTTTCTACTTCCACTAAAAATACAGGACACAAGCAAGGAGGAAGCAATTAACCAAACTGAAAGAGAAGTCAGGATTTTTATTGTGTGACTAGTATAAAAGCCTATCAAAAATGATGAACAAAAATAGACTACCTGTTATAGGGTACCACTTTGCTGTTATTCACTGTGTCTTTACCAACTTGAGCTATTCTGCCTGGTCTTCTTCTATACAATGGGTTTCCATCAACATTTCCAAGTGTCTCTATAAATTCCTTCAGATATTTCTTCAGACATTGTTAATTTTTCCATGAACAGTGCATTTGGATTCTTCCATGAACAGTGCAATCCTCCACACAGTCCATGAAGTATACATCTCAGCACAATTATCTTTACTCAACTGTTGTACATTAAAAGGTTTGTTTTAAAGTTCTGGTAATTCTCATTGTTCTAATTTGTCATCAAATCCCTCAAACACTCTGGAAATGGTCTTCTTGGAGGCAGAATCACTACCCTTATGACAACAACTCTGGAACTGGCCATCTGATGGTCTTCTTTCAGCTTGGAAGTTTAAAGAGTTACAAAATTGGCACACCACGTTCATCAATCCACATCTATGTTCTTCAATCTTGTCTCCAGTAAATCTGTTGTTGCCTACTCTTTCAGCCTGTCTTCTATGATCTCTGCAAACCCTTTGCCGTTCTATTGCATCTCTTCTATAACATCCTCTTTGCTCATTTGTTTAGTTTTGTCTTACTCTTGTATTATTGTCATAGTGTTTCTTCTGTTCTAGTTTCCCACTTTTTAGCTTCTACAGTAAGAACAGATAGTACATTTCCCCTTCAGCAGTATCATACCATCAGGTGAGAGAGTGGGGCACATATCCTGGTTTCTATCTAAGGAGAATCCATTCTGGCAGGATGGCAGAGAGGCACCTCACCCTGGAGGTATTGCTTACCTGTGCTGCTTGCCAGCTACTTGCTTCTATGACACATTGTAACAGGGTCTCCATTGAGGCCCTGTTGGTAAGGGAACGGGAGCAGCTGGAAATAATTACCCTGTGAGGAGGGTGGACCCCCGCCCTTAAGGAGCCAATAGCAACCAGACTCTGGGGGATAAGAAGAAGAGAAAGAGGAGGAGGGACGCCTCTGGGCACCACAGTGAAGAGCAGAGAGAGGTGCTGCAAGACAGAAAGAGCCTCCAGAGAGAAAGATCTGGGAAGAGAGACCCGACATAGGATCAGAGGGAGCAGAGGGATCCCAGAGCCCAGACCCCGGCTGACCTTGAGTCCTCAGAAATGGTGGTGAGTGTGGGGAGAAGTGGAGCCTCACTGTGGGCCGGAGCTGAGGCTGACATCAAAGATCGGGAAGGCTACGGTGAGTTGAAGGGGTAGCAAGAGGCTGAAGACTCCTATCCAGACCCCTGAAGAGTCCAGGTGACTCTAGGATCCCAAGGAGAGTGAGACACCAAGGATCAGGAAGTCAAGCCCCAACCGAGGGAGAGCCACAGAGCCTGCACACCGGCTCTGCCAGAGAAGGCTGCAGGTGGCGGCTATAACAAGCCACTAATTGACTCATTAGTGGCAATGATGAAACTAACAATGGCTGTAACAAGCCACTAATAGGGTAAATAAAAAAATGTGGCACGGCATCCATTGACTGTAACATTAGAATGGGGGCTGGACAGGAGGCCGGAGACGCCAAGATTAACCCTTTGGATTGGGATCTCCCACAAGGGGAGTTTCCTGTTAACAACAGAAAGCCTTTGAATAAAAGCACTAAAAGTAAGTTTTATTCAGTGTGGTACTTCCTGCGAGTACTTCCTTCTGTAACAACCACTTCCTCCCTATTTCATTTCTTTAAGATCCAAGTCGTGGCAGGTGGGAGTTATGAGGATAGAGGGGGTACTTGGCGGACCCGCTGACACACATGTTGCCAGCATACACAGTATGTGTTATTGTATCAGGTTTGGTGCTCCTGATAATTTAAGAGGAGGCAAGTGGAATGAGAAGAAGCCTACAGGTGTGGCAGGGGCCTCTTAAAGAGTCACATGACAAGGTGGAAGCTGGGCTTGAAGTATATAAGCCCAGAGCCTGAGGTTGTCAGGAAATTTAGACCTGGGAGCTACAGAGGGAGGAACTCTTGGGCAGCAGCATTCCTTGGTAACATCTGAACTGGGTTAAGCAACTCTGGATATTTGATGAAGGGACTAAGGGGAGGAGGAGTTGTCAACAAGCCTGGGAGTAAAGAGGCCTGGGAATAAAGAATAGAGTGGTCTAGGGGCCAGAAGGGGAGAACTTGAGCCTAGGAGAGGCAAGTATAAGCAGTAGCAGGGAGCCCAAAGGTATCATTGGCCTAGGAGGGGGCCAGGGCCTAAATATTGAGGTCAAAAGCCAAAGATCCAACCAGAGACTGATGGTGTCTGCAGAGCCCATGAGTCTCATTTGACCTAGAAACAGAGCTAAGGCCCAGAGAGAGGGGCCCAAATACCAGGGATCGCATCCAGAGACAAAGGGAACCAAGGAGTCTGTAGCCCATGAGAGGAGAATGACAACAAGGCCAAGGGCTCATAGCCTTAGAGGGGTGTTAAAAACAGCAAAGAGGAGTGAGAGAGGAATGAGTAACATTTGTGAGGCATGGGCATGGTATAAGGGGCAGTTGAAGCCACATAATGAGCCCTTGAGGCAATGAGCATTGACACAGGTACTCATGTGGAGATCTGACTTGAGAAATCTTGGGGCAGTCAGCCTATTCTGAAAACAGTATTTCGTCAAGGACTGAGGAAAAGGGGAGATTGTCCAAAGACAGCCAGGTTGACAAGAGCTGAGGGGTCTCTAGGGACAGTTCCTGGAGTTGAATCCTGTTACAGTTATACAGTGAACAGACATTGCCCACTTTTTTTTGCTTAATTTAGTATCTCCCCCCCCCCCCCCGCAACCTTTAGATTAAAAAAAAAGGGGGGGGGTGAAATTTTTCATTTGGTAGCACCAAAACCTATTGCCAGTCTAGAGGCTTATAATTTCCACAACATCTTACACATAACAAGATTTGCCACCTGTCTTCTTGTTGATGTTTCTGTGCCTTCAAGCAAAAACATAAGCAGAAAGGGGTGGTGCTGGGAAGAGTGGCAGGATGGGGATGAGGGAAAGCTGCCTAGGACTCATTGTTTTACATGCTATGCCTCTGTCCTTTATCCTGGTGATTAGGACATTTCACATAAAGGTGACAAACCCAAGATTAACCCTTTCTGCTTAAGTTCAGATATAGATCTCAATAAAAGTTTCCAACCTTCCAGAATTGTGCACTCACCATCAGGCTACAGAGTTTTGCTGCAGTGCCGCCTGTTGCATTATGAGGTACTACTGCGTTCCAAAACTGAAACTGAGTCAACATTGGCTTTACTCAAGTTCTTTTATGATTATAATGGCCTTTCTCAGCTAGACTAATTAGCAAGGAAAGTCTCATGTTCTGGGCTTCAACTAATTTTGAAAAAGAACAAAACCTTCTAAATCAGCTACTTATTAGGAGAGCTGGATATATTTCTTCATTCCAATAATAAAATAAATGGACAGTTATACATAATTTTTAACAACTTTTCAGCCAGGTATTAGACTGGAAGTTTCTATATTTCTGTTGCATTACTTTCCGTGTATTTATTCCAAATTTCTCTCTTTACATGGTTTATCTTCATGGTGAAATTCATGACAGCCTAGAATAACACACGTACAGCTTGCTTTTTATTCATTTCACTAACAAAGATACCCAGCAGGAGTGTGGCTAGAGAACTATGCTACGAAGAGGAGATACAGGATCAGATCTCCTGAGAAAGAAGAAGGAGCTAGAATCTAGCCCTTGGGTTGGTCCAGAGAAGTGCAAGGAACAAGGGCAGAACTCTCTTGGTTCCTACCATGGGAGAATAATCCCTCACCCCTGGTTTCAATCAGGATGGAGGGAGGTATTCTCCTATGTTTAAAACCCTCCATGAGCTGTCTAAGGAAGCTGCTGCTTTTCCCAGCTGCCCACTACCAATTGGCACCCTGCTACCTTCTCAGGCAAGGGAGAGGGCAGGCTGTCAATTAATTGTCTCCTTTAAGGGCAGGGGTGACCCAGGGACCAGTCTTATAGGGCATCTTGGCTGGGGAGTTCTCTGAAAGTCTCCAGCTGTGGGTATCATATATAGTTATGGTCCAGCTCCCAGGTTATTTTTCTACCTGTAAGAATGTCAAAGCAATTCTTACCAATAGAAATGGACATCTTTACATGACTGTAGGCAATGACATACTTTGTCAGATGCTTACATCTCTAATTATGTATACTTTGGGGTGATTGTAATCTCATAAGAATGAACGACTATTCAGTCACAAGTTATTCAGGCTCCTTCTGATTGTTTTACAGTGGTTTAAGCATGTCCTATCATAAATAAAATATAGATTGTTGCTAAAGAAAGCTCATGCTGCACTGAACCAGTTAGTGTCAAAAGTGCCACCCTATGCTAGCTTCTGCTAGCCCCAATTGTAACTTCACTTGCTTTCAAAAACAGATATTTACTGTTATTAAAACTTCCATGCATGTGTATATTTTATTTTTGTTTTTAATATTGAAACATCTTATATGAGTAAATATAAGAGAAGTCATTATACAGCTTCTGGATATGTTATAGTCAGTGTAATTTCAGGTTGAAGTGGGTAAATTTACTTCATTAAGTTACAGACAGGCAAATTGAAGAAAATTCTATACAGGCACATTCAGCCATAAGGCTTTTAGCTATTTTCTACTTGATAATGTATAGCAATTTTATAAGAGCAGTAGTTGAGCTTCAAGTGATATCTTTCTGACAAATTCCTAATCTCTGAAAATTGATAGTAAAAGCCATATTAAGCCAGATTGTTATCAGTTATGGAGCTTAAAGTTAGGTACCCTTGGCAATCATAGAAAATTTTCAGCTTGAATAAGGATAACAATAATAGGCAGTAACTTAGCATAGAGACTGCAGAATCATGTAATTGTTGATTATGTTTTCTGTGTAGTAGGACTTAGTATTGAACAGAAATTATGCATGGATTATACTACTATTATTAAAATAGATACATAGAGGAGATGTTACCATCCAACTGTTAATAGAAAGGAGCTTGATTAACTTTTGAATGAATAGTCAGTCATTCTCCTGAGGCTATGGTTCTCCCAAAATACATATAATTACAAATTAAGGACCTAAGGATTTATTATTGATTTCTGAACAAAATTTATGATCTAAAGTGACTGGTACTTTTGATACTTTATTTGTAGGTGTCTAGTTCAAACAGCTGATCAGTTAGGAACAGAAATTACACATAAACTGGTATAAGAGTTTGGACATTGGTTCAAATTTGTAACAAAATAGAAGTCCAGTGTGCATAAACTGCTTTCTGAGGGGCTCAGAGAGCCCCTTAGTGGTATGTGGTGCTGCCTGAGTTTTGAAAGCTACACATAGCACACAGAGCTGGCCGAGCCTACTGGCAGATGCCTTCAAACAGAACCGGGCCAGCTCCTGCCACCACCTGGGGATCCTGGCACTGCAGGCAGGAGCCGCACACCATTGGGCTAGGCCAGCGCTTGCCACCAAGTGCTCACCACATAGAGACAGGAGCCATCCCAGTCCACTGGTGCATGGCTTTTGCCTGCAGTGCTGAGGTCCCTGGGTGGCAGCAGTAGCCAGCCTCCTCCAATGTGAAGGCCAGCTCTGTGCACCACATGTAGCCCTTGGGACTCAGATAGTGCTGTATACCACCGGGGGCCTCTCCCTGCAGTGGGTCGTGAATGTCCTGAGGGCTCACTACTGCTGTTGTCACTGGTAGTGGGGGCTGTGCACCATTGAGGGGGGAGTCATCATTCTCACACAGGCTCCAGTTGCTTTGGAGCATGTTCCAGGAGCATGCCCTGCACCACTTTTCCCAGTGTGTTTTCTTTTGATACATGGATTCCCTGGTATCAAACTCAGAGTCCGTGCTGCACATATGCAGCAAAGGGAACAATTTTTAGTTCAGGATGTGCCTCCTGAGGCATCTCAAACTGCTTTGATATGCTGCAACAGACAAGTGCTTGTTTGTCTGGACGTGGCCTTCAGTAGTATGTAATCCTGTTCTATGACTGCACATTTCAGCTACAAGAATAATAAATAGTAAGTAAAGTTAAGTAAATACAAGAAATAAATAGTAAGTAAACTTTACTTCTGTTACACTCACCTTTTCATGAGTATGACACATATTTTGATAAAGACTTGGGTCCAGACTTCCAAAGAAAGTAAGTGTCTATATAGGATCAAGTTATTTAGAGTCAGATCTAAATTGTTAATCTACACACCTACACTTGTTGTGGGTATAAATTTATCAGAATTGTTTCTGCCTGTGATCAAATAATTGTCTAATATACAAAGAATACAGTTTAAAAAAACACCAAAACATGATCTGCAGATTATGGAGCAGAATACTTTGGAACTGTTCTGTAGTCTAGTACTCAGGGGCACATCCACACATGCAAGCCAGTGCGCTTGCAGCAGGTCAAATAGAAGAGGTGCAAATAGAAGCAGAGCCGGAGCTTTTTGCTTCAGTGCACGTGTTTGGACATGCACTTTGGTATGGAGCAAATTGTGCCACTTGGGGCAAATAACCAGCACCTGTGCTGTCCCCAGAAGTATAAAAAGCTGCCCTGTCCTGACTCCAGCAGTATAAAAAGCCGCCCTGGCAAGTAGCTCAGGGCTACTAGCTCTCAGGAGCTTCTGGGGACCAGCCAATTGATACCTGGAGACACTACCCCTTGTGCCAGCTGGACTGCTGAACCAGCCCAGAGAGTTCCCTGCACCCTCTACCCACTGCAGGGGGCTGGTAGTGGGGGCTGCTACCTAGCTGTGACCTGCTGTGCACCTGCCAGACCCAGATGGGGACTGCACAGCCAGTAGAGGCATCTTCCCCGCTGGGCTAGCTGCCAGTAAACTGTGGTTGCAGGGTTGGCCTCTGTACGACACTACTGCCATGTGTGCCCCTGCCGTGTGTGCCATCTATCTGGGCAGCTATCACCCAGAAGATGTTCTGGGTGTGGTGGCCTGCTTTGAACTGTCAAAGCATGTCCTCCTGGCCCCATTTGTTCAGGAGGTCAGCCACAGCCAGCTGGGTCCAAGGTGCCAGCTCTGAGCAGGCAGGGTCCTGGCACTGGCGTCCCTAGCAGCGATTCTTGTGTTCCCTATTGGAAAACTGAAAAATCCCTGATAAAAAAATTCTAAAGTGACTTTGTCAAATACCCACAAATCCATGTTCCTCCACAAGTAAAATGAAAGACCATTATAACAAGATAGAGAGAGAGCAAGATAGAGACAACGATCAGTTGGACAATGTTTTATTGATATATCTACAGTGGTAAAGCAAGTCTCTTATCATAATAATAAAGCGAACTCTAAATACATGTTTCATGAATTCATGAATACATGTTTTGCTGCACTCCCACAAGGAGATGGCCCCCACACAAGGGGTCCAGCCCCCCAACAGAGGGTTTCATCTCCCAAACAAGGGGTACATCCCCCAAACAAGTGGTTCTGCCTCCCAACAGATGGTACAGCCCCCAGACAAAAGTTATGCCCCTCAATGGGGGCCAAATGGCCCCTGAAGGGGATACCACCCCCCTGCAAGGCCCATATGCCCCACCAACTGCTGCCTCCTGGCCCCATCCCCCACCAGTTGCTGCAGCCCCCCTGATGGCTGCCTCACCCAGCGTCACCCCCAACTTGCACTCCCAGGCCCCCATGGCTAACCCCACAACCTCAGGCACCATCACAAAACCCAGAAAAAAAACACAAAAAAATCAGGCGGGAAAGCCTCTGCTTACCTTTGAAGCAGGGATGGGGAGGGCTTCAGGGCCTCTTGGAAGAGCACTACAGGCAGCACAGGGCCCAGGCAGGGAGGGTAGCAGGGCCCAGGCTGCTGCCACTGGGACTGTCAGCCTGCCCTGCACTGTGCGGGCAGGGCCCCAGTCAGCCAGACTGTAGCTGAACTTCAGGGAAGTGCCAGGTTTTTATTTGATTTTTTTTAAAGCTGTAGGGTGAGGTGGCAGGGATGGGGGGGTTGGAGGGATGGGGCACAGGCAGGGGGAGGGGCAAGCCCCAGCAGGGGTTGGGGATTTTGGGGGGGCTGGCAGGGGGATAGATTGGCCTCAGCAGGGCTTGGGGGCCTCAGGGGGATGGCTGGCAGGGGAGGGGGAGGGCCTGGCAGGGGGAGTGGGCCTCGGGGGGCTGATTGGGAGAGAGGCCAGCCCTGGCAGGGGGAGGGAGGCTTGGGGGGGCTGGCAGGGGAGGGGATGGGCCTGGCAGGGGTTGGGGAATTTGGAGGGGCTAGTGGGGGGATGGGCTGGGCCTGGCAGGGGTCAGGGGCCTCAGGGAGGCTGGCAGGGGGAGGAGCTGGCCCCAGCAGGGGTCAGGGAGGCTGGGGAAGTGGGTGGGGTTGTTGGGGGTCCCCCCATGGTCCCCTTCCCCCTCCTCCAGCCTCCCTGACCCCTTACTCACCAGCAATGGAACCCTGGTTCTGGAACACATTGCCCGGCAGGCTGTGTGTTTCAGCACCAGGGTGAGGGCCAAACATAGAGATGGTCTGGCAGCCAGTGCATCTCCATGGAGGACCCAGCCTCCAGTTACCTCAGGGCATGGTCTGGGACTGTGCCCTGCTTCGCTTTTTTAAACTTTAATTTTTTTAGACCCCTGGATATCCAGGGTCCAATTTTCTCCCCACGCTGCAAGTTTCCAGTGCAGGGAACATTTTTTTGTTTCCACACTTGCCTGTTGCCTCACGTCTAAGGGGTTTGAGGCGGGGCAAGAGGCACATGCACACTCATCTGGATGTGCCCAGGGTATTCTCCTGGTAAATGGAAGATATGCATTTATATCTCTTCCCCATAACCCAGGTGTCCCACTCTGGGCAAGTGCTTTAAAAACTCTATAAAATGTACGGCCACTATATAAGCCCTTTTTCAAGTATCTCAGAAGAAGACTCTGAGTCTTGGATCTCAAGAGATTGGAGATGCCCATATTCTAGAGAAAGAGCAGCATTTCAGAAACCCCAGTATGCTCCACAATATTTGTTGCTTAGCACTATATAGTACCTTGTTCAGCAGTGTGCAGTGCACCTTTGGTGCCTGTCACTTTAAGGGCAGGAGCAGGAAGCCACCAAGTGCCTGATGAGGGCAGCCATTTTCAAACATAAGCGAGAGGCAACATTGAGCTAAGGCACTCCTAGATCACCTTAGAGGTAAGAATATGGGGATGGAGGAGGCCTCATGGGTCCTGGGCATGACCTGAAACTGCACCCTGATAGGGATGGGTGGCCTGGTGCGGCTGTTCATGGTGGAACAGCCTCCAAAAAATTCCAGGCCAGTTACCTCCCCAGTGAAAGGGGTGGGGAGGGGCCCCACATAACCCCAGCCCCCATGTCCTAGTGGATAACCTGGTCTCAGAGGTCAGCAGGACCAAGGGGGTCCAGATTGGGGAGAGAAGCCCAGAGTGAATGAGGGGCAAGGTGCCCTGAGTTTCAAAAAGGGCATGAAGCCTAGTGAGGGGCATTGAGCCAAGCGAAAGGCAAAGAGACCAGAGGCTAGGACCCCCGAATTTGTGAGGGGCATGGAGTCTAGTGAGAAGCAAGACTGGGTAAAATGTCCTATAGACAGGCGGGCAAGCAGGTGGCATTTGAGGGGTTTTTTTTATTTTAGATGACTCTTTACAGGGTAGGCCTCCCCATTTAGGCACCTAGCTCTATTTGAATCACCCTTTGGGAACCTCATATTTAAGCATGCCAAAAGCTAAATCAGGGGTAATCTGGATTTTCCCCTTAAATACCACTATGGATCTGGCCTGAATATGCATTTTGTAGGAATGTCCTATCATCTTTTAATGTCTCCATTTTCCTGTATATGTCCTATCATCTTTTAATGTCTCCATTTTCCTGTATGTAAAATTAGATTTCATAGATTTCATAGCCATCAGGGCTGGAAGAGACCTCGGGAGATCATCGAGTCCAGCCCCCTGCCCAAAGTGCAGGAAGTCAGCTGGGGTCATAGGATCCCAGCAAGATAAGCATCCAATTTACTCTTGAAGGTGTTCAATGTAGGTCCTTGAACCACTCCACTGGCAGACTGTTCCAGACCTTGGGGGCTCGGACAGTAAAGAAATTCTTCCTTATGTTCAGCCTGAAACGGTCTTGCAGGAGTTTGTGACCGTTCAACCTCGTCATCCCTTGGGGTGCTCTGGTGAACAAACGTTCCCCCAGATCCTGGTGGTCACCCCTGATAAACTTATAGGTGGCCATCAGATCACCCCTGAGCCTGCGCTTTTCCAGGCTAAAGACTCCCATGGCTCTCAGCCTGCCATCGTAAGATCTGTTTTCCTGACCTCTGATCATGCGCGTGGCTCTCCTCTGGACTCTCTCAAGCTTCTTCACGTCCTTTTTGAATTGTGGAGCCCAAAACTGGATGCAGTACTCCAGCTGTGGCCTCACCAAGGCCAAGTACAAGGGGAGAATGACGTCCCAGGATTTGCTCAAGAAGCATCTATGGATGCAAGCCAGCGTTTTGGTCACTTTACTAGCCGTAGCATCGCATTACAAGCTCATGTTCATCTTGTGGTCAAAGATGACCCCCAAGTCTCTTTCTTCTGTAGTGCTACCCAACGTAGCACTGCCGAGCCTATAAGGATGCTGCAGGTTTTTCCTCCCAAGGTGGAGAACCTTGCATTTTTCAGTGTTAAATACCATCAGGTTCTTGTCTGCCCACTTCCTGAGCTTGTCCAGGTCACCCTGGATCACCCGCCTATGTTCTGGCATGGATGCTTTGCCCCAAAGTTTCGTGTCATCAGCGAACTTGGCCAGTCCACTCCTGACTCCAATGTCCACACCATTAATGAAGATGTTGAACAGTATGTGTCCAAGGACAGAGCCTTAAGGGACCCCACTGGTCACAGGGCACCACGATGAGTGACTGCCATCGATTACAACCCTCTGGGTCCAACCATGGAGCCAATTTCCCAGCCAGTGAATTGTGGTGGAGCCAAGGCCACAACTGGCCAGTTTGGCCAAGAGGTGATCATGGGATACCAGATCAAAAGCTTTTTTGAAGTCAAGATATATGACATCAATCTCTTCTCCCTTGTCCAGGTGATAGGTCACCTGGTCATAGAAGGAAATGAGGTTGGTTAAACAAGACCTACCCGCAACAAACCCATGCTAGCTATCCCTTAGCCTGGGCCAGTCCATTCAAGGTTGGCCTTTTAATAAACTTTTCTAAGATCTTCCCCAGGATAGAAGTCAGGCTGATGGTCCTGTAGTTAGCCGGATCCACTCTCCTCCCTTTCTTGAAGATTGGCACCACATTGGCCTTCTTCCAGTCTTCGGGCACTACACCAGAGCACCAGGAGTTTTCAAAGATCCATGCCAGGGGCTGGGCTATGATGCTCACCAGCTCCTTGAGTACCCTGGGGTGCAGATTGTCAGGGCCAGCTGACTTGAAGGTATCCATCTTCTCAAGGTGTTCCTTCACGAGGTCAGCATTGATGGAGGGTAGGGGATCCCCCTCACCCAGATCTCCCTGTCCCATAGCAGGCATGGGCATCCCATGGGACTGATGAAAGACTGACGCAAAGTACCTATTTAATAGGTTGGCTTTTTCCTGGGCGTCAGTTGTCAGTTGCCCCATCTGGTTTAGCAGGGGTCTAACATTGCCCTTGCTTTTCCTCCAGCTCCCTACATATCTGAAAAAGGACTTTTTGTTGTCCTTTATGCTTGAAGCTAGTTGGAGTTCAGTTGCACCCTTGGCTTTCCTGGTTTGCTCCCTGCAGGACCGTTCCTGGTTTGCTCCCTGCAGTGCAGAATAATCCTCCTTGGAGGAGCCTCCATCCTTTGCAGGCTTTCCTTTTTAGCCGTAGGAGGTCCGCTAGGTCCCTGGAGAGCCAGGAGGGCTGCTGTGCCTTCTTGCTGCCTTTCCTCCGTGTTGGAATAGATTTAGCTTGTGCATTGAGGATCACTTCTTTGAGAAGCAACAGCTCTTCTTGAACTCCCATCTCCCTGGGGTCATGGTCCCTAAGGGCCTGACCGACAAGCCTCTTGAGCTTGTCAAAGTCGGCTTTCCTGAAGTCAAGGACTTCTGTGTTGCTGACTGACTTGCCAGCTTTATGGAGGATGGTGAAGGTGATCAGCTTGTGGTCGCTGTCACCCAGCTTCCCATCGATCACTAGGTCGCCGATTAGGTCGTCCCCTGTAGCCAGTACCAGGTCGAGCAGCGCTTTGCCTCTCGTTGGCCCATAGACTTCTTGAGTCAGGTAGAGGTCATCCATGCATGAGAGAGAGCTTTGCGACTGCTCGGATTTTGCTGAGTGATCTTCCCACGAGATGTCCGGGTAATTGAAGTCACCCATGACAACCAAGGTCCTGGAGCAAGCGGCCTCAGTCAGTTCCCGGGAGAACTCCTGGTCCAGCTCAGGACTTTGAGTGGGAGGTCTGTAGTAGACTCCCACCGTTGTGTCCCCTGTGCTGAATTCCCCAAGAATTTTTACCCAGAGGGTCTCTAGCTGTCCATGCCGGTCGCCAACATCAGCTTGCAGGGACAAGTAGCTTTCCTTCACATAGACAGCTACACCCTCCCCCCCTTTTGTCAACATGATCCCTCCTGTACAGGGTATAGCCCTCTGTACCCGTGGTCCAGTCATGGGTGGAGTCCCACCAGGTCTCCGTTATCCCAATGACGTCATAATTCTTTGCACTGAGCAGGAGGAGGAGCTCCTCCTGCTTGTTGCCCAGGCTCCTGGCATTAGTGTACAGGCAGGCAAGTGTCCCCTTGGGGGCTCTTGCCTTGCCCACAGATTGTGCCAGGGCTGGGGCAGGGGTGGGCTCCCTTAAGTGCCTTAGTCTGCTGGCTTTGCAAGGGTTGCTCAGCAGGCCAGCAGTGGCAGTAGTACCCC
This sequence comes from Crocodylus siamensis, assembly GCF_052110815.1. Lineage (NCBI taxonomy): Eukaryota > Metazoa > Chordata > Crocodylia > Crocodylidae > Crocodylus > Crocodylus siamensis. The sequence continues at coordinate 44,245,468 of NC_143396.1, forward strand.
CATCCCCCAGCTGGATTAGTTGAAAGCCCGGTGGAGCAGGTCAGCCAGCCTGGCTGAGAAGAGCCTCCTCCCCAGGGGAAAGAGGTGGAAACCATCTCTTCCCAGCAGCTCGCTGCCTCTCTCGCCAAAGAGTGGGCTGTGATCATGGAAGCCAAAGCCTTCCTGATGACAGCAGTGCCGCAGTCTTTGATTCACTGCGTGGATCCTCCTCTCCCTCCTCAGCCCATAGCCCAAGACTGGGAGGATCGACGAAAACACCACCTGAGCTCCCAGACCCCTCAGCCCCACTCCCAAATCCCTGTAGCACCTCATGACCTGGCTGGGGGTGCTCCGAGCCGTGTCATTGGTGCCCACGTGAATAAGGAGCATGGGGTAGTGGTCTGTGGGCCGGAGGAGCTGTGGGATCCTCTCCGCAATGTCTCAGATGCGGGCCCCCGGGAAGCAGAAGACTTCCCGGGTTAAGGGGTCGGGGCGGCAGATTGCCCCCTCAGTCCCCTGCAGGATGGAGTCTCCCACAACAAACACCTTTCGTTTTGTCTTCGGGATAATACTCTCTTATTAATTAATAATTGACAATAATTCCAGCTCATGTGTGACTTATGGTTTGCAAATGTAGAATGTTATGCAAACATTATTAGGTGCCCCAAAATTTTTGAAGCAATAGATGGGATTATAAACACACTTCCTTGTATCCTCAATTTATTCCCTTTAATAGACATCAGAAAACAGTGGACAATTATTAAGAATAAAATGGACTGAAAGAGAAGCATCTTTTCAGGAATACAAGATATGAGTAGGCAAGTATATGCTATAACTGAAAAGTTTTAGTATCCCTTAGGAAGCATGGCTTTATAGATGAAAATACTGGTTTGAAACATGAAGCATCTCTTGAGACACTGGCTCAATTCTAGCTAAGTTTGGTTGAGCCCCTCATCTTTATATCTTCAGTAATCTAACTCTCAGTTGTCTATTGCCCAAATGACTTTTTTTTTAAGTTAAAAAAAAACCTTTAAATTTCAAGACACATCATGTCTATGTATTATGTTTCCTTTTGTTTTCCTAATTGAATTAGTATGACTGCTCAAGTGGGTTATCTACTGGCAAACTGATTTAGTCTTATGATAAGTTAATCATTGTCAATCAGGGGAGTATAAGGATTAATTTAATTTACTGTTAATGTATTTTTCTAGTAATAATAATTACAAAACGGATTTAACTGCCCACGTGTACATGAGCAGTGGATTTCACAGTTGTTACTGTGTAGTCATTACTACTGCACAGTACCATTGTCACACTTTTTTTTTTCAGATGCTACTGTACATCTCAGGTAGACGTGTCCACTGAGCAATAAATAGATATGAAATTTTAAATCCTTGTCTAAAAAGGTAAGATGACAATCAAAGATTTAAAGAAAATATTTTCAAAAGCAACAAGTTAGCCTCTCAATTCCCATAAAAGCCAGTGAAAATTGGCATTAAAAGAGTTTTTGGACACCCCCCCCCCCTAAAAATGCAAAATCATATTCAGTTAGAGTTTCACACATGCTATTGTAACAGTAGTTAGTCAGATATATACTTAATTAAGCTTTCTTTTGGTTTTTAAAAACTTGAAACATACTAATATTTTTAGCCAGAATTTTTGTTAGGGAAGAGCCAGTCTTGCAAAATATGTCAGTGTTTCATTGTGGCAGTCAATCCATTAAATGTTCTATGCCTTTTTCTGTTCAAAATATTTTATTGTTCAAATTTAAAATAAAACAATATTGAAATAAAAGTCTCTGATACAAATGATTGGTTTGATGTTTTGACTCATCACCTCCACTTTGAGACTGACAATAGGAATTAAAAGGCTTTTTACACTTTTTACAGGATGGGAAACTCTAACCTGCATAACTCTAATTGTAATCAAGTGTTTACTATTTTATTTTATTTTTTTTCTTTTTAATATTTGTCTCCCAATGCTTCTCTCAAATTCCTATTTTGAGTAATAGGGATGTTCTTAATGAAAATCAAATAAAAACAAAACCAATAATAATGACAACAATCAGTTTAAAACATCACTGAATTCTCCCTTTTGAAACAGTGACTGGGTGAACGTTAGGTAGCTTTAATCTGAAGCAACCAACAATAAAGGCACTGTAACTTTGTCAAGAACTGGATGATGTTGATTAGTGGTGACATTTTATCAATTTTTTTTAAACATTCTTGTTAAGTCAACTTTTTCTCGTGGCTGCTATTTTCTTTCTTTATTGATTTTAATCAACATTCTTCCAGAACCTTCCTAAGCTTATGATTATTATGACTACAATACTGATTAGAAAACTGGGAGAAAAGCTTCCTTCATCACCAAACCCACATAATTTATAGTGGCATTTACCAGGGGTTATAGCCTATGTTCTGGTTCTGTTGAGAGTCTCAGCTTTTGATCAATATCATATTATGCCCCTGAATCTACAAAGGGTGAATTCAATTCAATTACTGTTATTAATTGTAACAGCTTCTGGTTAGGCACCCAGAGTTGACCACTTGGCATTTGGCTCTCATGTAATTGCATCAGAAGATCATGGAAATATTTAAGTTACTAGAATTTAACCAAAGCCCAGGCACTGCTCCTTAATCTTAAAGTCTTCAAGAACAGTTCTGGAATATAGAACCTCTTCCTAACATCTGCGTTCATGAGCCAGAACCATCAAAATAGCCCACCTCTAAGATCGACGACTGACTCCTCACATTCCCTACATAGTTTAAATGCATCCATTAAGAACTTATGTTCAGAGATCAAGACAACAGGAAGGGAAGGTCAACTCTAAAATAAAAATGGAGTTTCTAGACGGGGGACAAATATATTTTTAATCTCAGGTGGAATTCATAAACCGTGTAAAGATGTTTCTGAAGACATCATACTAAGGATTAAACAATAAAGAACCTAAAGGCAACAAACTGAAAATACATATCAGAATTGTGAGCGTGCTATACTGAGTATATCTTGTTCTATACTGAGATATTTTCCAGTCTCACATCTAGTGGAAAGAGTCTTCTTTGAATCTTTGACAAGGAAGAGAAACTATGTTTAATTTCTTGTTGTTAGTAGTCTACCAACTGTGCTTCAGTAAATCTTTAGGCTCAAATACAACCTTAACTTTTGTGTATTATGTTTTATTAAGTCAATGAGACTTCTTGTTGGCCTATGTGCTTTGTTGGCTTGAGGCCAAAAGAATTCAGTGACTTTCAGCTCTGTGTACTACTATAAGAACTGTCAGCCATGACTTGTTTTTGGATATTTGGTTGATTTGATCTCTCTCTAACTTCCAGTTAACTGAGAAAGTTCTCACATCATAACCTCACAAAGTGACATTTTTCTAGTGCTGTCTGTATAAGTCAGTCAGGGGTTGAAGACATGACTTCTGCCTGTAGGAAGAAGGGAAGGATTGGCCAGCAAGGTGAGCACAACATATTCACCATCACTATTTCCATTAATATTTGTAGAAATACTCAGATCCAGGTGAAGGCACACAGGTGTAGTAGTTCTCTGTGCTAGTACATTGCCAACAACCCCTCTATTCAAAGATAATCTCTACCCCAGCTTCAGGTGAATTAAGATTTCTATCCTTGAGCCACAGTTCCACTTGCAGAAGTTGCAGGTCTTTCCAGAGGGGAGAGTAGGTGATAGGCTGGGATTTCTCTTATTTTTTCTTTCTTAGGTGATGCTTGTGTACACTTGGGGAGCCCTTTGGGGCTTTGCACAGAAAGGTTTGGTGCCAAAAGAAAAAGTGCCCAAAAACCCTGTGCTTGGGAGCTAGCTTTGCATGGAAAGCTTTCATGCCTCAGCCCCCTGAGCACCCTGTGCAACTTGCACCCAGGAAAAGAGAGTGGCAAAAGTGCTGTGGCTGGGCACTTCTTATACTGAAGTGCCACTTGGCAGTATGGTAGGACTGAAAGGACATGAGAATAAAATTGTTCTGACATGCCCTCTAGTGCTTTTTACTAGTCATAGCATAATAAGCCCTTACATAGTAAATCACATCGATGTTATTTATTTAGCCATCTTGAACTAAGAAGGAAACATTAAACCAAGAACACTTTTACCAACTAAAGCCTGAGTACATTTACAAGGGCCCCTGGAGTCTTTCAGGAGATCACAATCAATAAAAACACATAGAAAGAATATGTGAAGGAGGTACTTTTGCATCTGAACAGCATCCTTATCACCTAGAAAGGTGGCTACATCCATGGTCTTTCACTCAGTGGTAATATGAAGAGGCGAGACACATTCATAAGGCCTGGAGCAGGCTGATAGAGCACTTTGAGCCTCTCTGCCAACACTGAGAAGACTAAAGATGGGTAGGCCTCTGCAAAGAGATCCAGCATGGCCTCTAGGCTTTTTCCTCAATTCCTACAGGAACAGCACACTTGTCATCCTATTGAAGGTCAAGGATGGTTGTTTTGAATCTTTTGCTCCTTGAATAAAAACATCACAGATTTAAAAAGCTCTCCATTCATTAAATGTTTAATTTTTATTCTGGAAGAGAAGCTGTCCTTAAAAAGAACCAGGATGGTTGTCAATTGAGAATTGAGACAATGACCAGAGGCAGGGGGAAAAAAAAATATTGTTTTTTTTGGGGGGGGGGAGGGCTGAGCATTCATGGGAAAATCTATAGGGGAAGGGGTGAAGGGAAAGGGCCATGGGGAGGGGGTAGTATGTGGGATTGGGACTGGGACCAGGCAGGGATTGGGAGGGAGCTGAGCCAGGCCCAAGATCAGGATTGGGGCTGGGGCTCACTGCACCATGCAGCTGCCCCTTCCCCCACACTCAGGGTCATTGCTTGGCACCAGTGCCCCCCGCACCAATGAATCTGCTGCCTCCCAGCCTGCACTGGTCCTGCTCTCTTAGCCCCAACCCCATTCCCTCCCCACCAATGTTGCAGCTGCTGGAAGCCCTTGGCCATGCTGTCTTACAGCTCTACTGCTGCCCCATGTTTGAAGATGCTAAGCCCTGCCAGCACCCCCCTTCTGCCACCAGTCACAATAATATGAGGGTTGGAGTAGGCTCAGGACCTTGATCATTTTTTAGGGCACCCAAATCTTACCACATAAGGCTTCTCAGTTGGAGTCAAAGTTTTTATTCAGCTTAATGAAGACCATATACAGGTCCTGATGTTGTTCCTAATATTTTTCTTGGGCCCATTAGGATTGGCTGAAACCATGCTGAGATTCTGGCAGGATTTCCTCAGCAAGAGGTAGAAGACATTTTGGGAGGGCAGGGATTTTCCCAGCTGTGGCAAGAGGGGCAGTACCTTTATAGTTACTGCCTACAGACTCATCTCCTTTGTTGAAGATCATCACAATGCTGGCATTCCTTGGGTATGACAGCTGAAAATTATGTCTGCGTGATAAAGGTGCTTGCTAAAGGCTCTATGAAGATTAGACCAAGTGTTTTTTGTCATTTGTTTAGATATTAAGCTATATTTTTGTTGCTAAGAACCTAATTAAAGTCTAAGATATAGTGAGGCCTTGTATGTAGTATAAGGCCTAGTAAATTTAGCAAAGCCTTATAGAAGTAATGATGGTAGGCCCTGTGGAATAGTTCAAATTAACCTTAGAAGAATGCAAGGCTTGTATTGCTATTGGTCAGTCTAAAGACTGTTGAAGTAAAAAGAATCGGAATGGCTGTAAATTATTAGCATAGCTCGGAAGTTATAAATTGGCTGGCACATGCAGAAATCATTTAGAAGGAAGATACAGCTCTGTGAAAGGAACAATAGATTAGCTGTTGGCCTGGATTCAGTGGGTCCTTGGATCTCGAGGAGCCCAAGAACTGAATACCAGGGTCCTTCCTGGTACCCCTCGGACAGCACTGATGGGGGATGCATAACTTTGCTAAGCTTTGTGGAAAAAGAAACTAGTTGTATATCAGACATCAGAGGGGACTGCCCATAAGTTACTGACATGAATTATTATTGTCTGTCATTATCTTAGTATACTATGCATAGTTGTGTTATTCTTAAGTCAATAAACCTTTCTTACCTTTCTACCCCCCGACCACACTCTCAATCTTGAACCCTCCACAGGCGGCTGGGACACTTGGGTCCTCCAGCATCTCCTCATTGTTCTGAATATGAACAATAAATTTGTGGAATCTCAACAACAGGGCCTCAAGGGAAAAAAGGGCCTTTGGGAAGTTGGACTGTGTATGGCTTTTGCTGCCTGGCAACCCCCCCCAAAACACACACACACACACACACACACACACACACACACTATGTATGTTATGTTTGTCAGCATAGAGCTGAATCACTTTGGCTTTATCTTGCCACCACTGATTTTGCACTTTCTGGATCTACCTTTGAGTTTTGGGTTGGTGGGGCTCATGTGTTTCCTTCTTCTGAAATGAAATGTAATTTTTTCAAGCAGAATGAGCCCTTCTGTTCTGGTTATGGAAGGTTTGGATCTCAGGGTCACTCTCATTGAATTAGTTTTGGTGGTGACAGGTGGAATCAGCACAGACTATATCTACAGCAATTTAAAACCCCATTCCAGAGCTCCTCAGTTTGTCCTTAGTTGTGTGCAGGGCAGGAATCTTTTTGCAAAGATACTGTTGAAGTTCTTTGTAGACCTTTAGAAGAGAATTGGTCTTGAAGCCACCTGTTCATAATAGTCCCTGACAAGATGATGATCTGTCCAGTAGTCATTGGTTCCTTGCATGGCTCATGTGACATGGACATGCATTCAATCACAAACTGTAACAATAACGAGGAGGTGCCAGTGCTTACAGCAAGCGTTTCTTCAGGTAGTCTTGTATTTGTCAGTCTGTGTGAATATGGTGTTTGTAATCACAAGACTATACTTCATACATTTGCTCAGGAGAAGATGTCATTGGAACTGGCATTCCCTACTCCTTTCTTCCCAATGGTAACACTCTAGAATTCCATGTGATGCCCAGCTCTTGTGTTTAAGTCAATGAGAACAATAATCTTGTCCTCTTGGGAGTATTAGTCATAACATTATCAAGATTGGAATAGAATTGTTCTTTGACATCATTGGCAGCATCAAGTATCGGGGCATATGCACTAATGACAGTTTCATAGATGCCATAGACATTAGGGCTGGAAGGAACCTCGGAAGATCATCAAGTCCAGCCCTCTGCCCCAGGGGCAGGAAGTCAGATAGGATCCCAGCAAGATAAACATCCAAATTTCTCTTGAAGGCTTTCAAAGTAGGTACTTGAATCACCTCTGATATCAGGTTATTCCAGACCTTGGGGGCTTGGACTGTAAAGAAATTCTTCCTTATGTTCAGCCTGAAATGGTTTTGCAGGAGTTTATAACTGTTCAACCTTGTCATCCCTTGGGGCACTCTGGTGAACAAATGTTCCCCCAGATCCTGGTGAATGCTCTTTATAAACTTATAGGTGGCCATCAGGTCACTCTTGAGCCTGTGCTTTTTCAATATGAAGAGTCCCATAGCTCTCAGCCTTTGATCATAAAGTCTGTTTTCCTGACCTCTGATCATGCATGTGGCTCTCCTCTGGACTCTCTCAAGTTTCTCCACATTCTTTTTGAATTTTGGAACTCAAAACTGGATGCAGTACTCCAGCTTCAGCCTCACAAAGGCCAAGAACAAAGGGAGAAATATGTCCTGGGATTTGCTTGAGAAGCATCTATGGATGCAAGCCATTGTTTTCCTTGCTTTACTAGCTGCAGCATCACATTGAATGAGCTCATGTTCATCTTGTGGTCAATGATGACCCCCAAGTCCCTTTCATCCATAGTGCTAGCCAGCATAGCACTGCCGAGCATATAAGCATGCTGCAAGTTTTTCTTCCCAAGGTGGAGAACCTTGCATTTTTTGGTGTTAAACACCATCAGGTTCTCATCTGCCCATTTCCTGAGCCTGTCAGGATCAGCCTGGATTGTTCTCCTGTCCTCAGGTATGGATGCCTTATCCCAAAGTTTGGTATCATTGACAAACTTGGCCAGTCCAGTTTTGATTCCAATGTCCATATCATTACTGAAGATGTTTCATAGTTAGTAGGGTCGGAAGAGACCTGAGCAGATCATCAAGTCCAACACCTTGCCATTCCAGGAAAGAGTATTGGGGTCAAACAACCCCAGTAAGATGATTGTCTAGCCTTGTCTTAAAAACCCCGAGGGTTGGAGCCATCATCACTTTACTTGGAAGTTGGTTCCAGATCCTAGCCACCCTGACAGTGAAGTAGCGCCTTCTGATGTCTAATCTGAATTTACCCTCTGCTGGCTTGTGACCATTATTTCTAGTAACTCCTGGTAGTGCTCAGGGGAACAGGGACTCCCACAATGCCTGCTGGCCCCTCCTCTGACTAGTTTGTAACAGGCTACTAGATCCCCCCTCAGCCTTCTCTTGTGGAGGCTGAACAGGTGAAAGTCCCGTAGTCTTTCCTTGTAGACCCATCCACTTCTACTCTCTGGGTGTGGCCCTCTAGCCAGTTAGCGACCCATTTGACTGTGTAGGTGTTGACACCACAGTCTGCCAGTTTTTTAATGAGAATGGGGTGAGAGACAGTGTCGAAGGCCTTCCTAAAGTCCAGAAAGATTATGTCCACTGCTACCCCTGCATCTAAGAATTTGGTGACTTGGTCATAGAAGGCCACCAAGTTGGTCTGACAGGACCTGCCTCTAATGAACCCATGTTGGTTGCCCCTAAGCATAATCTCCCCTGCTGGCCCCTTGTGGACATGTGCCAGGATAATGCTCTCAAAAATCTTACCTACGATCGAGGTAAGACTAACTGGCCTGTTGTTTCCTGGGTCCTCATTCCTCCCTTTTTTGAAAATGGGAAAAATGTTGCCCTCTTCCAGTCCTCTGGCACCACATCAGAGCACCACAAGTGCTGGGGTGGAGATCATCTGGACCAGCTGATTTAAATACATCCAGTCTCTCCAGAAGTTCCCTGACTAGATCCTCACTGATCCTTGGTCTAGGTGCACCTCTTCTGGGGCCTGAGAGGGGCCTAGTGGGGGGGCTGATTCAGTCCTTGCTCAGGAAAATGGAGGCAAACAAATCATTAAATAGGTTAGCTTTGTTGTCTAGTGTGACGACTAAATTTCCTAGTGGGTTGTAGGGGCCCCACGTTACCCGGTACCTTCTTTTTGCTCCCTATGTATTTAAAAAAGGAATTCTTGTTGTTCTTGATCTGGGTAGCTAGTCCCAGTTCCATCTCCACCTTGGCCTTCCTGAATGCTCCCCTGCATTCCCAAGCAATCGCAGTATAGTCCTTCCTGGTGATGGCCCTGCCCTTCCATTGAGTGTATGCCTCCCCTTTAGCTAGGAGACATTTGTGGATGCTTTTAGTGAGCCATGGGGGCTTTTGTGCCCTCCTGCTCCCTTTGATCCATGTTGGGATTACCTCCGTTTGGGCTTGGAGGATCACCTCCTTAAGGAGCGACCACTCTTCTTGGACACCTGGCTCCCCTCCCCTCTGGGACCTCAGTGCCTCCCTGACTATTCTCCTTAGCTCATTGAAGTCTGCCCTTCTGAAGTCCATGGCTGCTGCCTTGCTGCAGGCCTTTGCCACCTTGTGCTGGATGGTAAATTCCAGCAGGTGATGATCCCTGTTGCCCAGGTGGTTAAGCATCCTCAGCCCCCTCACCAGATCATCTTACATGGCCAGCACCAGGTCCAGCAAAGCATCTCCCCTGGTTGGGGCTGTGTACCTCCTGGGTTAGATGGAGGTCCTGCATTTTGGCTAGCAACCTATGTGAGTGGTCAGACCTGGCTGACTGCTCTTCCCAGCAGATGTCTGGAAAGTTCAGGTCACCCATGATGACCACGTTCTTTGACCTAACTACATCCTTAAGCTGACTTAAGAATTCCTGGTCTAGCTTTTCCCTTTGGTTGGGAGGTCTGTAGTAGACCCCCACCATTAAGAACTATATGTTGAACAATATAGGTCCAAGGACACAGCCTTGTGGGACCCCACTGGTCACAGGCACCATGACAATTGACTTCCATCAAGCACCACCCTCTGGGTCTGACCATGGAGCCAATTTTCCAACCAGTGGGTCGTGGTGGACCCAAGGCCACAATTGGCCAGTTTTGCCAAGAGGTGATCATGGAATACCAAATAGAAGGCTTTTTATAAAGTCAAGATATATGACATCAATCTCCTCTCCCTTGTCCAGGTGATAGGTCACCTGGTCATAAAAGGACATAAGATTGGTCAAACAAGACCTACCCACAACAAACCCATGCTGGGTATCCCTCAGGATGTTGCCATCGGCCAGTTCATTAAGAATGGCCTCTTTGATAATCTTTTCTTAGACCTTCCCTGGGATAGAGGTCAGGCAGATGGGCCTGTAGTTTTCTGGATCCACTTTCCTCCTTTTCTTGAAGATAGGCACCACATTGGCCTTCTTCCAATCTTCAGGCACTTCACCAAAGTGCCAGGAATTCTCAAAGATCTGTGCCAGGGTCTGAGCTATGATGCTAGACATGTCCATGAGTACCCTGGGGTGTAGATGGTCAGGGCTGGCTGACTTGAAGGTGTCCAGCCTCTCAAGGTGTTCCTTCACAAGGTCAGCATTGATGGAATCTCCCTCACCTGGGCCTCCCTGTCCTATGATGGGGAGGGGCGTCCCATGTGACTGGTGAAAGACCGACACAATGTACCCATTTAGTAAGCTTGGTTTTTCCTGGGCATCAGTGGTCAGTTGTCCCATCTGGTTTAGAAGATAGGCACCACAATGTTGCCCTTGCTTTTCCTCTGGCTCCTCACATATCTAAAAAAGCCCCTTTTTTTATCCTTGATACTTGTAGCTAGTTGGAGTTCCATTGCAGCCTTGGCTATCCTGGTTCACTCCCTGCAGGTCTGGACCAGTGCAGAATATTCCTTCTTGGAGGTGGATCCCATACTCAATCCTTTGTAGGTCTTTGTTTTTAGACACAGGAGGTCTGCTAGTTCCTTGCTGAGCCAAGGAGGATGCTATGCCCTTTTGCTACCTTTCCTACAAGACATAATAAACTTAGCTCATGCATCTAGTATCACTCCCTTGAGGAGCAACCACTCTTCCTGAACTCCCCTCCCCTTGGGGTTGTGGTCCCTTGGGCCCTCACTGACAATCCTCCTGAAATTGTCAAAGTCAGCTTTGCTGAAGTCAAGGACTTCTGTATTACTGACTGACTTGCCAGATTTATGGTGGGTGGTGAAGGTGATCAGCTCATGGTCACCGTCACCTAATTTCCCTTCAATTGTTAGGTTGCTGATTTGGTTGTCCCTGGTTGTCAGTACCAGGTTGAGCAGTGCTTTTCCCCTCATTGGCCCATAGACTTCTTGCATCAGAGCTCATCCATGCACATGAGGAAGCTTTGTGACCACTCGCATTTGGCTGAGAGCTCTTCCCATGAGATGTCACTCCTGGTCAAGCTCTTGAACTGGGTAGGAGGTCTGAAGTATACTCCTACCATTGTGTTCCCATGCTGTGTTCCACACAGAATTTAACCCAGAGGGTCTCCAGTCATCTACCCTGGGTGTCAATGTTGGCTTGCAGGGACCCGTAGCTCTCCTTGACAGAGACAGCTACATCCCTGCCCCTTTTGTCCACCTGATCTCTACTGTACAGGGTATAGCCATCTATACCCATGGTCCAGTCATGGTCCCACCAGGTCTCTGTTATCCCTATGACATCATAATTATTTGTGTTAAGCAGGAGGACAAGTTCCCCCTGTTTATTCCCCAAGCTCCTGGCATTCATGTACAGGCAGGCAAGTGTCCCCTTGGGGGCCCATGCCTTGCCTACAAGTTGTTCCAGGGCTGGGGCAGGGATGGGCTCCCTTAAGTGCTTTGGCCTGCTGGTTTTGCAAGGGTTGCTTAGCAGGCCGGCAGTGACTGTAGTCCCCTCATACCCGGTGGGCTTAGTTTAAAGCCCAGTGGAGCAGGTCAGCCAGTCTGGCTGAGAAGAGCCTCCTTCCTAGTAGAGAGAGTTGGAGGCCATCCCTTCCCAGCAGCTCACTGCCTCTCTCACCGAAGCACGGACTGTGGTCATAGAAGCTGAAGCCTTCCTGATGATACGAACGCCACAGTCTTTAGTTCACTACCTCAAACCTCCTCTTCCTCCTCAGCCCATACCTTGAGACTGGGAGGATAGAGAAATACACCACCTGTGCTCCCAGCCCCTTAAGCCCTGCTCCCAAATCCCTGTAGCACTGCATGACCTGGCTGGGATTGCTCCAAGCCATGTCATTTATGCCCACATGGGTAAGGAGCATAGGGTAGTGGTCAGTGGGCCAGAGGAGCTCAGGGATCTTCTCTGCAATGTCTCAAATACAGACTCCCAGGAAGCAGCAGACTTCCTGAACTAAGGGGTTGGGGCAACAAATTGCCCATTCAGTCCCCCTCAGGTTGGAGTCTCCATGACAAATACTTTGTGTTTTGTCTTAGGAAGAATGGGGGTGGTAGCTACTGTTGAGCCTGTGTTGCTTGCAGAATCTGCTGGTCTGCAAGAGATTCTTACCTGTTGCAAACCTCCAGTGGGGTGGGGCCTTTGGTGCAGCAGGTCTTGAGGCCCTTCACCACTTTGGTCCATCCCTTTGGCTGAACAGAATGGGAGGTCCTGGTGTGCTCCTTTGTTCTGGAGTGTGACCATGGTCTACCCTCTGCCTTCCGGGGGAGAAGGGCCTGGCAGTAGGGGTCTATCTCCTGCTCGCCATCCCTGATGGCACACAGTCTCTGAACTGTGGCCTGGAGCTCCTCCAGCTAGTGCTAGGGGGGACCCTACCCAGGATTTAGGGGACCCTGCCCCACTGGAGAGGGACCGGTAGGTACCCTCTCCCCTTCACTTACTCTCTCCCTGGGGGGCTGGGTCAAGTAGGACCCAGGTCGGAGCGAGACCCTCCTTGGCCCCACTCAGCTGCCTCCTCCCACTGCCTGAGGTTAACCCTCTCCCACCACAGGCCCTGCTTACCTCTGGATGTGCTAGGGGTTGGTGGGGTGCTCTGTGGCTGCTGGGGGTTGCTGGGGGGTCTTCAGGGGAGTGGGGGTGCAGCTGGTTTGCACCTATGCATCTCTCGTCACTCTTGGAGCCTGTCTGATATGACAGTTCCATACTAGTTGTTGCTGACCATCATCCAGTCACCTGTTTCACTCAGAGTTGCAATGTTGATGGTAGTATCTCACTAGTTCTCTGGAGATGATGGCAGTTCTTTCCAGCCATTCATTGCGTTGATGGTCCACCAAGGTGTAAATATTTTATTTTGCAAAAATCATTGTTGTCTTGTGATGTTTTTGACCACAAAGTGATCCTTCTGGATGTGGTTATTCAGTTAGTTATGGGACAGAGCTAAGAGTGTGCTCTTATTAGCAGAATAATACATCTTGCATAACTGCTTATCTTGATAACTAAGTTATAAAAAGACAATGTATAAAATGTAACTGAATTAGTTAGTTTCCAAGATGCCATCCTGCCATATCTTTTGTCTATATAGCAACACATTTCTTCAAGTAAAAATTAAAAAGGTAGGCTATATATTTCAATGTGTAGGATATTGGACTGAGATTTAGGCACTTTGGTTTCTATTCTTTTTTCTGTCACTAACTAGTGGTGATTTCAGACATGTATTTCAGTATCTCTTTCTTCCATCTTTTTCATTTACCTTAGTTTGCTTTTCAAGACAAAGCCCCCCATACTCTTTAAATCTGATTTATTTATGTGGGGGATTAGCTTAATGGGTTCTCAGTCCTGGTTGGGGAATTTTAAAATCCATAATTATGTTATTTTTCTTCATTATTTAATATATATATTGTGATTTCTTTATGGTGTACCCAGATATTTTGCATTAGTGATTTTTCTTATCATTATGTTTTAGCATATGTTGAGTGGATTTACCCAAGAAGAATAAAAGCAGCTGTCTTCATGGCATAATGTTAACAAGACAGAAATTTCCAAAACATATGTTCAACTATTATAAACCAAATAATACTTCTGCAGTTGTTCAATTGAAGAACAGCATTTTCCATTCTTGTTGAAATATATTAAACTTGAGGGTTTCTCACATTCCTCTGCCTGTTTTCCAATATATATATATTTGGCACTTACAAACTAAGGTCTCTCTGAATCTGTTCGTATTTCAAGGAAAGAAGACAAAATCATATGCTTGTGAAAATGTTCCAAAATATATGTAAAGAACATCTGATTATAAATTATTAGAGTTAAAAAAGCAGGAAGACAAAGGTTCACATACCAATATAGGAAATTAACTTATACATTGATTATGTCAAAAGGTGTGAATCCAGATAGTAAGGTCAGCTGTCCTACTAATAATAAGAACTTATTTAGCAGAGGCAATGGTTCTACTTTTTTATGCAATGTTCTTCACTTTTTGCAATTCCGTAGTTTCTAGGGCTGTTGAATGCAGCTTAAAACTTCATTACATTTTGAATAAGTTAGATACATAATTTGTGCCATTAAGAGTTCATAGGGTGCATTTACACATGTGATTTGCTGTAGACTAATTAGCTCCACAGTAAAGCATCAACATTTACATGTATGCTGATATTAGGGTGCAGTAAACTAATTAACTGTCTGAGTACAGTACTATCTTATGGCAGAGTAATTAAGTACAGTGAAATGTACATTTAAACATTGACAAGAGCCAGCTTGGACATGAGGGTGCTAAAGTGCAGGGGCTGCCTGCTGCCTAGTCCCACGCCTCTGCACTGTAGCACCCTCATGCCCCAGCCAGCCACTCTGCCACCCACCACTGCCACCCAGAGCCCAGGTCTGACCCCCTATGTCCTTTGCCAGCCCAAGGCTGCTCCACTCCATCTCAAATTGCTTGTGTGTATGTGTAGTTGCTGTGTCTGGGACTACTGTACTCTAGCTCAAGTGGCTCCAGAGTTTATTGTGTCATGTTAATTGCATGACCCATAGTCATGAAATCACATGCCATTTACATTTTCAAAGTTCTCCATATAGTTCATACTGCGTTGTTTTAATTACAGTTTAAATTTATTACATAAAATATTTATTTTTCATTAAATTTTCCATTAAAGTACAGAATTGCTATCGACTGTGTTATGATCAGATGGGACATTTACCTCAAGATAATAAAAACAAATGCTATTAGCTTTTTGAAAAATGCAGAAGATTCATGTGCAGAATTCCAAATTTTGCTGTCATTTTTTTGTGTAACTTTAAACTTAACATGACATTACTCTTAATAAAGTAGTGTAATATTAATAAATGTTTATAGTTATGTTGTTCAGTCAAATGCCGCACATGCTGGCTTCCTCCTAAGTGGGATACAGTAATAAGTAAATCACTTCAACAGCAGTTCTTTTTACCGATGATACATAACTGGAGTTAATAACTGACAATACTACTATGGGACTGAATTGAAAGAAAATGCAAGGGTTAAATAATAAAATTATTTTCTAGTGATTTCGCCAGCAGCTTCTATTCCTGCATTCTATTAAAATAAAAAATAATAAAAAAAAAAAAGATTGCTACTCAGGTACCCTAATTCTGTCTTTCTTCCAGTCTAATGAACAATTTTATAAGGTCAGATCCTCTTAATTGATGGAAGCCTTGCCATTGCTTACAAAACACTAGTTGAAGACATACTTCTCTCCTCTCCTTTTTTTGTCTTGTTTTTTAACAGTGCCTAGCTATTTAAACATCATTAGTAACAATATCCAGCAAGACTTACCAACCAAGAGTAAATTATTTTTTATTTGGAAAGAGTAGATGCACTGGGTCTCTTTCCATCACTGCTCCAACTGCTTGAAAAATGTATACAAATTCTGAGTATTTTCCACATAAATTGCCTCTTTTTAGGAAAATACAAAAGTATATTTATATCTGTATGTATGTGTTTATGTACGTATGCATGTATCTTTCAGATTGTTAATCTGTGCTTTGTTACAGCCAGGAAAGCTATTAGATGGTCTTTGAATTAAGAGCTGTATAAAGAACAGAAATTAGGAAGACTTTCGCTAATCTACTCCTTGCAAAATGGCAGACAGTGGTTATCACCAGTTTTGTTACTGTATTTATTTCCTCCTCTAAATCACAAGTGAACCTATAGCTTGACAAATCTCACCTTGCTGAGTTTGTTCAAGTCATAGGATCATAGGAAAGTAGGGATGGAAGGGGCCTCATAAGGTCATTAAGTCAAGCCCCCTGCTCATAGCAGAATCATTCCTGACTTAAAACATCCCTGCCAAGTGTCTGTCATGCCTGTCATGCCATCTTCTGTCAAAGTCATTGGAATAACGTGACTAAAAAAGAACCCCAGAGCTCTTCTCCCTGATAGTTTACAAATGTTGGTAGTTACCTTTCTGAATCTACTGTGGGGTGTGCGTGTGTGCACGCAACCTGTCTGTATAAATTTGTGTGTGTACATTATGAGTCTCTTATGAGATATATATAATGTCCTCTGTCCTCTATTGATACAAAACCCAGCACCTTCATGTCCTCTATTTTTCTTCAAAAATGTGTGTGTGTGTGTGTGCGTGCATGTGTGTGTGTGTATGTATATATATTCTTGAAGAAAAATAGAGGACATGTATATATGTATAATAAATATATATTTATAAGTATATATTTATATAAAAGTAGTATAATTTATAGAATAAGAGACTGGGGCATCAAATAGTTTAAATATCATATGAAAAACAGACACTTACTTCAGCCTTCTAGCAAAGGCATAAGAAAAGAAAGGGGAGGGGGTGAAAACAAAACAAAAATTTACAAGTGTTTTTGTTTTTATTGCTTTTGGTTTTGTTTTTTCTAACAAACCTCTTTACCATTAGTCATAATGGGAAATAAACTTCACCAGAGGCAGGAAGTCAGCCCAATCTTCCCTTCATTTGTGACAGAATAGTAACAAAGTAACCCTTGGGAGAGCCACAAGCCCCTTCTAGGAAACCACTGATAAGGAGTTGGGATCAGAATAGACAAGGCTGGATTCTACTTTCAGTATGTAACCCTCTGGCCTGCCTTTCAATTCTGTCATCTGCTGCTATCCATTGTTCTGCATCTAAATCTCCTGGCCAACTGGAGCTAATATATCTATCTGGTGCAAAGTGGTTTACTTAGTAGGCTAAAGAGTCACATATTTTGTGATGATCAAAGGAAATAATATAGACACAAATGCTGCCATGCATTTTCCATTATTTTGGAATTGATGACATAGTTTTGGATTTGTCAGTTTGTTAAAGAAGCCTTCACAGGAAATGGGTCAGGAATAAAAATGAAACATTTGAACAGTTAAATATTTTTTCACCAAGTGCTGTTTTTTTGTTAAAATATCCCTCAAGGTTTTTACAGGTTGCTCTAGAAAGTTATCATCCATATACATATTAGAATTCCCTTATCTTGGACCATATTAAAGAACTATGGGAATGAATCTCAGAAAGTTAATCAGGCTAGCTATAGAATTTAGCATTAGTTTGGTCTTTGGTTTTGATATAACTAGTCAAGAATAAATAACAAAGTATACAGTACAACTTTAGAAATAAATCTATATTAATACAAACATTAAATATAATTGCATATGACTAGATTCTGATCTAAATTATCCCTTTCACAGGGCGCATATTAATGCAACTCAGAGGATAGATTGGCCTGTTATGAGAAAAGGGATTTCTATTTTTTTTTCTGAATTAACGTTATTGCTTACTTTCTGTTGTCAACTTCAATTTGGTTATAGTCAAGATGCTTCCTTTCAATTCAGAAAAGGTTAGCCATCATCACAGTTTGCGAAATGTTACTAAAACTTGTTTGTTTCCTTCAGGTTTTCTACTTTAAATTTCACAGATGACCATATTGTTAAGCAACTGAACTTGTATATTCCTCTGACACCTTGGTTCGTGCTTCACATCTGAGAAAAAAAATACAGAATTTTATTTTTTAATCAAAGATACATGTAAATATTTACCTGATCTTTCATTATTCATTGAAATTTATACCTTCTCTATAAATACATTAGTACTAATAAACACACAGTAAAAGTAGATGCTGGCCAGTAAAATATTTTATTTTGATGTTATCAATATGACATCACTAGTTCAGTTACTTACAATACAATCATCTTATGAGCATGTAATACTTTATTTATTCAGTGAACAAACTATTGGCATATACTTTACTTGAATAAGCTATATCAAAAAAACCCTGTTTTCATATCTATCAAAAGTGCAAAGCTATATTAACTTTTCCAGTAAAGAACAGTAGTCGTAAGGCAAATTCAGGTGATTAGGAATGGCAGAATGTTGGGTTTAACGTAATATATTGGAAATGTGAAGTCATCCTTCATCAGTTCTGTAATTATTTTTCCCACCAAATTCTCTTCAAAGTCAAATTAATTGTTTGTGTGAAAGGACTTAAGATAAAGATCTTAAGGGAAGAAGCCCTTCCCTTTTTTTTCTATGGGTTGGGGTTCACTGGTACTGTCTGTAGCCTGAGTAGCTGGTGGGAGTGCAGCTGTCCTTGGAGGGCAGCTGGATGGGATTCTTCATGAAGGGAGTGGGGTTCTGTAACTGCTGGACCATGAAGTGGGTGAGCAGGATCCTGAGGCCCTCAGTCAGGGCCAGGAAGATGCCCCCTATCATGGGAAAGCCCACCATGGCCAGGGGGTTGCTGCAGGAAGTGAGGAGAGTACCTGTGAGGGCTTCACTAGTGATAGAGTTCCAAGGACCCTCCTTGCCCTGCATCTGCACTAGTTCACAGTCAATGATGAAGAGGCTGCCCCACACCAGGAAACCACTTCCAATCTGGGGGGCTTGGACCCACATGGCATTGAGGCTTCCCCAAAGCCAGTGACAGATGACCACAAGGGCATTGCTGAAGCCCTTGACAGCCTGGAGGATGCTGCCACTGAGAATGCCCATGGTGAAAGCACTGCCATAGTCACCCACAGAGGCAGGCTTCCTGGGCATACTTCTCCATTCAGCCAGGCACCTGCCTGGTGGGTCATGTGAGAGGGGAGAGGGAGGAGACACAAAATTAGTACCCCACAATCAACATCAGACTCCCATCCTTCTGGTTACTAGCTCAGCACACAGGACCTTAAGCCTGAAGATCATCGAGTCCATACCCCTTTACTAGGCAGGAAAGACAGCTGTGGTCAGGTGACCCCAGCAAGGTGACTGTCCAGTCTTCTTTAAAAGATTTCCAGTGTAGGTGATTGTACCACCTCTGGAGGGAGCTTATTCCACAATCTGGACACTCTGGGAACAAGTTTTTCCTAATGCTGGGCCTGAAACAGTCTTCCAGGGGTTTGTGGCCATTACTCCTGGTTTTCCCCTGAGGTGCCCTGATGAACAGCTGCTCACTGAGTCCTTGATGTACTTCCCTGATGTAGCAGTAAGCAGCTACTAAGTCCCCTCTCAGCCTTCTCTTTTTCAGGCTGAAGAATCCCAGGTCCCTCAGCTTTTTCTTGTATTACTTACCATGCAAGTCTCTAATCATATGGGTGGACCCTTTTCTGGACTCTCTCAAGTTTTACCACATTTTTGCTAAAGTGCGACTCTCAGAACTGGGTGCTATACTCCAGTTGGAGCCTCACCAATGCCAAGTAGAGTGGAAGAAACATTTCCTTCTTAAGTACTTGAAAGACAAGAAAAATCCCAGTCACATTCAGTGGTATAACAGAGTAGCTAGGTACTGGAGGCAACTGCCACACACATGGGCAGCAGCAACTTCCAGCTGCCAGTGTGCCACTGAGTCTGTTTTGCAGCTGAAGCAGCAGCATTTTTTTTTTTCATGCACCCACCCCCTTAGAGTCAAGGGGAACTACCCTAGTTACCCTACCTTAGTTATGCCACTGAGCAGACTGGTAATTTTTCTGTTTTCTCCAGTTGGCTAGGATTCCAACCCATGAAGAATATCAGAGAGAAGGTTGAACTGAGATAATAAAGAAAGAGGGAAAGTAGTTTTAGGTATCTCTCACCTCCTTTTCAGAAGCTCTATAGATAGTAGGGGAGATTTTCTCCTGTCTCATTATGCATATACCACTTATTTGACATTTGCCAGCCATTGCTCTTTTCACTTGCCCATTATAGTTTAAATAGGGAAGGTAGGGGAGGAGAAGGGGGTGGGGAAAGCATTGTTTTTTGCTCACTTGTTTCTTTGTTTCAAATGCCCTTCTTGTTTGAAAAGAAAACTGTATGTTGGCAAGTAAAAAGAATTAACTGTCTTCTGGTAGTTTAAGAAAATAAGTCTCTACAGGACCTCAGAAGGATTCTGTCCATGAAAACAAATTTTAATAGGGAAACCATTAAAACGGTTTTCCTTAGTGTCAATTTATTTTAATTTACAAGCAGATCCCCTGAGGTAAACCTAAAATAAATAATCACAGCATGATTAAGAAATAAGGCTTGAAGAGACTTCCACAGGTCCCCTAATACAACCCCCTGTGGCAGGGCCATTCATATACGAACCACCCTACACAAATTCATTGTCTACCCTATTAGAAAAGCTACACAGTTACCTGTAACAAAACAAAAACATAAAATCCTAATTTCTAAGAGGTTTAGCAGCGATGTGCTGGGGGGTGCGGAGGGAGGATTGGTGATCAATATCCTGTTGCTGCAAAGGTTATTAAAATATGCTCAAGAGGTCCCAGAAAGAGTGCCACACCTCATGCTGCAGAGAAAGGCAGAAACCCTCACAGTCCATACCAGTCTGACCATGGACTAAAAGAAAGAAAAGGTTAGGGACTATTTAAAAAAGCTGGACATGTACAAGTCCATGGGGCTGGATGGGATGCACCTGAGGGTGCTGGGGAAATTGGCTGATGTGAGTGCAGGGCCATTAACCATCAACTTAGAAAATTTATGGTGATCAGGAGAGGTCCTGGATGATTGGAAAAGGGCAAACATAGTGCCCATATTTAAGAAAGGGAAAATCCAGGCAACTATATACCAATTGTTGGTTTAGAAATTGTATTTAAAGGCTTGTTTTTTGGGAATTGGCTTATAGGTATATATATATGCATTATAAGGGGTCAAGATAGGCATCAGGGCTTACTTGAATTTCTAAAGAGCTTGGAAAACACACAAACAGCTTCTCATGGTCCTGGAAGTAGATGGTCTGTCTAGCACAACAAGGGCAATGGATGGACACAGGCTAAAAATTGAAGGGGGACATGCTATAACACGAGATCACAGCCTTCAAGGCAGACAAGTTGTCTGGCACAACAAGGACACACAGCCTGGGAAGCAAAGAAAGTACGTCCCATAACACAAGATAAGTGACACCAACAACAAGCCCTCAGAGAAAAGGGGGGCCTAAGTCCCAGTTTTGGGGGAATAGACCAAATTAGGACAAGGCCCACAAGGCTACATGAATGCGTGAACACAAAGAGAGAACAGAGATAGCCACACATGAAGAGTCATCAAGGGGAAGGAAAATACAAAAGCAGAGACTTAAAATTAAAAAGGGTCCCTTTGTCTTGTCCACCTCTCTTATCCTTCCCTCTGTCCCTTTCCCCCCTCCCCCCGTTCCTCCTCTTCCCTCCCTGTCCCTCTCTTTTGCTCCCTAAGAGGGGTCCCCATCCCCATCCCTATCCCCTGGGAAAGGCCCCTGAGGTCACCATGGACCAAGGGCATACCAGCAGCCCATCTCATGCACCCCACTGGAGGTGGTCTGTGGGCCTTGGAATCTTACCTCCAGCCTGCTGACACCTAAGACAAAGAGCCTTGGAGTGAAGCCTGCATCCTACCCAAATGCACTTTGACTCTGATGACAGCCCGAGGATTGGTAGATATGGAATTGTTTGATTGATTGTATTGTTGTTTTTCTGCTCTTACTCTGTATCAATCGATTTGCCTATTATTGACTGGCAGGTGTTGTGTTCAGTCTTGAGGGTTGTGCCCACCCAAAACAAAAGTATAGGAGCTCGGTCCAAATCTAGTGTCAACAATTGGTGACGCCACTGGGACACAAGGGTAGTAACCTGACTGATCAGGGAATTTGTTGATGCAGAGTGATCTGTTTTAGAGGGGTCAGCCAAGACTCATAGTGATAGTGGAGTAAGGTTGTGGAACTCCTGGTGGAGACCTGTTGGTAAGGTAAAACTGTGTAGTAGTTCCAACCAGAATATTAACGTAAGTAACTATGTCTGTGTTAAAGTCTTTTGTGCATGAGAGGTGGTTTGTTACTGCTGACTGGGAGACTTTTTGTCTGGGTCAGGCAGAGTAGTGGACATGGTTACATGCTGTGGTCTGCTTGGGATTAAGTAAGAACCTCTTGTGTTTGCAGTAGGAAGCTAGGAGAGAGCAAAGTCATCTCTCTGCTGAAAAGGCTGTGTGAATAAACAGGGTCCTTTGACTTAGGGTCCTTGGGAAGGGTTATAGTCTTTCATAAATGGTTAAATGGAAGCACCTCGGGAGGAACAACCGGCACCATACCTACAGGTTGGGGAACTCCCCTCTTATTGGCACGGAGGCGGAAAGGGATCTGGGGGTCATCATTGACTCCAAGATGAACATGGGCTGGCAGTGTGGGGAGGCAGTCAGGAAGGCCAACCACACCTTGGCATGCATCCACAGATGCATCTTGAGCAGGTCCAAGGAGGTGATCCTCCCCCTCTATGCGGCACTGGTCAGGCCACAGCTGGAGTATTGCATCCAATTCTGGGCACCGCACTTCAAGAGGGATGTCGACAGCATGGAGAGGGTCCAGAAGAGGGCCACTCGTATGATCAGGGGACAACAGGGCAGGCCCTATGAGGACAGGCTGCGGGACCTGAACCTGTTCAGCCTCCAAAAGAGAAGGCTGAGGGGGGATATTGTGGCCTGTTATAAACTAGTCAGGGGGGATCAGCAGGCATTGGGGAAGTCACTGTTTCCCCGAGCACCACCAGAAGAGACCAGGTTTAGGTTAGCTATCAGGAGGTACTACTTCACGGTCAGGGTGGCTAGGGTCTGGAACCAACTTCCAAGAGAAGTGGTGCTGGCTCCTACCCTGGGGGTGTTTAAGAGGAGGTTAGATGAACATCTTGCTGGGGTCATTTGACCCCAGTATTCTTTCCTGCCATGGCAGGGGGTCAGACTAGATGATCTGCTCAGGTCCCTTCCTACCCTACAAACTATGAAACTATGAAACTATAAAAGAACAGTTGGGTGTTTTCTGTTGAGTTTGTAAGGTGTACATTACAAGTTCAGGTTATGGCAAGGCAGAGTGTTATGCAGGCAGTGCAGCTTCAGAGATATCAAAGACAGAGGAATGTGAGACAGACACTCTGGAATCCTGTGTGCACCAGAGAATAGAGGCAGCAGAGGGCACAGAAAGAGGCAAGATATGTTACAGGTCTTCTGCTCAGGGAGTGGCAGAAAATTTGTATGGGATGAATGAATGGACTGTAAGGTGGATAGAAAACTGGATAAAGCATTGGGCTAAGAGGGTAATAATTAATGACTTGATGTCTAGTTGACAGCCAGTATCAAGTGCAGTGTCCCAGGAATTGGTCCTGGGGCTGGTTTTCTTCATCAGTGACCTAGAAGGTGGCACAGAGTGAGCCCTCAGCAAATCTGCAGATGGCACCAAGCTTGGCGGGGAGTAGTAGATTCATAAATTCATAGATGTTAGGGTCATAAGGGACCTCAGTAAGTCACTGAGTATGACCCCATCCCTTGGCAGGAAAGAGCGCTTGGGTCAGATGACCTCAGCTAGGTGCTTGTCCAGTCTTCTTTTGAAAACCCCCAAGGTAGGGGAGAGCACCACCTCCCTTGGAAGGCACTTCAAGATTCTGGCAACCCTTACTGTGAAGAAGTTATCTCTAATGTCCAACCTAAATCTGCTCTCCATCAATTTGTGGCCATTTTTCCTAGTTATTCCAGGGGTGCCCTAGTAAACAGAGCATCTCCTATTCCCTGCTGCCCTCTTCTGATGAATTTATAGGCAGCCATAAGATCACCCCTCAGCCTTCTCTTGAGAAGGCTGAAGAGATCTAGGTTCCTCAGTCTCTCCTCGTACAGACTTGCCTGCAGGACTCTAACCATACCAGTGGTACTCCTCTGAACCCTTTCAAGATTTTCCACATCCCTCTTGAAGTGCAGTGCCCAAAACTGGACATGGTCCTCCAACTGCAGTCTGACCAGTGCTGCATAGAGGGGAAGCATCACCTCCCTGGACCTGTTCATTATGCATCCGCTAATATATGATAAAGTGCAGTTAAAACAGAATGAGATAATGTATCCAAGGCCTTCTTATAGTCTAGGTAGATGACATCTACCTCAACTCCTGCATCTAAGCATGTTGTGTCCTGGTCATAAAAAGAAACAAGTTTAGTCAGGCAGGAACTATCTGCAATGAATCTGTGCTGATTTTCTTTCATCATTATTTCCCCTACTGGGCTCCCACAAATGTGATCCTTAATGATTTTTTTCTAGATCTTTCCTAAGGATAGAGGTGAGACTAACTGGTCTATAGTTTCCCGATTCCTCTGTCCTCCCCTTCTTGAAAATGGGGACCACATTGGCCCTTTTCAAGTCCTCTGAGACCTGACTGGAGCACCATGAGTACTTGAACAGCTGTGTCAGTGGCTCCGTTGTGACACTGGCCAATTCCTTCAGCATCCTTGGATGAAATTCATTAGAGACCACTGATTTGAAAACATCCAGCCCCTCCCAGTGCCCCTTCTCTCAGTCTGCACTAACAGTTGGTGGGCTGATGTCCCTCCTGTGTCTAACTATGATCCAATTGGGAGATTTGTCTTGGTCTGTGTCTAAAAATACAGATGCAAAGAACTCATTGAAGAACTCAGCTTTTCTCCCCTATCTGTCACAAATTGCCCTAGTTTGTCCTGTAAGGGTCTTATGCTACCCTGCACCTTCCTTTTGCTTCATATATACCTGAAGAAGGACTTTTTGTTGTCCTTCATTTTTGTTGACAGCCTAAATTCTATTCCTGCTTTGGCCTTCCTAACTGATTCCCTGCAAGTGTGAGCCAGGGAGGTATACTACTCCTTGGTACCTACCTCCTGCTTCCACAGCCTGAATACCTCTTTCTTACCTTTAGGCTTTTCTGGACTTCCCTGCTCAGAAAAAAGGGCTTCTTGGCTCCTTTGACCCTTTTTATGATGAATGGGTTTGTCTCCTTCTGTGCCTATAGGATCGTTCCCTTGAGGAATGACCACCCTTCCTGGACCCCCATTTTGCCAATGCTCTTCAGCTTTAATGCCTCACTAACTAATCTCCTGAGCACACTGAAGTTAGCCTTTCTGAAGTCTAGCACTTCATCCCTGCTGGTTACTTTACTCACCCTTTGCTGGACGATCAATGATCACTATCCCCTAGGTTACCTTGTACCTGCTTACTCCCCACCAGGTCATTCCCCAGCAAGTCCAGCAGGCATTTCCCCTAGTGGAATTGTATACCTCCTGCTTTAGATGGAGGTCCTGTAGGCAGGTTAAGAACCTACCTGAGTGTTGCACCTAGTAAGCGGTGTTCCCTTGACCTGAGAGCCTGGGTCAGTATGACCGGCTTGGCGCAGAAAGGATAGATGACCGGACAGGTGGGGAGTAGCAGCGAGTAGGAGTCAGGTGGCTTGAAGCGTATTGGTTGTATGAAAGGTTTATTGTACTACCGATGGTCGCAGCATAGGCAGGATAGCTGACTTGTTCAGTTACAGTGCATAAAACAGAACGGTCTACAGGGGTCTGTTGGTTCACGGGGTTCCTGAGCCGAGCCCTTGCTTTCTAACCTGGAGGCTAGGTGCGGCTGCCCGACTCAATAGTCCCAGAACTGGTCAACAGCTCATGCACAGGGAAAAATTATAATGCACTTTCAATCAGTAAACTTCCGAGAGCTCTTTGACGAGAAGAACAGATGAACTGGTGAGAAACGAATATGCCAAAATGAAGGTTGGTGGCGGGGAGATGTCTGCAGGTGGCCAATCTGCTGACTGTGTCTCCTTGGTGTGCTTGGAGTTCTCCGCTTCATGGCGGGAATCTGCTCTTAGTTATAGTCAGCAGTGACCAATCACTTCATGTCAATTGTGAATATTTACTGACCGCCAATTACGTTCTTACACAGTGACCTAGATACATATTAATCTGACCTAGGTACCTATTCATTTGACCTGGATACATTATTCATCTGGCTGCCCTCAGTGGGTTCAAAAAGTCAAGCTTATGATTGGCACCTGCAATACTTATCATTGCAGATGACAAGCTCCTTAAGTGTGGGGAACAAACTTTTAACAAACTCCAACTGCAATGCTTCTTTTAGCAAAGAAATAAAGGCTACTAGTGCTGAGGGGTCTTTACGGCCTGTGTCCTTACTAAGTTATTATGGTCTTTTGCTTTGCTGGCGTCGGCACTTTAACTGACAGGTAAAACTCAAACACGACACTGAGTAGTTAGATTTGGCTGACTGCTCCTCTCAGCAGATGTCAGGGTAGTTTAGAGAGATGACAACCATATGTCTCAAGTGTACAGCCTCTGAGAGCTGTCTGGAGAATTCCAGGTCTAGTTCATCCTCCTGGTGTGGTGGTCTATAGTAGACCCCTAATACTAAGACCCTTTCCTCCCAACTCCCGCCTCGTATCCTGACCCAAGGTACCTGAGTTTGGCCTTCCTCTGATCCCATTTTAATTATAGAGGATGTATATTGTTCCTTAACATAGAGAGCAACGCCCCACATCCTTCTCTCCACTCTATCCTGTAACCTGTAACCCTCAATGACTACAGCCCAATCTTGAGTAAGGTCCCACCAGGTTTCAGTTAGTCCAACCAGGTCAAAGTTGTTGCTTGCAAGCAGGAGTGCAGGTTCCTCCTCCTTGTTCGCTCTAGCATTAGTGTAGAGATATTTAAGCCTCCTCCCCCCCACCCCAATAGGCGCCCTTGGTACTCCTTGTCCTGGTGTCTATCAGGCCCTTTAGTGCTTACCTTATTGCTTACCTGGGCTGATCCAATGCATTGCTCATGTCTCCCTGTTGATATACTGAAGGGTAGGGCTAGACAAATTGGAGGATTGGGCCAAAAAGAATCTCATGAGGTTCAACAAGGACAAGTGCAAAGTCATGCACTTAGGATGGAACAATCCCATACACCAGTATAGGCTGGGGGCTGACTGCAGAAAAGGACTTGGAGGTTACAGTGGGCAATAAGCTGAATATAAGCCAGCAGTGCCAAAAAGGCTAGTGGTATCCTGGTCTGCATTGGTAGGTGTGTTGCCAGCAGGTCAAGGGAAGTAACTATTTCCCTCTATTCAGCACTGGTGGGGACACATCTGGAGTACTGTGTTAAGTTTTGTGCCCCCCCGCACTACGAAAAGGATGAACAAATTGGAGAGAGTCCAGCACAGGGCAACAAAAATGGTGAGGGATCTGGGGGACATGACTTATGAGGAAAGACTGAAGGAACTGGACTTATTTAGTCTAGAGAAGAGGAAACTGAGAGGGGACATAATAGCAGTCTTCCACGATCTGAAGCGGGGTTTCAAAAGACGATGGAGCTAGACTGTTCTC
This sequence comes from Crocodylus siamensis, assembly GCF_052110815.1. Classification (NCBI taxonomy): domain Eukaryota; kingdom Metazoa; phylum Chordata; order Crocodylia; family Crocodylidae; genus Crocodylus; species Crocodylus siamensis. The sequence goes on from NC_143396.1 coordinate 44,272,912, forward strand.
AGTGATGGAAGATAACAGAACAAAGAGCAATGGTCTCAAGTTGTAGCAAGGGAAGTTTAGGTTAGATATTAGGAAGAATATTCTCATTTAGGAGGGTAGTAAAACACTAAAACAGGTTTCCCAGGAGGTGGTGGAAGCACCATCCTTGCAGGTTTTCAAAACTTGGTGAGACAAAGCATAAATTATAGTGACCTGGAATTCTGAAAGGAAGCATTGCATTTCCTAGTCCTTTATATATTGCAAAGAGGCAGGAAAGGCTTGTCTATGTTTAGAGCCCAATACTCGAGAACTTCAGGGAGAAAAAGCATTAGTTAGCCAACAGTAAGTTAATTGAATATTTCCTCAGGAAAGTCATATGGTTTCTTAAATCAAAGCAGGATTAGGCCTCCAGTTTGTGTATAATTACAGAAGTATCACAATTACCAATCTAACGACAAGTATTTGAAGTTAAGCAATATAAAAGTGTTTTGATTTTAAATTGTTTTGTCATAAAAACATTCACAGTACCACTGAAACATGAAGTGAGGAAATGGGAAAATGCAAGCTAAATTTAAGATAATTACAAATTTGAGGAATACATCTTACTTTAAAATCAGGAGTATGCTTCAAAATATAGGCTCGGGGACTTGACTTAGCATTCTGGGTTTTTATGTAGTCATTGTAATCATATGTACTTATCTGCATTAGCCAAATATTGAAAACTGGCCTGGATTTACAACCAAGTTTAGTTATTATTACTAAATATTAATAAGCCCCATTGCCTGATATTTTGATTTAGAATGAGATACTAACTTTTCTTGGAAGCTCTGAAACAGGACTTTGGCTAGGGCTGATTCTGGCTAGGGCACTCTCTTAGAAAATGGAAGACATGGGTTTGAGCCTTCTTAAGGAGAAGAGGTGTAAAACCCAGTTTTTCAGCTTTGGAGGAAGGAGCTATAACCACTAATCTTTGGAGCAAAAATAGGTACTGCCAAGGGTGGATTTGTGAAGAGGGAGGTACAGTGGTGCAGTTGTACCCTCCTTTGATTCCTATTCTATCTAAACTTTAAAATCAACTGCCTGGGAAGGGCAGCAGCATTTCTATTCAGGCAGTACTGAGGGAGTTAATTGACTTAATGGCTCATTTAATCTACCTGATTCCTGCTAATTTCTCTTTACTCCACTTACGCTCCTGTCTCCTTTTTACTGGTCTTGATATTCCACTAATCAAGGTATCCTTTCTTTTGCATTATGCTATCTGTTAGTCATTTCTGGTAATGTCTGTCTTCTTTTTTCACAGCCCTGCTAACTATTTTTACATTTAGGTACAAAATTTTAAGGTGTGGTAATATTGACTCAGGTGAACATTACTCAGATGTGGAAATGATGGACTGAAGCTTTGGATGCACTGCCAAGATGCTCAAGACGGCTATATTTTGTTTTTACAAATCTAAGAGATGCAAACTTAATTATAATGATTAAAAATCAAATAAAAAATATTTGGATGATTTTTGCCTAGTTTTTGTGGTTTTATAACCATAATACGTAATCTAGCAATTAGAGGACATTCCAGTGAAGTTACATTTGTTTTTCATAGTTTCATAGTAGCTAGGGTTAGGAGGGCCCTGAACAGATCTGACCCCCTGCCACAGGCAGGAATTAATGCTGGGTTCACAAGACCCCAGACAGGTGATCATCTGCCCTCTTTTTGAATTTATTACAAGGTAGGGGCAAGGACCACTTCCCTAGGAAGTTGGTTCCAGATTCTGGCCAGCCTAACCGTAAAATATTGCTTCCTTATCTCTAACCTAAACCTATTAAACCATCAGCTTATTAACATTGTTCCTCATCACCCCAGGTGGTGCTGGGGAGAATAGGGCTCTACCCATTTGCTGATGATCTCCCCTGCTGAGTTTGTAAGCAGCCACCAGGTTCCCCCTCAGCCTCCTCTTGCTGAGGCTGAACAGGTTTAGGTCCCTCAGTCTCTCCTCATAGGAGTTTTGCTGTGATCTTAAACTGAATAATATGGTGCTAGGTCCGAAGCATATTAGTAAGGCTTCTCATCAACTGAGGAGGAATAGGTGTTCTTTTCTGTGATAATGTACCTCACCATCTACACACCCCATTCCAAAATCCTAGATCTGTCAATGGCCACTACCACCATTTTATGGATCCTAAAATTATATCAGTGCTTACCTTGTAGCCCTGATTAAGATGTCTAAGCTCTGAAGACTAACAAGAATGCAAACAATTATCTGTTTTCCTTTGCCTAGCATTTCTTATTGGCTGACCTCGCTGCTCAGGCCTAGACACATTTGAACATCCCTCTGATTTTTTGGTCTCCAAATTCCATGTATCCTAAGCACCTAAAACTGTCTTTTTATATCACTGTCCAAAGGTGTGGAGCAAAGTACCTAAGGTCTGACACTTTAGTTGGATGTCAGACCCAAGGCCAATTTGGGTCAGGCTCCTACCCAATTCTACAGCACTTTCCTGGGGGCAGAAGGAATAGAGAAAAATCCTTTCCCTTTCCCTTTCCCTTTCCCTTGCAACAAATGCATCTTATATTCTGCAAATGATTTGATCTCCCTAATTTTAACTTACATAATTGAAAATGGTAGAATAATAAACATTCACCAATCCCATGATGGGGATAAAACTAAAAAGAAAGAGCCAATTACTTTTTGTTATATCCTTGGTAACCTTGAATACTTCCTTCAGCTCCCCACAACCTTTTCCAAGATAAATAATCCTTTCCCCACTTTTCCCCAGTCTTTCATCATATATAAATTCCCCATGTTTAGAATTGCCTTTGCTCTGGAACTTTCAATCCTCACTCTATAATTCATAGAGCAAGGAACATAAATTGGATGCAGCTGTACTCCAACTGAGAGAGTATACCATTGTTCAGTCTGTCATTACAATATTTCTTTTATAATTTCCCTTCCCATTTTAAAATACATCTCTGTTTCACTCCTTCTCTCTCTCTCTCTCTCTCTCTCTCTCTTTCTCTCTCTCTCTCTAACTCTAACAAGAATTGTAGAAATCCTGCTCATATATTTAAGGCCACATCTGCCATCATATGCTTGCTCATATTTCTTAGCTTTATATAAGATACTTTATTTTCTTTTAGATAAGAATATGTATTTTTTTTCTTCACATCTAGACAAGGAGTGTTGACAAAAGTGGTTCACATAGACATACAATAAGCTAGAAGTTTGTAAATATAACAATAAATGAAACAATAACAAAGAATATGTTCTTATTTTTTTCATAAATATATTTACATACATTTTAGGTGCATAGTTGGATAATATAGTAAAACATACCTTTTGCAGAACTCAGATATCCTATTAAATTATATAGATGAAAGTAGTAATGAAATAAGGAATTTACTGTATTTGATATGGTTAATTATTGCTCTTGCCGTATATATTCAAGCAAAGTGTAATTTTATTTTATTTTAAAGCTTCAAGGTCCACTCACATCTTCCAGTTTTTTTGCAGGGTGCTTTTTTTCTGTAGTATAATGTTAAAATGCTGACTTTGAAATGCTCAGTTTACTCAATGGTGAGCATGACTTTACAGTCAGCATAAGTAGTGTTTAGGACTGTTTCAGGTATAGAATCATTGAAAAGTAGGGTTGGAAGGGACCTCAGGAGGTCACCTAGTCCAGCCTCCTGATCAAAGCAGGACCATCCCCAACTAGATCATCCCAGCCAGGACTTTGTCTAGTCAAGTCTTAAAAATCTCTGATGGAGTTTCCACAGCCTCTCTGGGTAACCTGTTTCAGTGCTTAATTACCCTCCTGAGAAAAAGTTTTTCCTAACATCTAACCTGTGCTTCACTTGCTGTAACTTGAGAGCATTGCTCCTTGTTCTGTCATCTACCACCACTGAGAACAGTTTAGCTCCATCCTCTTTGGAACCATCTATGAAGAAATCCCCTTTCTTTGCCCTCTCTTGTGTCATTCCAAGGGTACCCTTCTCTCTCTTGCATGTTTTCTGTTTAGTTCAGTCAACCAGGTGACTGGGCCAGATAAATTCCTGAGGAGAGGGGGGAGTGCTCTCTTCCTCCAGCAGGCTAAGCCACAAGCAAAGTTTCTCCAGGCTGTCACCTGGATGAATTCCTGTAAGTAAAAACTTGGAAATTAGCCAAGAGTTGGAATTAGGCAGATTTGTTTTAAAAGGGCTGTTACATTCAAGACTGTGTAAGACTCTGATTGATTATGTTTGCTCAAAGTGTATTCTGGCTTCCTTGTTCTACCCCCACTCTCTCCCCCTGATCAATAAAGGTATTGGGTTACAGCATGCCTTGCTGTTTTACTGTGGAGAGGAAAGGCAAGCCTTTTTGCTCCTGGCCTGACCAGCAAAGCTGGTCTGTGTATGTTCCCTCAATCCTACCTGAGGTTATCCTGGGAGGCTTTGGGCTGAAATAGGCACCCAGAAATATTACCAGTGGGCAAAACACCCACAAGCCTTGTAGGGTCTGTGCACCCTGGGCTGCACAGAGTGCTAACAGAGACCAGTGCCTGGGTGGTGGCATCATTACCTCAGGCCTGCGGGTGGAACAGCCAGAAGTAGACACTCTGTGGGATACTCCAGAAGCAAGAGTAATCCTGACTGTTGAACCTATGGAAACAGAAGAATCTGGATTCTGTTCTATTTTCATGCCTTTTTTGCTGTGACAAATTATTTCCTTATTTAAAATATGTATCTTGAACACCCCCCACCGCCACCCAAATCCTAAAAGCAGGGAATAAAAAAAACAAATGTCAGCAGTTTTAGATTGAGTGTTCATATCTTCAGAGAGTTCCTATCACACCTTAGTAAAGTCTTGGTTTAAATATCCATGCTTGTTCTTACCTTTTTTAGAGCTCACCTTTGATGTTTCTTGAAACTGCCTTTCAAAGAACAAGAGCGATTTGCTTTTCTTGGTGAAAAGTGTATCTGAAGAGAAAGGTTCCAAAGTATTTCAGCCCACACAGACTCTGCTATTTTCAAGGAATCAGTAGCCATCAAAGAAATAAATGCCTGAGAAAAAAATATAAAAGTTTCAAACTATATACTGAACTCCCTGAAATTAACTGTGGCTTAGGTAAAGCAAATAACATCAGTGGAAAATATGCCAACTATATTCTTACTAAAAATAAAAGCTCCTTATTTTGTCCTGTGTCTTTAACACAATTATAACTGAGCCCACTTTAATGCCATGTGACATGTACATAGCAGGATGTACATGCTTATTTTTGAGGAAGGGAAGCTTACAACACAGGTTCAGTTGTAATTTCTACCAGGGGCAGATATGAAAGTAACTCTCCAGGTATTATTGTACTAGTGCAAGACTCATTTAACACATTCCTTTGACTTCTAATTTTATACGTTCTTCTTAGTAGTCCTACATAGCTTAATAGGCATGTCTTTGGGGAAAAAAGGGACAGCCATATCTACAGGGATTTGCAGGAGGAAGAACCTAAATCTTTAGAAATGTTGATATTCCCCTATCCTGATTCCATGTATTGTAACTGTAGAAAAAATAAAAATGTTATACAAATATAACACAAAATACATCAGCATGTATATTTGTAGCACAGGGTGATATAGAAAAGAACCTTTGAGAACTTCAAATGCAGGCTTGCTATGACTATAAAGCTATTGTATTTTAATATGAAGTTACACTTAAGAGAGAGAATATGAATTATCTCAACTAAAATCCTAAAAACGTGATCTGGGAAATTTGAAGGAATATAATCTTAAGAAATGAGAGAAATATGATAGATAAAACTGCAGCTAGAGAGCATATTTGATCTAATTTATCATGATACCAGAAACACGAGAGTCACAAGGGGACAATAATAGAGACAGCACAAAAGATTGTTTTTTTTGCTCTTGGAACACTGACTTTAAGTGAATGAAAATACCCTCAGGAAGCTTATGTAATGCAATATCTTCTGACAACAGTTTGATACATAAATGGTTTCTTTGCCAAGATTTGCCATAATATTGTTCTTCCACTTATGTGGGCATCTTTTTTGTTTGCTTGTTTTAAATTAGGCTGAAAATCAAATATTTCACAATTCTCCACATTAAAGAATTGAGCAGTCCTACCCAAAATCCATGGGAAAGTTGATGGGAGTGAGGCAACTAGCAGCAGAATGCTGGGGCTAACAGGGCTCAGCCCCACAAAATATGGGGCAGCAGTGGCAGCACAGAGGGCCACACAGGGCAGCCTGGACATAGGCTCTGTGCAGCTGCATCGCGGGGGGGGGGAAGAGATGCAGACACAGACATACAGCCACACCAGCACAACAGCGTGTAAAGCACTGCCCATCAGTAAGTCTGTTACCCACTAGTAAGTTACATGCCCAACATGTAAGTCTGTCATGGGACAGGGGTGTTGGGGAGGGGTGAAGATCAATCCCCCTGTAGTGAAGGAGGGAGTGGGGCAGAGGCAAGGACAAGGGCAAAGGGAGGGGGCCCCAGGCCCAGGGTGGGTAATGGGACCCTCAGAGCACAGGAGGCTCATCCAGGGGTGCAGAGAGGATCCCGCTGCTGTGTGCACCCTGGTAGAGGCCTAGGGGACATGCCAGCCACTTTATCTGTGCATGGTGCAGAGGCAGGCTGCCACTGCTGCCCTGCTCCGAGGGCAGCGCAACACCATGTGCCTGGCATGTGCTGACTGGCTGCAGCATCACACCAGTCCCAGGGCAGCAGCAGCAGAAAGCAGAGCCCAGAACACAGTGGCAGCCTGCCTCTACCTTGCACCCAAATCTGGGGGGCATGTGCCCCTGGATGAGCTGCCCAGGCTCCAATGGTCCCATGAACCAATCTAGCCCCAGGACCCCATTCACCTTAGCCCCTGCCTCTTGCATTTGCCCCATTCCCTCCTTCACGGCAGGGGTCTCAATCCCCCCCTCACATGCCCTTCCCCCACAACAGACTTATCTGCTGGGGGTAGAGTATGGGCTCATGCACATATGCACACGCTTAGCCCTCACCAAATAATATTTTCTCCTTCCACCTATAAGCAACTCCAAGTCTCATGGCAACAACAATCACCAAGGCTGCTTGACGACATGGAAAAACAAAAAAGTGCTTACCTTTCAGTTCAGCACACCCCTAAGCCAAGTGTAGCACATGCCCAGAAGAGGTATTGAATCAGTTTGACCTGGTCTCCCAGTGTCTGTATAACTAATGTGCTGTATAGTTAATGTGATTCAATCAGCTATTTTTTAACATGTTTGTCAGAGCCCCTAATACTCAACCCTCCTTCAGTCACCCACAGACATGTTACATTCCAAGACAGCAATTCCCCTGCTTCCAGTCTCACAATCCTTCCCCACCTAAAACTTATATCAGAGGAATGCAGCATGAAAACAGATTGCAGCGTATAGTTTCATAGTTGCTGGGGTCAGGAGGGACCTGAACAGATCATCTAGCCTGACTCCCTGCCACAGGCAGGAATTAATGCTGGGTTCACAAGACCCCAGACAGGTGATCATCCAACCTCTTTTTGAATTTACACATGGTAGGGGCGAAGACCACTTCTCTAGGCAGCCACCAGTTCCCCCCCTCAGCCTTCTCTTGCTGAGGCTGAACAGGTTCTGGTCCCTCAGTCTTTTCCCATAGGGCCTGTCCTGCTGCCCTCTCACCAAATGGGTGGCCGTCGTCTGAACTCTCTCCAAGCTGGCCACATCCTTTTTAAAGTGTGGTGCCCAGTACTGGATGCAGTACTCTAATTGCAGCCTGACCAATGTCGCATAGAGGGGGAGGATCACCTCTCTGGACTGGCTTGAGATGCATCTTTGGATGCATGACAAGGTATGGCTGGCCTTGCTGGCTGCATTCTGGCATTGGCAGCTCATGTTCATCTTGGAGTCAATAATTACTCCAAAATCCCATTCCGCCTCTGTGCTTTCAAGAGGGGAACTGTCCAGCCTGCATGTATGCTGTGGAGTCCTTCTCCCAAGGTGCGGCACCCTGCATTTATCTACGTTGAACCACATCCTATTCTCATCTGTCCACTTTTGTAGTCTAAGTGTAGTTGCAGCCTCTCTCTCCCTTCAAGTGTGTCCACCTCTCCCCACATCTTAGTGTCATCAGCAAACTTGGACAATGCACTTTCAACCCTCCTGTCCAAGTCGCTGATGAAGATGGTAAACAGTGCAGGCCCGAGGATCAAGCCCTGGGGTACCCCACTGCTCACATCTTCTCAGATTGAGTAAGACCCATCCACCACTACTCTCTGGGTGCACCCCATCATCCAGTTTTTTACCCCTCCAACTGTGTAGGCGTTGATGCCACAGTTGCTTAATTTATTAATGACAATGGGGTAAGAGACAGTGTCAAGGCCTTCTTAAAGTCTAGAAAGACTACGTCCACGGTGATACCATCATCCAAGGATTTAGTTACTTGGTCATAAAAGTCAATCAGGTTGGTCAGGCAGGACCTGCATTTGATGAACCCGTGCTGGTTGCCCCTGAGCACTATCTCCCCTGCTGACCCCACACAGATATGTTCCTTGATGATTCTCTCCAAGATCTTCTTAAGGTCCAAGGTGAGGCTTATGAGCCTATAGTTACTTGGGTACTCCTTCCTCCCTTTCTTAAAAATGGGGACCACATTAGCTAGTTTCCAATCCCCCAGCACCTGGCCAGATGACCATGAATGCTTATACAGCTAGGCCAAGGGCTCCGCGATGAACCTTGCCAGCTCCCTCAACACCCTTGGGAGGAGGGCATCTGGACCTGCAGATCTGAAAATGTTCAGCCCTTCCAGAAGATCTCTCACTACATCTGTGCTGACACAAAGCCTGACAGAGCTATCCCTGAGATTGTCCCTATCCCTGGCAAGAGGGATGTCCCGGTCCCTGTTCAGGAAAACAGAGGCAAAGAAACTGTTAAAAATATCAGCTTTCTCATCCAGTATAGCCATAAGGTTACCATTTGAGTCTTGCAGGGGCCCCATATTGCCTGGTGCCCTCTTCTTGCTCCCAATGTATTTGAAAAAGGACTTTTTGCTGTCCTTAATCCTGGACGCTAGCCTGAGTTCTATCTCTACCTTGGTCTTCCTAATAGCCATCCTACACACATGGGGCAAGGAGGAGTACTCCTTTGTTATAGCCCCTCCCTTCCACTGGTTGTACACCACCCTTTTAGTCCTCAGGCATTTCTGAAATGCCCTTGCTGAGCCATGGGGGTTTCTGAGCACTCTTAACCCCCCTGCTTCTCTCAGAGACTGTTACCTTTTCAGCCTGGAGGATCGCCTCCTTTAGGTACAACCATCCTTCATGGACTCCCATCTCCTATATCTTCTGCACCCTCAGTGCCTCCCCCGATAATCTCTGAAGCTCATTGAAGTTGGTCGTTCTGAAGTCAAGCGCTTTAGTCTTGTTATAAGCCCTTGACACCCTGCGCTGAATAGTGAATTTCAGCAGGTGATGATCACTATTGCCCAGGTGGTCAAAGACCTGCAGTCCCCTTACCAAGTCATCCCTAGTGGCCAGGACCAGGTGCAGCAAGGCATTATGCCTAGTGGGGCTGTGCACCTCCTAGATAAGGTGAAGGTCCTGTAATACAGCCAGGAACCTATGTGAGTGGTCAGACCTGGCTGTCTGCTCCTCCCAGAAAATGTCTGGGTAGTTTAGGTCACCCATGATAATGACATTCCTTGACCTAACCACCTCCATAAGCTGACTGGAGAAGCCCCAGTCCAGCTTTTCAGTAGGGCTGTATTCTGGTGGGAGGAGAACTTTACTCAGGGGGATGATCACAGGTTAATCATCATGTCAATGTTTGCCCCAATTGATGAGGCATCTTTAGCTATTAGGTCATCATAGTGGAGCCAGATATAGCACTCAAGTTTGATTCTCATGTTGACCAATAACCTTGGTAACTATGAGTGGCCAGTCCCTGGCCAGTCTAGGGAATGTTGAAATTCCAGCAGGCCTGATGTCTACTCAGAACATAGCCAGGAGCCTGACTGCAATTGTTCTGGGTGGTGAACTTGGTGTGGTTCTCAGACCCAGTGTATGACAGGCAAGACAGGACTTACCATTGCTATTGTCCCATTGTACCTCAAATTATGTTTGTTACACTGCACATAGCTGTAGTGTTTTCCTCATTTTTAGAGACAACACTTCTATGTGGGAGGGAATCCAGAAGAGGATGTGATAGCAGTGCAAGAACAGGCCACCACAGAGATGATGAATGCATAACAGATGTCCCAGAGAAGCAACAAAGGAGCCAGGAGGAGATGTTGTAGGGCCTGGTAGCTACTTCTAAGCATGGGGCACACATCACAGACTCCTAGTATTAAGAGCTAAGGCACTGTCATGAAGATAGACTGCAGCTGTGGAGGGAGGGAACATACTGAGACTGGGAGAAGCCTATACTTGGGCTGTTGAGGTGCAGCAATGGGAGCTTGAGATGGCCATCCAAAGTTTTGATGAGGCTACCTGGTCAATGGCAGAGCTGGCAGAGCCCTAGCATCTGGAGAGAGAGTTCATGGATTGGGTCTCAGACCACTTTGTGGCAACCTATGACACCCCAAGTAGCATCAATGCTATCTCCATGTGAGACCTTATAGGTCCCTGGGCCACACATGGTGGAGAAGCCCCCATTGACAGATTGTGCCCCAGCATGGGGAGTCTTACCTGGTGCAAAAGGAACAGAAATTCCATGAGTGGAACTACTGGGATGCCCTGACTGGTATCATGGGGAATGGAAGGGGGACTTGGTACAGGAGAAGTGCAGTGAGGGGCCCAGTGACCTACGAGACAAGGGAACAGAGAGAGCCCCAGACATGCCATCTCAGGCAGAGAGGGATGGATAAAGGAAGAGGCACCCAAGGCCAAGGGCAGGGCCATTCCAGATATCTCATTTCTCCCCAAGTCAATTTGCTTCCCCACAGCCCTGGCATTCACCCACTGAATACAGACCTCCCAAGTTGTTCCAGGACAGTCATAGCAAAGTGCCAAAGTACATGGGTGAAGGAGGGGAATGCAGCCCATCAGCCCACCATGCCAAACTGTCACTGGGATGGAGGCTGGAAATGGAGCTCGATACCCCAAACTCCTCCACCTGCCATGGAGAAGACCTGTAGGGGAGCTGATCCACTTCACCTGACCCTGGTCATGCTGCAGGGGAGCACTGCAGCCAAAGCAGGGCTAGGCACCTGCCAGACCTGGTGCCTGTGCATGAGGCAGGCCTCATGAATGGGAAAGAGTTATGTGGTCAGTTTCCCCACAAAGGGAGACTAGACCCAGGGGATGTAGGTGAGAAGGTCTGGGTCCTTTGGAGCAGTGTAAGGAGACTGCAGCCCCGGGTGTGGTGATGTCTCCCATGCCAATCCTGGCTCTGAAGCACTCTCAGATGAAGAGTTAGTCAGGGATCATATATTTGTCCAGTTTCTACATAAAGACATCCCTGGTCATCACTCCCAAGTCTGGGACTTAGTGTACAAGTTTCTGTGCTAGATGCTGTTCCAGTGGCATTCCACCCCTAGCCCCATTCCTGATCCTAACTGTCCATCCAGGTTATTTTGCCCATTATTTCTGCCCTGCCCCAACTACCCCTCTCCTCCCCCCGCCCCCAAGAAATTCTGCTGGTTTTTAGCCATGGGAACAGAGACCAATTTCTGATACAGTAGAGGTTCAATTGGTTTTATTAAAGACATTTCTGTGTTGGCAATGGAGAACAGTTAAACTGAGCCACATCTCTTCCTCAGAACACATTCCCCTACATCCAGATGTATGAACCTAGCAATGAAGGTGTCCAGCCAATGAGGGCAAACCCAACCACTTCATGGGGCCTGATGAACCATGGGAAGGAGATGCATGGCAGACAGGTCTTTTGCCCAGTACTAGGGCTTGGGCACTTGGGGATTCTGGCCCCCAAAGCCCTCAGGTTCTACTTATTTAGTGAGTGTCCATGGTCCCTGCAGGCCAGGAAGTAATTGGCCAGGGCTTCCCAGACCTGGACTCCCCACCAGTTCCACTTCTCAGAGTGCACATGCTCTGGTGTGGGCACACTATGTCTGGCCATCATGAGTGTCTTCTCCATCCACATCTTGTGAAACACCTTCCCACTGTTCTTGAAGATGTTGTAGAGGATGCAGGTGGTAGTGCTGAGGTACATCAGGTACTTCTCACCTGCCTTGAGGTGCACACACAGAGCCCGCCAGCGTGCCTTGAGGTGCCCAAAAGTGTACTCCACAGTCATGTAGCACCTGCTCAGGCAGTAATTGTGTTCTTTTCTGTGTTCTAGGTGCCCTGTGCAGGTCTTCATGAGCCAGGGAAGAAGAAGGTAGGCTGAGTCTTTAGTAATGAAGTGTGGGATGAAAACACTGAAAACACTGGTGCTTGGGACAATCCATTCTCCATCATCTGGAAGAGGCTGGAGTTTCAGAAGACACTGATCTCCCATCAGCCTCAGTTGTTGATGAGTCCTTGCAGTGTGACAGAGAAGAAGTCCTTTTGATTGGGTACCTTGGGGCAGGAAGAAGATGGGAATCTGGGCACTGTCAATGACTCCCACAAAACTGGAGAAGCCTGTCTGGTAGAAGCTAGCGATGACCTCCTGAGGGTTTACAAGGTGGGTGAAGAGGTTGGCCAGGATGTTTTTCATACGCAGGTACACATCCAGAATGACCTCTCTGGCCCTGGAATGCTCCAAAGAGTGATGACAACCTGCCCTGCTCCCAACAGTCATTTATATAAAATATATATATAGTCTGAATATAAGCTTAGCTATTCATTGGATGGACAGAAAATACATACTATTTGTGTGACAGGTTTAATTTGGCCTAAATGAGTCTCCAAAGTCTGATCTGAACTGGAAGTATTGTGTACAAAATGTTGCAGTAAAACATCGGAAATAGGTAATTCTTAGAAAAAAATACTTTTGAAATGGATGCACCTTAATTCTAAACAGGGTGATACTTAACAGGGATCAGCATTCTGGGTAAAGAGTAAACCTTTGTTGGTTTGGAACCATCTGTTGGAAATAATTGGAACAGTGCCAAGTTATACATGGAGGGTAAAAGGCTGGAAACACTCTTGGATGTTTTAGTTGACATGACAAAAGTGCTTCTTCTCAAGTTCTATTGTTTCCAGAAACATTTATGGACATAGCAAGGTGCCAAAGTACATGGGTGAAGGAGGGGAATGCTTTGATTAAGCGAGCAAATTACTGCTATAATTCTGGGATTGTTGAAATGCTGCTGCTCAATTTAATTCAAAGAAGTTATGTCAAGGACTTCTCAAATTTCCAATGGACTGAGGCTAGTTTGTTCAGACAGAAAAAATTAGAATGGGCTCTTTTTCCCTGACAGTGTTTGCAAAGGGGATCTGTTACTGATGAGAAGTGTTGCTACATCTCCTTGGATCCCAGGAACCGTATTTCAAATGCCAAAGCCTTCACAGATGGAAAAACAATTTCTGAACTGACAGGACTATTTTACTCTAGACATTTTATAAAGACGAGTTTAAGTCCAAGATGTTTTCCTTTGTAACAACCATTGTTAAGAAGAAAATAGCTAACTTGGTGACTAAGAGGACTGCTGTTCATATCCAGTAGCCAGATTTTCTCTAGACCAGTGGTTCTTAATAGGGTTGTGCAAAATTCCACCTGGTGTTTCATTTCAAAGCTGTTTCAATGTGTTTTGAGCTCAAAACAGTAAGATCGAAATAAAATAAAAGCCTTTGAAACAACTTTGAAACAAAACAAGGTAATTCAAAACATTTTGAAAGGCTTACTGGCCTCAGCACTGGTCCCAGGTGGCAGCACCTGGCTTCTGCCATCTAGCAGGCAGGTTGGGGGCTCACCTGCAGCCCCAGAAGGGCTGCAGGGGCTGTGCTGAAGTCCTTCTGGGGGTGTATGCCCCTGATTTACCTGCTGGATGAGAGGAGCTGGGTGCTGCTGGCTGGGACCACAGCCAGGAAGTTGGATGCTGCCACTGGTCCCAGGTGGCAGAACACAGCTCCTGTCATCCCACATGCAGATCAGGGGCCTGGCAGCACCCCCAAGAGGGCTGTAGGGGCTGTGCTGGAGTCCTCCTGGGGTGGATACCCCCAATCTGTGTGCAGGATGACAGGAGCCACATGTTGCCACCTGCAGCCAGTGGCAGCACCAATCTTCCCGGTGCTGGGTGTGGGCTGTGTCCAGTGCCCATCTGTCATCTGGCAGGTAAATCAGAGGCACACATTCTTGGGAGGACTCTGACACAGCCTCTGCAGCCCTTCCGGGTGTGTAGGCAATCCCCCGATCTGCCCACCAGATGAGAGGAGCCAGGTGCTGCCACCTAGGGCTAACAGCAGCACTGATCAGCAGCAGCTTCAGTTGGGTATAATGGGGAATCATAATATGTGGCAGCCAGGTAGATGATAGGCTCGCCCACACCCCTGGTATGGCTGTGCTGGGGGGCTGTGCTGGAGTCCTGCCAGGGGTGTGTGCCCCTAATCTGCCTGCTGGATTACAGGAGCTGGGTACTGCCAGCTGGGACTGGTGCTGGGAAGATCAGTGCTGCTGCTGGCCCCAGGCTGCAGCACCTGGCTCCTGTCATCCTGCATGCAGAATGGGGGCATGCCGGCACCCCTGGGACGGCTGCGGGAGCTGTGCTGGAGTCCTCCTGGGGGCGCATACCTCTGATCTGCATGCCAGATGACAGGAGCAGGGTGCTGCCACCTGGGACCAGTGGCAGTACTGATCTTCCCAGCACCAGTCCCAGGCAGCAGTACCTAGTTCCTGTTATCTGGCAGGCAGATTGGGTGCACAAACCCCCAGGAGGACTCCAGCACAGCCCCTGCAACCCTCCCGGGGGTGCGAGCAAGCCCTGATCTGTTTTCCTGCTGCATTTTATGATTCCCCAATATACCCTATGGGCAAAACGGCAAAACACCATCAAAACAGCTAACAGTTTCGACAAAACAGAACAGAACAGTAATTTTGAAAAGAGACAAAACTCAGAATGAAACACTGTTCCATCAAAACATTGAAACGTAAGTCCAAGTGGAACAATGCTGTTTTGCACAGCCCTAGTTCTCAATCATTTTTGACTCGAGGCATCCCATATTAGTCTGGAGGCATCCCTTGTTAGACTGGAGGCACTGCTCAGAAAATTGTTAGACTAGAATACTGCATCCAACTCTGGGCTCTACAATTCAAGAAGGATGTTGAGAAGCTTGAGGACAGCCACACACATGATCAGAGGGCAAGAGAATAGGTCTTATGATGAGTGGCTAAAAGCCATGGGACTCTTCAGCCTGGAAAAGGGCAGGCTCAGGGGGGATCTGGCAGCTTCTTGTAAGTATGTAAGGGGTGTACATCAGGATCTGGGAGAAAGTCTGTTCTCCAGAGCGCCCCAAGAAAAAAACAAGGACCAGCAGTCATAAATTCCTCCAAGACCATTTTAGGCTGGACATAAGAAAAAAATTTCTTTACTGTCCAAGCCCCCAAGACCTGGAATAGACTCTCTATGGAAGTGGTGCAGGCACCTACTCTGGACTCATTTAGGAAACATTTGGATACTTATCTTGCTGGGATCCTTTGACCCTAGCTGACTTCCTGCCCCTCGGGCAGGGGGCTGGACTTGTTGATCTTTGAGGTCCCTTCCAGTCATAATGTCTATGAAATCTATTAAATTTATGAAATGATAACTCTTAGTTTTAATACATCTTTTGACTATGGAGTAGTCAAAAATAATAGAGTATTTTTTCTGTTTGCAAACAACTCATAAAGTTCTGAATGGACATGTCTATACATTGCTCCATGATGATGTTGCTGCAGCGTATGGGTAGATTTCATCACTACATCACTGTAACAGCATGTTATGCTCAGGAAGCGCACCACTATGGCGACATAGCTGGTGATCATGTGTAGACATGTGATTGCTACATCACTGTAGAATGCTGTAAACTGATGTGTGTCGCTACATAGCTGTAGGGCAGTGTGTAGACACACCCAATTTGAGCTTTGTACATGGTCCTCCAATGGTATATTAGTTCCCACGTGCAATAATTTTTGACTAGGTGAACTGCACTATTTAGTACCAACATAAAACTGTGCATACTTATTATACAATATGATAAATAAGATCAGTGATTCTTCAGAACTGCCCTCTTCGAAACTGGAATGGTTTCAACTCATATCTTAAACGTTTCTTCCCTCTGAATGATCAATTGCACTTCATTAAATATAAATTTGAACAGTTCTGCTCTTTCTTCTCCCTTTTCCTTGTTATGTGTAGATATCCTGTATAGAAACATATTGTCAGTGATAGAACAAACATTATTTTACCTTTGAGTAATATATACATTGTATGCATTTAGACTTTTTTGTTAGGTAATGTATTATGCAATCCACTTTGTTAGCTATTGATTTTCTTTCTTTTTTTCAGTTTTCTACAATTGATTTCAAAATTCAAAGTAATTTTAGTCCCTAACAACAAAGATATAGTAGAGTATATAGTTGCACAAGTCAATTATATCGGTGACACGACTTATTTACCATGTTGCCATGATACATTTAGCCTTGCAAATATCTCCAATGGAGCTACTGTACAGTTATCATAGAATACCAATAATACTTCCCAGCAGCTCCATAGATGCCTAAAGGCCCACTGCTCCCATCAGTTCTTTATATAAGAATATATATAGTTTTAATATGTTTATATATTAACTGAATATCTTATAACTTATCACTTGGTACTCTTCAAATTATTTCCAACAAATGTTTCCAAACCAACAATTTTTTATCCTTTACCCAAATTTCTGATTTTTATTGAGCACCACCCTGTTTAGAATTAAGGTGGATCCATTTAATTTTTTTTTAAAGAATTTCCTACTAACTTAATTTAATTATAGTTTATAATCTCTCTTTTTAAATGCCACTTTCAGTAACACAGTATATTTTCTGAATATCCTCAATATATGATCACCAGTGCATAGACTTAGGACTAAAAAATTATATATCTCAGAGTTATTTTGAACACAGACACTTGATGTTATTTATTTGTTCAATTTCTATGGCATTGCTTTCAATCCACATCTTACGATTTTATTGTTAGTGGTAAAGCACCCACTTTATGTCAAGGCTAAATCTGATTGAAATTATGATGAAAGAAGAAATAAAATACACGCATATACCATAGGTTTGATATATGGCTCAGGAGAATTATGGAAGCTAGGAGTAGTGATGAACCATGTCTGCCTAGTTTCTTATTTCTGGACAGGATATCAAAATTCTAACAGTGAATTTAAATTATGGTACACCAAGGTTTAGGAAGTGAAGATAGGTTAGGTTAGTTTAGGCTATCAGTTTAAGATAGTTTAGGTTATCAACTCGCACTTACTTTGGAGAACATGCTTGGCACATGACTAGTATGCTGATTAGTTAATCAGTGATTGATTTTTTCACTATCTGAATGTTAGCTAAGCACTGGACAAACTGGGCACCTATGTATGTATAGAAGATGTAAAGTTATGAAATACTTTGGAACTATGTACACTTGCGCCTATTCTTTATTGATTGAATAAAGCTAATCTGGTTATACTTGCTATGTCTGTCATCATGAACCACGCTGCAGTTCAAACTGACAGCTGCTTGGAAGCCATAGCATTACCCAGTTGCATAAATGGTATTCTTGGTAGTTAGGCACAGTTTGCTGTTTTAACATGATTAAACAAGAGGAAAAGGATAATCTTCTGATGTATAGCCACAGTAGTTGAGTGGATAGAGCACTTAGGAATTGGGGGACCCAAGGTGTAGCCTCCCTTGCTCTGCAGAGAGATATCAAATGTGTTTATGCCTTTTCATGACTGTGTTCTAACCACTATACCACGGTGAGGCATTATGCAGTCCACTTGCCAGCACTCCTTTTGAAGATGAGCTCCCTTGCACTACAATAGCATTTCACCGAGTTGTGAAATGGTTTCCAATCAGTAACATTTTGGAACACTTCAATTGCTGTGTGTGTCATCACTGAAAAATACTTCTGTTTCCAGCATCGTTGTTAATATAAACATGTTTTCTGTGCTCTTCTACTCTAGACTACATTTTCATATCACTATGTGTAGGTTTAGATTTCTTTGTACAACTTTCATACTATAGATTTTCTGCCCGTTTTCTCTTAGAGAGAAAAGTTTTTTAAATGATCACACTGTAATATCACATGTAGTCCTGGTAAGAATAAGAGTAAAAAATTTACTGACTCGTTACTGCTAAAACAGTAACCCTACAGTGGAAAGTTATTTTTGAGTAAGTGGCTCATTCATTAAGTTATGTTAAATGCAGGAGTATGTATTTCACCAAATATTACTCAAATGCATACATACATATATACATACATGCATACATATATATGTGTGTGTGTGTATCTACACATATATGCCTTGCAAGTCTCTGATCATATACACACACACACCCACACCTATGCACACACACACATACATACACACATATGTCAAATTATATGTATAGCATAATAAATAGAATTAGGGATTTACCTAGGTTGGTTGAGCAAAAGGGATTTTCATGGGCTAGTTGTGGCATGTGATTTTGAAACCTTTTCACAACAAGCCCGTTTCTCACCACTGATTGGCTGGAGAGGTGCCTGGTGGCTCTGCCCCTTGCAGCTAATTGGCCAAGAGGGCAGTCCATCATGTGGCCCCACCTCTTGACACTGATTGGTAGAGAGGGATGGCATCACACAATGGACAGCCTTTTCGGCCAGTCAGTGGTGAAGGTTGGGAGAATCCACTATCTTGGCTGCTTCCTTTCATGCTGGTGGTTCCCCACTGCCAACAGCAGGCTGCAAGGCTAGACCACAGCAGCCATGAGGACTGCTGCCTTCTACTGAGAAACCATATTTTTTTGTAATAAGTTTATTATTATTATTATTTCATGGACAATGACCAAGTTAGCAGTTTCCACAAAATCTGTGAAATTGTGCATTAAGTAGGTCTCTAAATATATCATATTAATAACATATTATTCCTATATATAATTTATGCATAAATATAAAAGGCTATTTTATAGCCATCACACCTTTTCCACAAAGAAAGTATTACTTTTATTTTGTATCTTCACAACACTACTGATACTGATTTGTACTTTTAGTTGGGAGATAACTTTACATAGTAAATAGTAGCAATTTGTTCAAAGTGTCAATACTACTGTGGAGGAAAGGACTAGAGAGGGATAGAGTAGAAAAATATGATGTTCCAATGATAAGAAAAATTCTAGATCAAAAAAGTCCTAGCTGATTTAATTACAACTAATGATCGTGGTGTGTTCATTATCATCACAGAGAAATACCCCCTTTATTTATTTCTAGATCTCATTGCTTGTCCTCTTTACCCCTGGGTTTCATTATCTGAGTCTCGTTATTTGTTTTTTTCTTGGTTTCAGTATTTGGGTCCGTGTATAACAGGAGTCTTGCTGTATGATAAATTCCTGTTTAAATATTATTTTTTCAAAAAAGAAAAAAAAAACCCTAACTGGTTCACCAAATCTTTTAGCATTGTACCAGACAATCAAACAATGATAAAAAGGCCATGACTAAATTAAGCTGTGGGGCGGGGGGGGGGGGGGATAGGCAATAAAATTATATACACGCTCATTCGTTCTAATCTTCTTGTATGTAATCAGCGCCAAGGATCTCTGTGCCTCAATCCAGGTAGTTTTAAGTGTGTTATTTATTATAGAATTTTGCATCCCAAATAAAGAATATCAAGATAATTCTATCTTCAGGAAAGGCTCTTGTACCTCATATTTTATGATTTGTACTACACATCTCTGAAAAAAAAGTACATCCACTGTTGAACTCAAGCTCTTGCAATTCATAAATTAAATGCTAGCATATAAAATTTGTCAATGGAATCAAGTTGCAAAATTCAGGTCGAACTCTAAATATCAAACACTTCAAATTTAGTGGGGTTTAGAACTTAGATTTTGTTTTGACTGATTCCTAATAAATTTGCTGACAATTGTAACCTTCCCAGGGTACTTAGGGTGGAACCACACAAGTGAATTGCCTTGGTTCCATAAGAAAAAATATTATCTCAAATCCTTTTCACAATGATTTTTAAACCACTTTTGTAGGTCCTCATCTTAGAATGTGAAAAAAATATCTTGTCATTTATATATTATATGGAACATTATACCTTGTCTAAATTGTTAGAAAAGGAGGGCTCTCTCTTAAGGTGTATTGCTCAGTTTGCTTATTGAATGTTACTTGGACACTATGGGCACATCCAGATGAGCCCACATGTGCCTCTTGCTGCATTTCAAAGCAATTTGAGACATCAAGAGTCACAGTGTAAACAAAAAAGTGTACCCCATGCTGCGTATTTGCAGTGGGGTCTCAAAATTTGATACCTGGATATCCAGGTATCAATACAGGGGAAAAAGCAGGGCAGGGCACAGTCCAGGACCATGCCCTAAGGTAACCAGACACCCAGGTCCTCCAAAGAGATGCTTTGGTATCCAGCCAGAGTCTTTCTATGTCTGTCCCTTGCCCCAGTGCTGAAGCACACCGCCTGCCCATGCAGGGCAAACAGCAGTGCAGGCTTCAGGGACCTAGACCCGGACTCTGTTCAAGGTAAGTAGGGAGTGGGGGGGGTCTCTAATGGTGCAAGTGACCATGTAGGGGGCAGTGTGAGATGGGTGGGCCCCCTGCCTCCTCCAGCAGGGCCCACATGACCACCCCCAGCACTGCCCCAGACCCCCTGCACATCCTGCCGCTCACTGGCAGCATCAACAGCCATTGGGGTACTTGGCACCTTGTGGCGCAGCCTCTGCACATGGTGCAGGGCAGCGCGGCTCGGCCCTGGCTGCCTGGCATCCGGTGCTGCCTCTGTCACATTGTGTGGGTACTGCCTGACTCAGTGTGGTGTCCCATGCAGCCTTGAGCCTTCAGGAAGCTCTGGACTACTTGGGCTGTCACTTGGGGCCCCGCACTTCACGCAGGGAAAGCCTATCACTCCGGGCTAGGGCTTGCATACATGGGCCCTGCCTGCTGTGCTAGGCCCACGCAGGCTGGGCCTAGCACAGCAGGCAGTCCTAACAAGGGTGTGGGGCCCCAGCTGACAGCCTGAGTGGCCTGGAGCTGCCTCAAGATGTATAGCCCTGCATAGCATCATGTCAAGTTGGGCTGTACCTGTGCAATTTGGTAGAGGTGCCAGGTGCAAGGTGGCTGGAGCTGAGCTGAGCTGAGCTCTCCTGTGCTGCCCTGTGCCATTTGGGGGGCTGTGTCAGGAGGCCTCAAATGCCCCGATGGTCACTGCTGCTGCAGGTGAGCTGTGGGCCATGTGAAGGGGCTGGGGCCTTGTTGAGGGGGGTGTCTGGGCTCTGCAGAGTCAGGCTTGTAGGGGGCAATGGGCCCTGCAGTGGGGCTGTGTCCCCTGCAGGGGGGTGCTGGGTCCTGCGGTGTGGGCTGTAGCCCATGCAGGGGGGGCATGTGGCTCCTGAAAGGGACATTGGTCCCTGTTGAGGGACTTTGGCCCCTGTGGGGGACATTCTGTGTACTGTGCAGGGGGGCTGCACCCTGCATGGGGCAGGGGACCCACCCCTCCTGAGAAGCCCCCCACACTCACAGCCCCCCCACAATCCACCCACAAACTCCACACTCACAAACCACCCTCACAAACCCCTCACCCACATACTTGCCCCCGTGGAACAGGAGTGAAGGGACTGGGGTGGAAGGCAGGCTGTGGGTTGAGAGTGAGGGGCAAGGGTAGGGGCAGGGCACTGGCATATCAGTGCTACTCAGCATTGCATATCCTGGTGAGTGAAGTGGGTTGGGGTAGCTCTGATTTTTTCAATAACAAAAAAGCCAGATGTAAATGCTAAAGTATATAGATATTTAGAATTAATTTTATTGTGATGATAGAGGCACTGGTAGGCAGAGCTGTCCCTTGGGGGAGTGAATTAAGGTGACCTCCCTGGGCCCCACACATTGAGGGGCACTACAGACAATGCCATACAAGACTTGCTGATGACTGTGCTCCAGCTGCTCACTAACCCCCCCCTCCCACACACACACACATGCAGACACAGGCCCCACACAGCCTAATATGCTCAGGGCCTCGCACACACCAATAGTCGGCTCTGCTGGTAGGCTTCCAAATTGCTTTAAACTTGTAAATGTATCAATAAAACATTGCGTAACTGTTCTGTCTCTATACAGTGGCATTTCATTTTAATAGCAAACAAATCCTATTTTGGGTATTTTAAGGAGAGGATTTGGGTTTCTTATCAGAGAATTTGCAATATTTAAACAGGGACCATAAGGATCTCTGCTGTTGAGACTGTTGAGACAGGTGGTGAGACCTGGGCAGAGGAGCCTGTCCAGGGCCAACAGTGGGCACGCAGCTGAATGGCAGATGAGGTGGTTGACCTGCTGGTCATATGGGGCCAAGAGGACACACTTCAACAATTCAGAGCAGCCCACCACAAGGAGCACATCTTCCAGGTGACAGTTGTCCTGCTGCCAGAGTGGGGAAACTCCATTTGGGTCTGGCAGGCATGCAGCCATGGGGCTGCAGGTCCAAAGGGGCAGATGCTGTTGCATGTGGCAGCAGGTCACAGCCAGGCAACAGCCCCCACTGCCAAACTGCTGCAGTGGGTAGAGGGTGCAGGGGCCACTCCAGGTTAGGGCTGCTTCAGAAGTCCAGATGGCACAAGGGGTAGTGTCCCCAGATATCATGTGGCCAGGCCTCAAAAGCTCCTGTGGGCAAGTAACCCTAAGCTGCTCACCAGAGCAGATTTTTATACTGCTGGGGCCAACACAGGGCAGGTTTTTAAATCTCATGTGCTGGCCCAGTCTGTAGCTGCCACTGGCTGCACATCTGGGAGCAGCTGGGCAGGGTTATTTTGCCCCAAGTGTCACAGCTTGCTCCACACTGAAATTTATGCCTGGGCATGTGCACTGAGGTAACAATCCCTGTCTCAAATTTGTGCTGCTTCTATTTGAGCTGTTGCAAGTACTTGTGCTTGCACATGTGGATGGGCACATAGAGTATGATGGTGGTGTCAGTGCTACACAGCTCCATGTACTCTTGTTTTCTGGTATCTACTGTACTTTTGCCATAAGTGTCAAGAGCTTCAACGAGATGAAAAATGACATGTGAAGCCAATATGACATTGATGTCATATAGGCAGAAGTGTGTGTCCAGCAGAAAAAAAGAGTGCATTTGCAATTTTATCTGAGCTGCCAGTCTAAACCCTTAAATGGCTGGCACCTGTACCCTAGTGAAAAATATTGACTTGAATGGAGGCATAATGCCGTATAAGCAGATGGCTAGGGGTTCACACATCCAAGTCACCATCTATGAGTACAAAATGCATTTGTGGAGGGCAGAAGTTTAGCCAGAAAATTCCAGATGGTTGTTTGTCCTGAGGTTATGGCGGCATATGGTTAAGGAGATACGCCATTGCTAATCTAGTTTTAGGCTAGATTCAACTCCAAATGTAAAATAATAACAACAACAACAGAAGCCCTTTGTGACCACAGAAATAATGATTACCATTACTTTATATTTAAGACCCACTGAATTGAGTTTAGTAGTGGAATGTGTTGCTTGGGAAAGATACTGGAAATAAAAAGAACTAATGCAAATAGATCTCTACCAGACTGGTCTTTTTATATGAAACCCCTATAGAATTTACAAGAATAAATTGGAAACAGAAGAAGAACTCAAAGATAAAGTAGGGATTAAAGTCAATGATAACAGCCGTTAGCCAGTGGGGAAAGAATACATAATGTTCTTGCCCTCTTTAACTGCTCTCTGAAGGTTAAATTTTAAACAATAACTGCAAAATACAATTATTTTCCCACAAGACACATCATCATTTAAGTTGGGTACCCTCAAGTTTCCAAATTGCCATGTGTAGCCAGAGGTGATATTGATAAATTATGAACACCAAGAGAAGGGGAAAAATGGATTCTTTTCCCATTTTCTTATTCCTTCCTTCTTTTGAACTTCTTCATGTTGTGCAAATGAGCAAAAACTGAGGAAGCTGTACATACTGCTGAATGCATTTCAGGACATTACCTTTCCCTATCAATTTCAGAGTCATATATAAAAAAAAGGCCAAAGCAGATAAAATTAAAGATGTATATTTCCTCATTATTCATAGTGAAATTTTAGGTAAGCAAACCTCATTTACACAAACCCCCTAATGCAAAACAGGATATGCCTCTCTCTTTCTCTCCAGGATTATGCTCCCACCCTTCCTTTTCACTCACTCTCTTTTTATATTGAAAATGACTTCGTCTAAACACTGCTTTCACTAATATAGGAACTGACATGTTTCTTGAGACCTGTGTTCTGCCTTTGATAATTACATGCACCAACAATTACCAAAAAGGAGAGGAAAAATGTCAGAACTTCAGTTGAGGTAAATTGGTATATCTCTATGAACTTTATTAACATTAACCACATTTACACCAGGTGAATATCACTGTAAATTTGAAATGACTTAATGATATCACATGGACCTGAGATCAAGATCTTTTCCCCTTTTTCTGCTGTGGACTTCAGATATACCATTTATGTGTTATAATCTGTATACCTTTAATCTTTAAAAAGTTTTTATATTTTAATTACAGCCCTTTAAAAACCAGAAAAATGACATACTCTTATTTCACCCTTTAAAGTCCACCTCCATTATCCTAATACACTCATTTTTTTATGTGCATCCTCATCCATAATAGAACTTTCCTGACAATCCTCACATATGTCAGTATGAATGAATATCCCAAAGGCTTTATTACCAATAAATAAACAAATAAATAAATAATATATAAAAGGTTGTTGATGTAAAAATAAAAATTACAACATGTTTTATATTGTTGACTATGCCTTTACTAATCTAGGTTTTGGCTAGATTAAATTCCAAATGTAAATAGTAACAACAACAACAACAGCACTACTAATACTGCTGCCTCTGAGACCACAAAAGAGATTTTTATTACAATCATTTATATTGAGACTATATGATACTAAGCTAAATAAATCTATATAAAACTAAATGAAACTGTTTATGTACATTTTCCTGGTCTTGTACTGTTCATGTACATTGCACTGTCAAGTCACAAAGCCCTAAACTTGAAAAACAGATTTTTTAGAACTTCTGATGCAACATTTTGGCTCTGGGCAAGTACCGCTTATGCTATTTTATATCTCTGCACATGATTTAAAATTCTTGGTGGTTTCATAAACACTGTGCTATAGCATTCCCTTTATTAAAATGTTCTTTAAAGATTTTCGTAGTCTGTAACATTCAAGGTTTCATACAACTGACAACATAATGACAGGGGCAATTTTAAGCTGCTAAAGACCTTGCTTTATTAGATCCTGGGCAGTGCTGACTACAGCAGAAGTAGAGAAAAGATGTTCATTATGTCAGAAAAAAAATGTTAAACACAAAACATGATGCCAGTTTCTTAAACTTCACTGGCATAACCTCCTCCAAAATGACAGAAAAATGTCAAATTATGAAATGGAAAAACAGCAATAGAAGTTAATGCTAGCTGATCACAAACTATGAAAGAAAAAGCAAAATGGTAATTCTCTAAAGTATCATAGACAAATACAAAGAGTATGGAAGACTTAACTGTTTCTCTCTGTTCCTTCCTTCTTGTTTATCAGGTTGGTCACAAAGTTGTAGTTAATGAAAATCTTAAAACAGAGTGGATTTGTTTGTAACAGCAGTTACTGATTGTTTGGAAAGACTTATATTTATTTTCTTGCAAATGAAAATATAGAATCAAACATGTATATCTATATTTTCATAACTGCCATTACTTCAGAATAATTTAAATTAAGAAACACTAATAATCCTGCATATATTAATGAAAACAGATAATTTGTAACAGAGTGCTGTAAAGTAATCTGATCAGAATTGGATAGGCATTACGCCTATTAAAACTATTAGTACTTTGATTCTATATAAACAATATAAAAAATAATCCCAAACTATATACTAATCTTAATTTCAGTGAAGTTGGGTTGTATTCATGAAGATTAAAGAGTTATAATGACTTCAGTAGATGTTCGAGCAGGCCCTATGTAAAAATAGATGCTGCTCCAAATCTCATTAGTCAGTGGTCATTGACTTCAATGAAATTGGTTTGGACCCACGAAGATTAATCAATTCTTTCTTACCACCTTTGCAAATCCTGTGTGCAGCTTTACTTTCACTTTTCCCTGGCAGAGGTTTAATTGGCAGAAACTACTGTACTGAATTATAGTAGTTCTCAACATTTTTAGACTCAAGGCACCTTTCTATGACTGTGAATTGGGCAGTCCCCTATTTTAAAAACTAATTTATGTATTATAGTGCTTACCTTTTTGAAGAGGGTCTTGGAAGGAAGAGGGACAGCTGGAAGGGAAGTTGCTGAACTTGCTTCCTCACTGGCGCCTACACTTTTCTCATTTATCTCCTCTCTTTCTGTGGCACCCTTCAAAGGCTGTCAGGGCACCTTTGTTGAAAATCACTGTCATACTCCCTCAATTATAATAAGCACCTCCAGTTTCAGCAGCTAATTTTTGGACAAAAACGTGTGGGTTGCATAGGAAAAATACTATATTCATTTATAATGACACATAAGACTATAGTTATTAAATTATGGAGCACTTTCTATTCTGCTTATACCCAAGCTCATTAACTCGTAACATTCAGTAATGCACTGTTTCCCACCTGAATCTGTGAGATTCTACCATCTTATGGAAAATATCCAGACAAATAGTTTATTTGAGACTCAATGGCAGCATATGGTCCACAACATTTGTAAGCACATGGTTCTTTGAGCATGCTGGCACAGATCCTCAGCTATGTCGAGTGGGTCATAGCACAGTGTTCCTAGTGCAAAGACTGTGTAGCTGTGGTTGGTCTATCTAGAGTTGCTCTATAGGAGAACATGAGCATTTTAAAAGAGCTGTTTTACTTTCTGCCAGTTGTCAGTATTCCAAGGAGACAGTATATCAGCAGGATATCAGCTAGATTTAAGAAAGTTGCATTTACAAATCATTTCCCTTAGCAATTCCCCTCATACTAGCAAGAGGAAGAAAAGTGATATAGGAGCCCAAGTGCCAGATTTACAACCCTTAGGGAGTCCCTATTACATCTGGTTGATCCTGCAATGTCCAGTTATTCTAGCTCTATACACAGTGTGTGGCAGCTTCACAGCAATTTAGGATGTGGACTATAGTCTCACTTCAACTCATCTGTCTTTTGACCAAGTATGAATTCACTTTTAAAGAGTTTCAGTTTCTGAACTGCCCTCTAATATAAAAATGAACCCAGATTTCCCATAAGGTTCCAAACCATTTTAATCATTTTTTTTATGTAGCTGTGGAATATAAATTATGGCAGTTGGAGGTATCACACTGATATCAATGGATTAAAAATATCAGCAAAGTTAGTTTGTTTCTATTCTAAGGACTGTCCAACTTTTAGCCCTGGAGCCCCTCCTTGCCATGTGGGCAGCACAGACCATTGAGGTCCCCTTGCTATACAGGGATGGCAGGATCCCTCCCAGTCATATGGGTAGTGATAGCCTTCACCCACCCCCTCTCCCAACCCATACAGAACACAGGCTCCCTGGTTCCTAGGGGTTATGCCATCCCACCCCTAGGAGTGGGGGCAGGAAGCAGAAGCTAGAGAAGGGAGGGATGAATCCAAAATCCACTGGCATTATCAGCAACAGGAATCAGGCAAGGAATGGTGGTTGTTGGTGGGAGACCATTATGAGCCATATGTGACTTGTAAGCCACCAGTTGGACAGCCCTGTCCTTAAGAAAAGCAATCATTTCTACATGTTAATATATTCCTTTCATCCAAAGAAATATTTAAAATATTATTATATTCAACATGATACATTGATATTTTACTTGGTAAAATACTTTTAGATTCTAATAAAGCATTAACAAGGCTATTTTACCAAAAAAAAGAATAGTCATGTATGATCTCGCTCACTTGTACAAGCTCTTTTTAAAGTGCAATGCCATTAAGTTAGAATGTGCCCAAGCATTTTAAAAAAATCACGTCCCCTCCCCCCCCCACTCCTCCTTAAGCCTTACGTCTGTCAGGGAAGAGGTTATAATGAATGGCTTTTAAGATACAATTTTTATACCTAGGGTAATCTACTTAGAAATAAAAGTAGCATCAAAAATACCAAAAGTGGCTGATTTTTTTTTGTATAAACATTTCTGTAGTACTAGTAAAGCTGAATGCTTACAGAAATTTCAAATTGTCTGTCTTTGAATGCAGTGTAATAAAGCAAAAAAAATCATACTTTTAGTGATTTGATGGACTGAATAGTTTTCTGCTCCAGTTACTTCATGTTACAAGGACTACATTTATTCTTACACTGGTTTTGGATAAATACAAACCCAAACAATATATACTTAAGATGATGCATTTTGTTCAGTATATTGGGTATTACATTTTGACTTTGATGAATGAATAAATCTGTAAAATTAACTTATTATTTTTGGAAAATTAGTAAGTAATTTCTGTAGTTAAGAGTACTCTAAACTCAGTTATCAGGGGGTCTGAAAGATGTTTTAAAAATGAACTTCATGATTTCTCATCTACTTGTCCTGACTAAAAACAATTACTGGGGGAGCT
Source organism: Crocodylus siamensis (assembly GCF_052110815.1). NCBI lineage: Eukaryota > Metazoa > Chordata > Crocodylia > Crocodylidae > Crocodylus > Crocodylus siamensis. The sequence goes on from NC_143396.1 coordinate 44,301,523, forward strand.
GGTAACTTTTGTCCAGTTCTTAGGCTCTGTAATCTCTTCCAAATTACATTGTTGTTTTCTTTCTGCCCTGGCTGTAAACAGGCTTCTATTCCTGACCTGGAAGTCTGGCTGTATTTGGATTGCCAACTTTGGAGGACAAGATATAGGAAAATAGCTCTCATGTGGGTATTTTATACAAATTATTTAGTGAAATAAGGTAACATATACCTGAAAGCAAATTTGCTTTAATATATTTTGCTTAATGCTGTTTCCTGCTACCTGTTCTACATTATAGTAATACTGAATATTGTTCTTCTGTATGTCAAATAAGGGTAGCAAGAGGACTCCTTCCACTTTCTCTTTAATTGCTTCAGTCTAAAATATGGAATTATGACTTCTTCCTTTCCCAGCACATAACAGAATAATGATGATGAGTATAACTATGCAGGAGAAACATAAAGAAGTGTTGGCCTTAATGTTTGCACAGGGGGAATTGATTTGCATGAGAACAAATATATGGTAAATTTTATAAGTGCAATATTAATCCAGAGGTCTCTGTGGCAATCCTAGCAAAAACATATCCATTTCTTATCATGTACGAATGTTGTAGGAGACTATGCTCTCTTCGTTATTTCTATGTCCATGACTGGAGGGTGAAAGTACAAGATATGAGGTTACGATTTTACCAGGTTACCAGGTTATGTTATACCTTATCTTTAGGAACAAGAACCAACTGTGTTTTCTACTGTCCATCATATGACTACCTGTCATAGCACAGTTGTCTATTTCTTACCATAACAGTGAACATTTGAGCCTCTCCAGCTGCAAAGGAATATGGTTGGCTATGTGCTAACCAAAAAGTTTGATAGCATCATAAAATGGGCTGCTTATAGCATGCAGTCATTGCCAGCATGGTTTTGAGGGGTTCTCATATTAATCAGTACATGTGAGAAACACTCTCAGTGCTGTTTCAGCTATGAATACTGAAGTGACATTGATTCAAAGCAACTTTTAAGTACAGGCCTGACTCTTCCCATGTCATAGACATACGTACTCTCTGGCAGGCCCAGCTACAAGACATCTCTATTGTGCAGCATAATGTATTGTGTTTCCAAATATGAAAACAAGATATGTGCATCACCATTTAATTTGTTTGAATCTGACTAATATGCCTAAAACGATCTAGGTTATGTATCAGCTTGATCTTGGCAAGCCCTACATACCCATACCACCAAATATCACCTTTGGAAGTTATGTGACTTAAACTGTATACAAAGCCATCTACATGTGAAATATTGTCTCATAGGCAGTTTTCCATAGGGTGGTTAAAGCTAGCACAGCCAACAAAATTGCGAAGTCTACATGTTCCTAGCCTCTTTTCTCCACATCTTTGAGTCATGAACAACCATGCCAAGAGGATGCAACATTTCTAAATGGTCTGAGAAGGCTAATGAAAATAAGATGGTAAAGCAGAATACCAAAAATTGAAGTTCTTCAACTAACCAATATGCCAAATATAGACACTATGACTACAAAGTTACAGCTAAGCTGGTCTCTCTGTGTAACTAGGATATCAGTCCTGTAGTTTTGTAATTAGGATGTCTTTCTCTAAGAAAATAATTCATAGAGAATAATGCTCTAGCAGATACTGTGTGGTGGATGGTGGAAAACATAAAAGGGCTCTTTACAAAACAAAAACTGAATCAATTCAGTATTGGTGTTCAAAGCTCATGAATACAAGACATGGTGAAAGCTGGCTTATGATTTCATAACTAGCTTTGAGAATCAGTACATCAAAGCTGTAGAGCATTAGCACCAACAACAAAACTTAGAAGCTAGTTGATCTCAGAATGTCCAGAGAAAGGCCTTTTTGTAAATCTTTGGCTTAATTAATCAGCATTTAATGCATTTCATAGTACTCAACAGGTCTCCCTGAAAAACAGTCCCTTGCCATCCATAAACTATTACACTATCTATATAAATTATGGTCTTCCTGTGTATCTTGTCAATGGACTTAAAGAGCCACAGTGAGTGTCCTCATAAATATAAGTGTCCTGTCCTAAGCATAAAATATAGTTCAGGGCATTAAAACTCCTTTTTTTTTCCCACAAAAAATAATGGTAGAGTCATGTGTAGCAAGATGAAAGGATTAGTATGTCAGCAGCTTAGGCAAAATAATTTTTGATATTTAAGTGGAAATATTTATAAATAAATAAGGTCACTACATGCATTGTTTAATATCAGCTATACTTTAAACACATTTTCAGGTCACTGTTCAAACTATTCAACATTATTTTATTTTAAAGGGAAGCAGCCAATATAAGTAGGCAAACCAAACATCTTTTATCTCTTACCTTTTGACAGCTGAATTTTGGGAAAATATTGTGTGGTTTTCTAGATAACAAGTAAACTAAAAGGAGTTCATTGCAAACATGAAATGTATGTCACAATAGGATTGCTGCTTTAAAGACAGCAATGGCTGTAAATCAGGAAGTGGCTGGGGAAGAATAAAACCAAAGCTTTGCACAAAGAAAAAGAGTTGGTACTTAGAACTCAAGAGTTTCACAGAGAAGATTTGAATGCATTGATATAGACTAACAACAATGATGTAATACTCAAAGCACTCTGCAGAACTTATACTAGTAAGCAGGACTGGAGAGTCTGGCTTTCCAACTGAGCTACTTGCCAAAGTAGGCAGTGCAGACACATGGGTCAACCTTCAAAATCAGGAACTCAGCATTTCTTCCAGACTGACACTTTTACAGAACTCTGAGTCAGCTTTGTATGAGACCTAATCAAAGGTTAGAGTAGGGGTTCCCATCCTTTTTAGACTGAAAGCACCTCTCATTTGACCCAAGGAACCCTTTGGAAAATGCCAGCTGTTAGTTTTCATGCATATTTAGCTACAGGAAAATAACAGAGTACTTCTTCTGTTACAAAGAACTCAAGGGCTAGGGACAGGCATTACACATAAACCAGTTTAAGTAATCAGAAACTGGTTTAAACCTATAACAGAACAGATGTTCAGTACACATAACCCAGTTTGAAAATAGCTGAAACAGCTTTGAGATAAACCTGGTTGAATGTAGTATCAGACTTAACTGATCTGGCTCAAACCAGTTTATGCCCAGCATCTCAGCATGCTCTCTGGGCTTGAAGGATCTCTCTGCTCCACAGCAGGGCTGGCCCCTCTCCTCTGCTCCCTGGCTGCAGCTTGAGCACAGACCACAGGTTGCTCCTCCGCCATCCCCATCACCCCTGCTAAGCAGGAATTCCTCCCTCCCCTCTGTCTTGCTGAGGAGGTGTCTGTGTATTAGCTAGCAGACCACATGCTGGCAATGATCCATGCTGAATCAACAGGTAGGATCAACAGGAAGAATCAACAGGTAGCTGGTAATTTCCCTTTTTCGTTTTCTTAATGGGGTGATAAACACTGAGTTAAGGGGTGATAAATACAGTTATGAATTCCCTGCTGGACTAATCAGAGTGACCTTCCTGGGTCTAGCCATGCCCCTCTCAACTCAGTGCTGTGGAAGGGATGGGAGGGCTGCCCTAGCGCCCCCCCCCCCCCCGGCTTCTAGTGTGAGCTGCTGGAAGCATGTGCATGCATGTCTGGGATGTCTGTTCAGTTACAAACTGTTTCAGCATAGTCAAATTAGAGTAACCTGCAAAGATTGAATTCAGGCTCTGGCTTTTTGAATGTCTGTCCCTAGCCAGGAAGACCACAACAGGTCAGAATGTTTTTAACATTATGAATTCGTATTTGAAATCTTGGGGTTTGTTTTATGCAATCATGTTTGCACTCCTAACAATTCTAACAATGTGCATGACCCTGGTTGAGAATCACTGGTTTAGAGAAAGTCAGACGAGTATTTATGGGTTCTGACAGATGTAGAAATAAAAAAACAAAACAGTGCTTTACCAGAAGAGGAATCACATCAGTTTAACCTGACTCCTTAGTTTCTTTATATCTTGTGTGCTTCAGCGGGGCTTTTTGGTACTTTTATCTAATAGCTGATTCAGTTAAATAAGTGTCAGAAAACCCTGCTGAAGTGTGTGAGCTGTACAGATGCTGGGCAAGCCCAAACAAACTGACATGATTCCTCTTCTGAGCATGTGCTGCACTTGGTGTGAAGGCAGACCAAGCTGAGTGTAAAGTGCTGGGGTTTTGTTATTTTTTTCCCTATGTCTGTAAGCAGCCTATATGTCCTTTCTGTTATTGGTACTGTACATTAACATTTTTCTTTCCTTTTTAATTTTTTTTAATATTGCTTGTGGGAAAAGAAAACCTCAGTGAGAATTTGGCTCTGCTGGGTGCTATATGCATGTCTAGGAGAGAGAATCCCTGTTTGCTTAGCAATCACTTCCCAACTTGTTTTGGTCCTTTCACAAGCAGCAAAAACAGTATTTGTGCATGTCTATGAGAGAAAACCTGTTTAACTAAAATCTGATAATTTTCAAATCCTAGGCAACCTTCTTTCTTCCATAACTGCAAAAGATGACAAAGTAGGAAAGGCAAGTGATACAGACAATATATGTCAACAACACACTGCATTTAGTAGGGGAAGAACAGTCTAAAGGAGTGAGAGAGGGATACAGCAAGATTCAGGACTGCTGTAAAACCTTTAAATATCTCCATAAATTAGGCAAATCTGTGATTTAATGAAAATTCCACAAGGTGTTTCGGGCTAAAAGAGAGCTGGCAAGGTTAATAGCTTCACCTTATCTGCTGAAACACCCATATCTTTGAAAAATCAACTATTTTTACTCTATAGAAGTGAGCACAAGAAATATAAAATTTTATAACTTCTGATAGAATAACTAAAATTCTTTGATTAAAAAAAAAGTTAAGTTCTGTGTAGGATGATTCCTTCTTCAAATTTTTATAACATACTGTGCCAAATATTGCCTGCAGATCTTCATATGAACCCCTGCTTTCTTCCCAGTCATCACAACTCTTATAGTCAAACTGTCACAATACTGGATAGTAAGCCTAAATGAATAGACAGTACAATGCTTTCATAAAATACCTTTCAGACATGACTGAACATGAATTATTGATGTTCCTTCCACACTTCATTATTTACATGTTCTGCTTAAACAGAGGGAAAGAATTGCAAGGTTTGTCATGTCAGGGAAATAGCACACAAGCACCACTACAGAGAGTCCCCATAGGTTAGCAGGAAGCAAGACACCACCACTTAAAACAATATTGTTTTTTATCTTAGTAACTCAGCCATATGATGGATTTAGTTAATAATTAGCATTATTAAATGAATGTGTATTAGACTGAACAATATCTAAGTTTATTGAAACTGCATGGGCCATAGTTTCTAGTTGCTCCCACAAAGCAATGTTTTTTTCAAACATTTGATAAGTTGTTGTATACTCACACCAGATTTTAAATAGTTGGTCTAGAAAATCCTCTTTGCAATGAAACTCAAATCAGTGAAAGAAAGAATTACTGGCAGAGGCAAGATGTCATGTCAATGTTCAAGTACTTTTCTAACATTTACACTGCTCTGAAATATTTCTCTCAGATACAGAAACAAACGTACACTGGCTTCTGTTAACACACTTTGGCCATATCTACATGTGTGCTTTACTGTGAAGCAGATTAATTAACTGTCGAATAAAACATCACTGCCAACATGTGCAATGGTATCAGGCTGCAGAAAATGAATTAACACCAACAATGCTGTCTTACAGCAGAGTAATTAACTGCAATTAAATGCACATGTAGATGCTGACTACAGGTGTAAATGGCACCCAGTCAGCTCAGGCAGCCATGCTAGTTTCCTGCCTGCACCTAGCCAGACATTTCTACACTTCCTGCACCCTCATGCTCTAGCCAACCCCTCCACCACCTGATACCTCTACCCAGTACCTAGGTCAGAGCAGAGAAGGAGCAGCCCTGACACACTGCTCTGCCCTGGCTCAAACTGCTGCGGTTCCAGGCACACACATAGATGCTGTCCCCATGAGTAGTTTACTCTGGCTCAAACCATTCCAGAGTTTATTGCTTTAAATTAATTGCACATATAGATGCACTCTTTGAGTGTTTTATTAATTCTGTGAGATGTCAATATTACATGTAAAATCTGAGGGTATTAAAAGGCCCTGGAGAATCTGCAAAAATTAGGCTGAAGTCTTTGATGGGAGGTAAGAAATAAGTTTGATATTCTATTTATAAAATCACTTAAGATTGCCTGTTTAACCTGAAGAAGTTCCGTTCCATTCCATTATTTACCATATAGTACCTTAATTTAATTCAAGTATTTGAAGAATTATATTGATTGGCACTTTATGAATGCCAGTTGAGTCCTGCACAAAAAATAGATTAAATAACCACTCTTCAGTTTTATATAATCAACTCAAGAAAGGGTAATTACAAAGAAAATATATATAGAAGGATGGAGAAGATTGACGCTTGGATACTATTATTTTTGGCATTAGCCTAGACATTGGAAAAGTGAATGGTACTTCAATTTCTATTAACAGGATCTAGCCAATTCAGTGTAGCAAGCACTTAATTAATAGAGCCACAAAAATGATTGGTCTCATAAAATACATTAAGGTCATGTAAGAAGAAACACCTAACAAAATGGCCAAGATGTTAACCAAGGCTAGTAGAAAGAAAAGAAGGAAGTGGATAATTAGTGATTTTTTTTTTCATCCATTTTGCTTCATGAAAAAATATACATATATTTAAAGCTTTTTTTTGGGTAGGAAAAGTCTACTGCAACTTGTATTATTGAAAGGAAGAAAAATCTTAGAAACACTATACTATAAAACCAGAGGAAATCAGTTGATTTTGATTTTTGTTTTTGACACATTATTTTCAAAGATTATATAAATTACATCTCTTTTTTTTTCAGTAAACCCAAGTAATTATTTTTCTTGCAACCCATTTTCTTTCTCCCATTGAGTTACACTTTATACCAAAAAAAACGTTTTCAGGCAATTAAAAAAAAAAAGGTTTTATTTTTCTTAATGGACTTACCATTAATTTATATGACAGGAAGTTTAAGTACATGATTGGTCAAATTATTCTACTTCTTGATGTTCTTAATGAATATACTATTAGAATCCTGCCTTATTTATTGCAATGTATTTACACTATAATGATTCTTCATAGTTAGAATTGTGGGTTTATGATTTATTATTTACTGGGTGTACCATAAAAGTGCATGTAATTATGCTACCTTATGCATGGCACTTCTCTCATTCTGTCTACTTCTAGAAAGAGAAACTTTCAATTGAACTATCTTAAGCAAATTTTTGTAGCTAAACCCTGCAGTTCTTAGGAAAGAAATTGGAACATTTATCCTCATAAGATTATACAGTGACAGCAATTCAATGTTTTGCAACACAGAATGCAATATGGAGAGTTAAAAGAGGTGAGGAGTGAGGCAAAAAGATTGAATGTATGAAAGTCAGGTTAGCCAAGGAGATGAAAAGGTGAAACTATGCATCTAAAAATCCAAATGACAAATATATAGTACAAAGATTAGATAAATAAAAGAATTTGTACAAGAAAAATCCTGATGGCACAGAAGTAACTGATGCAGAGGGAATAAAATGACACCATGAACTAAAGTAATGAACAAAAGACAAACTACATTACAATGAAACTTTAATGAAAGTGTTAACATGGAAATAGGAGGCAAAAGGAATATTAAAGGATTTTTTTTAAGACTGAGAAACAATATGGTAGTTGAGGTCAGTAATTATTAAAAATTACAAGAAGCCTGTTTCCTTTCTACTTTTCATTATTTATTTCTACTTGATGTAAAATAAAATAAAGTCAATATAACTTTATATTTTTTCGAGCAAGAATCATGCAGCCTTGTAGTTAAAAAGATCTACAGAGCACCTTTTAATCTGAAAAGAATATGATGATTTGAATACACAGCTTGTGCTTAATCACAAAGCCTACTTTCTTTTGGATTATGTATTTATGTCAAATGATCTATGTTTCACTATAATCTTGTCATATGTCAACATATAATGAAGCAGCAGAATATAATGCATCATAAGTGATGTTTATGAAATAGGTTATAACAGGTCACATTTGAAATAAACTACATTAATGCATAGCATTTTAAGAAGGTGGGTAGTTTGTTAATTGCTCTGATGTAAGAGATTTTTAAATCCAGAACAAGTAGGCTGTTAATCTTCTGTATCAACCAGATAAAGATTTCTGTAACCACCACTTACATTATTTGCATGAGAAGAAAATAATTTACTTTATGCTGCAGTCTATGAAAACTTTATCATGCAATATTTTTTTCATCGGTGAAAAAAATTGCATTTTGTCTTACTTCCTTTTTCCTTTCATCTGAATTAATAATGACAAATTATAAATACATTGTGATTAATAACAATAAAAAGGGAATATAGATATATGCTTAATTACTTTAAAAATAAAATATTTCTATTGTTATTTAATTTTATCTATTCATGATTTCCATTCCATTCCATAATCTTGGCTTTGGGAATTAGCTTTGCAATAGTATCAGTTTTTAATGTGATAATAATAGTAAATCATGTCTCCTTACACTTCCCCTACCTGCCCATGTTTTTTTGTCTGTTTGTGATTTTTTGTTTATCAGCATGTAGCTTATTATAATGTTTTTGCTTGGCTGACATTGGGAAATGTTGAGATGGACTTTTACACAAAAGGTACAGAACCTGAATAGAAGTTAATGATCTATTTCACATTTTATAGATTTCAATTTTTAAAAGTGATAGAAGCACCTCCTAGTTGCATCTGCTCTGTTTGCCCACAATTGGTGGTGTTCCGCAGAGATTGGTATATATCCCCTGGGATATCCTGGGAAAAGATTTGGAAAAATGGGAAAAGGGTATACCTATTGGAGGAGAGAAAAAGGTAATAGATTGTCTAGAAATCTGGGAAGGCAAGTCTAAAGAATAGACTTACAAACTTTAAGATAAAATAAGTTTTCATAGGAAAGGAGTCAGCTTGTCAAAAACATTTCTTAATGTTTGTTTATTTGCCTCCTGCCCGTTTCCCCCCCCCCCCCACCCCCTGGAAATATTATTTTCAATGGCATTTTAATTTGTATATTTTTATTTGCTCAGCTTCAACATGAATTCTTTGGTCAAAATGATAGACAAAGAACAATGAGCCATAAAAATCAATAGCCTAGTGGTTAGGGCATTAATCTAGTCTGTGTATTCTGCCTTTTTAGATTCAAGACATCCCCATAATTTTTTGTGATTTAAGCAGCACCTCATTTCAAAAATCAATTCATTGATTACAGTGCTTGCCTCTTTGTAAAGGGGCTGAATAGTAAGGGTGGGACCATGGCTTGGAGTGGAGAAGCCTGAGCCTGCACTGATCTCCTCACACCTGCTAATCTCCTCACACCTCATGGCACCCTTCACAAATTTTCCTGGTATTCCTGGTACCATGGCAGACTGGGTGAAAATTGCTGATCTAAGATAATAAAGGATATCCAGGGCTAAGATCCTAATCTGCCCATCAAACCAGGTTTGTGGCTTTTCTGCAGCAGCTGTGTAGTAGAGTTCTTCTGCTTTGGATAAATACTGTTTAAGGGGCCAAGAGGACAACATAACTATATCCAAAAGAAGACCTGTAGACCTCCTCTCCTCTCCCCTGACTTGAGGATAACATTTAGGGCCAGATACTATTCCATGGGTAAGTGACTATTCCATCCTACTCAAATGCCTGGAAAAAAATAGTGCAAAAGACAGGAGAGACGGGACTTAAGGCAAACAGTACCATGTGTTACAAAAATACCGATGTTGTTTTTGCAATAACTTGAGCTTGATGCAATGGAATCACACTGGGCATGTCTGTATGTGCACTTTAATGTGCAGTAGCCTACTCTACTGCACATTAAAGCCTCACTTCAAACACAGTGCTAATGGACTACTGTGCATTTAGCATCACTAAAGAGGCATGGGCTTTTGCTACTGCACATTAGGGAAGCCCAATGTGCATTTATGTACTACCTCATATTAGAGGTACTACACAGGACTGTGCGAAATGTCACTGGCTGTTGTTTCATTTTAATACTGTTTAGACTTGGTTTGAGCTCAAAACAGTGAAATCGAAATGAAATGGAAGACTTTGAAACAGCCTCAAAACAAAATGAGGGCAATGGAAATATTTCAAAAGTTTCAAAACATTTTGAGTTTTGAAGCACAAGCTGGGCTTGCCTGCAGGGAAAGTAAGGAGAGGGAGGGGGAAGAGGGGGGAAGGGAGGAGGAGACTGCTCTCAGATTAACTATGTAGCTGTCCAGTGACTGTGACCCTTCCCTGAGATCCCTTCCAAACCTAGTGTTCTTGGGGAGGGATGAAAAAACAGCATAAAAGACAACATTGTTTGAATTGCCCTGCTTTCTACCTTGCGGTCTGACAGTTACTGAGTTACCTTCCAGCAGCTCAGGAGCATTAGACAAGGCGACTACTAGCATGGATCTGAATGATTTCCTACTTGCTAGCCTAGCTTAGCAAGAGGGATTCCAGAATACCTTGTGCTTCCTTCTAGATGCTTTCATTTTATTATTATAATCATTGATTTATTCTTTTCAATTTTATAATTATATTGGATAGGATATTAAACTATGGAATGTAATTTATATAGGAAGGGAGATATATTTATATTTTATTTCTATACATTTATACCTTGTGGCATACTACACACCTTAAAGAACTGATATAGGAACACAGATACATTTATACCTTCTGGCATAGAAGACTACACACCTTAGAAAATGTATACAGGAACATGGATATATTTTCCTTCTGGCATACACCATCTCCTTGAAAGCTGGCAAGCTTCATGGTCTCAGAAGGAGCTACCATCCCTGTAAGTTTAATCTGAATTAGGCAATAAATGACAAAGTTATAGGCAGTTTTCTACTTCCTCACTATAGCCTATGGGCAAAACAATGAAACAGCTTTGAAACAGTGACACAGTTTTTACAAACTGGAACAGAACAGTGGTTTTGAAACAAACCAAAACTGTGTTCTGTCAAAACATCAAAACAGAAGTTGAAATGGAATGGTGCTGTTTTGTACTGCCCTAGTATTAAACTTAATGTGCAGTAGCAAAAGCCCATTAATGCATGTGTAGATGTGCCCATTGAATCACCTGCTAAGTGGAATAGCATCTGGCCCCTTAGGTCTCTCAAAGGCAATTAACACTGAAGAGGCTATATCAGGCATCTATTCCATGTCTCTTAGAGGGAGAACTATAGCAGGGGGTAGGGAAGAAGCAGCTGACTAAACTGGGTGGGGGAGAAGAAAGGCAGGGAGAAGAAATGAGAACTTTGTAAAAGGAGTAGGACAGACTTGGAACTAGGAAGAGAGAAAATTAAGACCTTAAGTAACTGGCTGTGGTGAATGAGTGAACAACTAATGTAGTCAGAGATGTATGGGAGGGGTCTTGAAGATTGGTATTGTATAGACAACTATAAACTGTAAAAAGACCACTGGGCCTGTTCCTGGCCACAATTGCTTGCTGTGCATGTCTTTCTAAGTCAGTTTAGTCAGATGTGTAGGACAGATCAAATGTATGTAGTAAGATGACCAAAACAGAAACTACTTTAAATAAGGCACATTGTGGTTTTGTATAAAAAAGAAGAAGAAAAAAAGAAGAAACAGCATGATCACAAAAAGAAAGAATGGAGTAGGTGCTGGGACTATATTGGTAGAATAATAAGTGATTTGAAGTGGACACATTTACACAGGATTTTAGACTCTGTAGTCCCTGAAAATTTTGCCCTTAGAGGAAAAAAAGTGATAACATTCAGGTTTACCTTGGTTCACTGTTTACAATTAAAAATATATGTACTAATGGTTAAAACTACCCTAGAATTAATTAATTAAATTAAAAACCCAACATTAATGATTAAAATAGAAAATCTGTTCTACACGAAGGAAGACAAATTTGTAAACTATTTTTCAAAAGGTAAAACATCCTTCTTAATATGGATAGTATTAAATTTTAAAGTACTGATGAAATATTTACTGATCATGAAGTTAAGGGAACATCTTAAATGTTTTTTTAGAGACAGGCTAAAGGCCTTGAAAAGTATTTTATGAAGAGGAACATAGCTTATTAGCCCATTGCTACAGTTAATATTTTACCTAGTTAATGTATTAAATACATATAATGCTTTTATTTGTTTGTTTAAATTGTTTTATTCATTTTAGAACAGAATATCAAGGGAAAATATACTTGAAGGATAACAGGGTTAAACAGATTATAACGTCTTATTTCTTCTTAAAATAATTCAAAAGAACTATCTTATCTATCTAACCCTCTGTGTCTTCTGTTAAAAGTAGGATTTCTTAGGATAATATTTTTATTGGAGAAAATAAATATTGCCTACCCTATGTTTTGCTCCTGTAAAATATTTAATAATACGTAAGAACATTGTGTAGTAGTGTAGGTCACCGGTGTTCAACATCTGGCCCCTGGGCCAGATCCAGCCTGCAGAGCCATCTGGCCCTTGGGACTCTCCAAGGGTCCAGAAATATGGCATGGGTAGAAGGGGTTGGGGTAACAGTAGCAATTAACACTGCCACTGATCCTCTAGTACCAAAGTTCCAAGCTCTGTGGTCCAGGTGACAGGGTCCCATGCCCAGGATCTGGTAGGAATATGCAGTGCTGGAGCTAGGGTGTGAAGCCCAATCTGGCATGCGTAGAGCTGGGGTTTGAGTGATGGGGCCCAATCCATCATGTGTGGAACTGAGGCTGGAGTTGGGGCAGAGGGCACAATCCATCATGCAGGGGGCCGTGGCTGGGGTGGCAGGGCTTGATCTGGTGCATGCAAGGTCCAAGTTGGGCAGCAGGGCTGGGGCTGAGGAGCAGGGCCTGATCCAGCATACGTATACAGGGCCGGGGTGGTGGGGCCCAGATTAGCAGAGGCAGAGCCATGGCTAGGGGTGAGGCAGTGGTTCTGATTGGGTGTGGGACCAGGGCCATGCATGCCATACCAGCCCCACAGACTGGATCCAGCTCAGAGACCCACCCCACACCACTGGCCTGTTAGCTGTCCTGTCAGACCAACAGAATGAACACCACTGGTGCAGGTCAAGAGGTTATACCATGCATAAATAAAGCTGAAGAAGATTGTTAGTCAGAATATATTAGTTCTGACATTTGGCCAGAACATCAGGGCTATTTTTATCTGGTGTGAAAAAGCTGAAATCTTTCTCCAAGTTCAGTTCTATTTTCAATGTGTACAGTGCCCTGTAACATCATGTGGGGCATTATCCAGGCTCTAACTGAGAAGAGTACTACCAGTTTTATTTCATATAGCATGCTGAGTTTTCTTCTGATGTCTCTCATGCACCCACTGCCTGTTTTACTTTCCTATCTAAGAAAGCATTTCAGAGCCTTTGACCATTAACAACAGCTTTTTGATGAAAGAGGCAGCACTAATGGGGAGGAAAAAGGAAAAAAAAAAGTGACTCTTTGAAACTCTAGCTCCATCTGCTGATAGTTTAAAAATGTTAGTATCTTATGCTAATAGATATGATTCACAGATACAATACTGACCCAGCCCCAAAATCTGTGGATTTATATAGGAACATGATCAACAAAATAATAAAGAAAAACAAACAAAACAATAATATCAGTTTGGCTAGAGATCAATACAATGTAAGGCAAAACTAGCTGTCAGAATTGCACACTGGGCTTTCTAATAAGTATGAATTACAAGTAGGCAAAAAGTATTACTGCTACAGTCCAGGAAAAAAGTTTCTACTGTTTGTGAATACCTTAGAAAACCAGCAACGGTGGTTATTTAAAAAAAAAAAAAAGAAGACAAGGGTAAATGGACAGAAGATGAATGTTTCATTGATGACCTATTATTTACATTTGATGAAATAAAAAAAAAAGGCAATTGTAATCTGTTAGAGGATAAATAAATACATATAATCCCAATCTCTTGCATTGTGTTGGGATCTCATGATATAGGGATATGACATTAGTACAACATAAACTTGAAATTGGCTCAGTTGTAAGAGACGAGTCTTTCAGAAATCAGCACTGAAGGGTACCTCTAAATGCTGCGAAAAATTATAACATTGTACACTGACTAATTCTTTGGTCTAAATTGCTCCCACCTTGGCAACTATGATTTCTAAGATGTGAGTAGGGGGATTATATAACAGTAGTAGTAGTAGAAGTAATAATAGTAATAAATATGAAATAAAAGCATGGTGTAGACTCACACCCATAAACCAGTATAGAATGAACAGTGTAAACCACAATACTACATCATCTTAGCACTGATAGGCAAGTAATATAGAGATTTATATTTTTTGTTTGTATATTTCCAGAGAATCTTCCCCTCCATTTCTAAGTAATAATGACATGGCACCTACCATTTATTTTGTGTTAATCTCTTACAATAAAATATGTATAAGGCAGAAATCCAGTTTTATACACTTCGACTCAAATCTTTTTAAAGTTTTCTTATTGAAGATTTTTTTTCAAAATTTCCCTATACATATAATGAAGAGTGCAGATAGAAATTTGTGATCTAATTTGTGGTTTTATTCTACTTGATTTTATTCCCTTTATTTTATTCCAGTTTAATCATCCAAATTAATTTGTTTAATGAAATTCTTGATTCTGTTATTAAGACCTGTCTATTTTATTCATTATGCAACCTAGATAACTTTGCCTAAGGACATTTACAGCCATTAGTCTCCTTGTAGATCTGCTAGTGCCTACTGTATTCCAGCTGCAATTTTTTCAAAACCACAGCTCATTTGTGCTTTTACTATTATTGTAAAACTACTATTAAACTACATTTTTACAGCCCAGAAGTGTACAGGGCAGTTCAGCATCATGGGCAGTGATGACACAGGGAAGTGGTGGCTCTTGGCTGCCAGCAATGACGTTGCAGTCAGCCAGTAGCAGCAGAAGCTGTTATTTTTGCACCCACTGATTGAGTGCCTGGGGCTACTGCCCCAGTTTCCCCTCTTTATTATGCTAATATTACAGCCCACTCATGGGGTTCACATTTCTTTCTGAATGCCATTCATTTGCTGTAATTTAGTCTATATTACAAAATAATGCCATTTTTTTTTCTGCCTGCGTGTTCACCTCCCCATTAAGGTAATGTCTGGGGAGGGTAAAAGGCTTCTTCATGCCAAATTTGAACTCTCCTTACAGTCTGAAAAACATAGCCTCCGGTAGCGGACCAAACATGACCAACTTTCCTCAAATTCAGCTTGGTAGCAGCTTTATTTCTTATCTCTCTACCTTCAGTATGCTATTCATGATTTAGATGGAGCACTTGGAAATGAAGAGTCCTCCGTTTATGACCCTAACTTCATTTCAGCCCATCTCCCTAAAAGTCTGATTGGACGATATTACTACAAGCACCATGTTAGGACATTTGGATTTTGGTGAACCTAATAATCAGTTACGATATTGTGTACACAAGAGTAAGAGTATCTATATATATATCTCTATATATGTGTTGCATACATAAGCTGGGACTGTTTTTTCTTTAACATTTCTTTCTTTTAGCAATTTAAATGTGTAAAGTATCCAAAATATGGTATGGCTCTCCTCCTTCCTCAGTCCTAATTAATAAATTGTAGACAAAGGCCAAGAACAAGCATTCAAAAGCCCAAGAAGGAATTGCTCTAACCTACATGGGTTTCTGTAAGTGCCTAGGTTAGATCAGTAGTGAACAGAACATACCTTCACCCTTTGGTGGGGGTGACACAGTGTCCCCTGCATGAGCCCCAGTAGCTGAGGCCAGCAGGTTGGGGCCACTCCTACATGAGTCCCAACAGGCCTCATGAGCTTCCAGGGCTGCTGGAGACTGCTGAATACAGTCAAGCATCCAGGTCACCCCTTACTGGCTGCTGGGCATGGCCAAACACACCCCCAACCTACTTCTTCTCCCCACTCTAGTACTCTAGGACCTTGCAAATGTGGACCAGACACCTTTCAGCACCCTAGTTGCCCATGCCCCAGGTAACTGAGGGTAGTGGCCAAGCTGTGGAGGTCACAGGGTTGCCTCTATTCAGGCCCAGTCCCAATGTTCTGGTTCTTGCCACCCCAACCCACAAGAGGTGAGCTGCCTACCCCATCTCCTGCTTGGCAGGGAGAGGTTTCGTGCTGGGGTCTGGGTGGTGGGGTGTCTGGCTCTCGCCATTAAGATGTGGTGTGCAGGATCCAGGGTCAGGGTCCATGGGGCTCTGTACAAGCATGGGGGTTCTCCAGGGCTGAATGTCAGGTGTGTGCATACATTATGGGGTGCTTTGTGAAAGGGGGCAGCATCATGGACCCAGGGACTCAGGTGCCCACGTCCTGGGGCTCATGAAGGGAACAAAGATGCTTCCCTTTCCCTGCCCATCCCCCAGCTGCCTGTCTCTGTCTGACAGAAAGTCAGAGGTAGAAGGTGGGGCTAGGGAGAGGGTCTGTGCTGGCCTGGCTCAAGGAGAGCTCAGGAATTGAACCTGCTGGGTGCTTGGCCAAAACAGCCAAGTGCAGGCCAAGTACTAGCATGCCTCCCTGCGAGACTGAGCTGCAGGGGGACTGCAAAGGATGCTGGACTGCCAGAAAATACAGCTTTAATTTTGATCAATAAGGAGTCTGGTATAGAAGGTCAATTCACTGGTCTAACCTAAATCTATATGGTCTTGAGTGAACTTCAAGCCAGGATTACCTTAGACCAGGTTTCACCATTTTAGACAGTTCTATGAGCATCGAACTTCTGTTCTGTTACAGGTTTAGATTGATTTCTGATTACTTAGACGGGCTTACGTGTAATGTCTGTACCTGACCAAAGATACCTCTTGGAATACAGAGGGGGAAGAGTTGATAGGTTTCTGAACTCCAGGAATCTTAAAAGCTGCACAGATAAGAAACCTATTAGAAGGATGAAAAACTTCAATATATGTAGTGACCCAATTCACTGATTTTACCATCCAGTTTAAAATTTTGAATATCTAGGCCCTTTAAAAGGTTTCTCCCATTTTTTTTTCATGGCAGTCCTGAAACATGTAAAGAGCACTGTCTGAAAACTGTTTCCTTGCCCAAATATATAAATATATATTCCATCTATCTCTCTCTCCCCCCACTTTCCATACCCTCTCTCTCCACATGTGGTGTTTTGGGGGTCATTCACTGAGGGAGCAAATAATTATTATTTGTCATTATTTTAAAGGGAAAAGTCAGACTCTTCAGTTTGGAGGGGGTACTTAATGTTGTGTACATATGCAAAAGATTTCCCAAGGACCTTGGGAAGGGAAGTTGAGAACATCTCAGTATGAAACATTTATCAGTAGAGTACACATTTTACTACCCAGATGAGTTGCTTACTCAGTGTTAATGTTAAAAGAAAAGGGAAATTATATTCTTAATACACAGAGACACAAGTTAAAATGTTAATGATTTTCCTCCTAAATTTATCAAGCACAGAATCTCACTATTAAGTTAATGACAAATTTCCTCTTTAGATGTATCCCTTTTTTATGCTTTTACCTCATGAAGTAATATAACAATATCTTTTTTAGCTTTTTTTTTGAGGGAGGCATGGGGAAAGCATGAAAGAGATTTCCTTTTGATAACAACACTAAGAAACCTGTAATCTGCCATCTGAAAAGAAACTACACATACAAAAACTCTGTTTTAAAGACTATTTCTGAATGTAAATGCCTTAATTCAGTAAGTTACACCATGACCATATTTTAACCTTAACGTTAACTGGGTGTGAACAGTGAAAAGTACTATATGAATTTATGCTGTGTCTCATTAAATTAGAGCCCTTGGTAAATCTCATATGCCTGTTTGACTTTCTACGGAAGATAATTCCAGATTCGTACAAACAGTTATAATAAAGTCCCTGAAAAAAAGATGTATACTGCAGAAAATGAAAGGGAAGGTAATATTCTGTTATGTTGATGTAAACACCGTTAAACTGAATTAGATCCCTCTGGGAGTAACTCCACTTGGCATTCAGGTATGTACGCCTAAGTGCTCTTCTAAAGTGATTTACGTCTGCAGTACTGAGTTCTGAAACAGTTACAGTTCCATCAGGTTTGCAGAGGAACTTGCTATGTAGCTTCAGTTTTATGAATCATACTCAGACCATTTTTCTTTCTAACTGCTGTAATGGAGGAAATTCAGTTCACCTCTGAACAGAAACATATTCTGAAGCCAAGGGTTAGGCACTGTTCACCAACACTTCAGTTCTATTTCTGTAGTACTGTAGCTATTAAGTTTAACCAGATGGTTTTGATATAAGTTACAACCTAATTGACTTCAGAGCCTTTCTGATCATGTCATTACACTGAATTCACCTTCAATAGTATTAAATCATTCCATCACCCAGAACAACTCACACACTATATAATTTGAATAAGGCATTTATTGTACATGTTAAAGTTAAGTAGAGGGAGATACATTCACTTTAATTGTCTAGAATGGATCCTGAAAGGTCAGGAATTGCAAAACTTGTTGGAATATAGCTTTGTTGATTCTGTAAGAAAACACATATTCCTTACTTAGCTTTATAAAAATGGGAGTGTCCAAATCAATTCAATCTATCCAAAAGGTATGGATTCTCATCTATAACCAGACAACTTGATCTGACTATATGTGGTTGCTTAATGAGAGTTCAGACCCCCAGGGCTTGTGTTGGAAAATGGATTGCAATATAAGAGTTTTAAGTCCTATTTACTTAAGCACTTGATGAATCAATTTTATTCAAGAAAAGTACTTAAGCTTTTAAGAACTTTTAATAAGGAAGTGTTCATGAAATAGGCCTTTAAAAATCAGGAAGCACAAATTTACTTTTTGAAATACATTATTTGCTATGTCAGCGGTTCTCAACTTTTTTTAAGACTCAAAACACCCTTCAGATAATGCCAGCTCTTAGTTTTCACTATTTTTTACTACAGAAAAACAATAGAGCAATTCTTCTGTTGTGAAGAACTCAGACTACAACAGGTTAGAACGTTTTTAACACTACAAAATCCTATTTGAAATCTCTGGGTTTAGCTTGTGAATCATGTTTTACACATTTAACGTTGTGTGGTACCCCATGGCACCCTTGAAAAGATCTCAAGGCAGCACTCTGGTTGAGGCTTAATTTCCTATGCCTAATATACATATCTAATATATTTGTATAGCTATATTAGGTGTTATATATATATACACAAGCAACCCCCTACATCCAGCTGTTTTAAATATTAATTAATAATTAATATCATTTTAAGTGTTATGCAACTTGTATTGTTATATATATACTGATGCATTACATGCAATAAGAACCCATAAAATCTTTAAAAATTACAATATATTGACTGATGCTATGGTTAAATATTATCCTGAAATGTGCAGCCTGATGCAATACTCACTAAACTCAAAGTGCTGTTTTTTTCAGTATTAACTGGATTTAGACCAGAGTTAATAAACTGAATCATCTTGGATAAAAATAATCTTGAATAAACTGAATCATGTAAAAAAAGCATATCGACATGTTAGAAAACTTAGTTAAACAAGCTATTTTAATCTTTTCTTTTACATACTGTTTGTTGCATGTGTCTGGCTGATGACATCTTGCCTGTGCGCTGAGAATGCTGCTTAAATCTTGAAATGTTGCAAGCTCTGAATTGTGAATCTGATCTGGGTGATTTTATTCCCTTGATTATTAAATATTTCAGCTAAATAAAGTAGAAGATTGTCCAATCAGAAGAGAAATAGGACATATTTTTAACAGACAGGAGGAAAGAGGCACAGAATAGTAATTTTTTAACAGGACTGAAATCGGTTTTAACTCCAGAATGATAGCCGTTTAGAACATTTCAAGACTTTGGACCCCTGCTAGTCTATCTCTAGTAGTTTTTGTAAAATCACTGCCCAATTATTAATCTATAAACTGCCTGACTCTTGATTGAAATCATTTGTCTTATTTCTTCACAGACAGAAAACGATCATAAGAACAATTTTCCAAAGTATGCCACATTCGTTTTGCAGACTGTTTGCTCAGAGCAACCAGGAGCACTTTTCTGAGTGGGGGGTCTAGGAAATATAGTTTCCTTCATTTTCAAAGTCAAATGGAATTGTAATTTATATAATCTAAGACCAATTTTAGAGGCAAAAGGAACACAGCATATTTCTTTCCAATTTAAATTGTCTAACAGCTCTCTCTCTGCATGAAATGTGTATGTGTGTGTGGGGGGGAGGGTTGCATACATTTGAAAGATGTACCACACATATCTATTGTTTGCCAATATATACTGTAATTTATAATAACAACATTCCAAAGAAAGTAAGACTTTACACTAGTACAGTGCAGGCCCTGGAATTATGGACCAGTAGTGTATATATTTTTTCCCCTCCATATGACTATTTTGAGTTTCCAGGTCTCTCTCTCATTCACTCAACAACAGGAACACCCAAAATACAAATGGAAATAAATGGATATTGTGACCTGAAGTTTATATACTCTTTGAACATCATAGTTAAACCTGACACAGTAAAAGTATTTAAGGTTTTTTGTGAAGGTGTAACTGAAGAGAACAGCTGTGAGCACCTTGATATAAAAATTATGCAGCTGAAATGCAATTAATATTTTTCCTGATGAATGATGGGAGCTGGGGGGGGGGGAATCCAGCTCACTCAGCTTTAGTGGAATTGGCTCCACTAACAAGATAAAGCAGAGCAAAGTCAGTGAAGCTGTGGAAAGCTGATAGAACCAGCTACCTCTAGAGTCCTTCGGCATAAAGGGAATCTCTGTATGGCCTATAACCAATATAGTTAGTGCTAGTAAACCACTTCCTTGCAGCCAGCATAAAAGAGGCACAACAATACAAAGACTTAGATTGCAGATTATGTTCTCAAAATGAAAAAACAGATGGGTACAAGGGTGAAGCCAACAAGTGAGCACACTACCAGGAAATCATCTGATGGTAGCCAGGCTTAGGGTCAGGGACCTATAAGGATATTCTGAAGCCATCCCTTCCACCCTCTCCATTTTTGTGGCATCCTATGGCTCCAATTCAGTAAAGAACTGTGCTTTAAAAAAATAATTAAATGTAAATATATGCATAAGGATTTTCTTGAAGAGGAGCCTTAGATCAGATTTTTTGGTCCAGATACAGCTCCACTTCATAGTGGACTATGAATTTAAGGCTAAACTTTATTTCATCATTAAGACATTTCCAGTTAGCCTCCACGTTTTCCAAGCTAAATTGACTAGAGAAAGGGAGAGATTCTACTTCACTTAATTATCCTGTTCTTTCAGTAGGAAACTACTATAACTGCAGAGGAACATTCTGTTTTCCCATATAGAAGTGAATGGCTCTCCTATTCTTTTCATGGGACAGCACTGCAAAATAAAGGGAAAGCACCCACGTCTTGCTCAATAGCCTGGTAATTAAGGTTCTTAAACTCTAAAAACTGGGTTATTTTCCATCTTTGAAGAGAAAGTTTCCACTTCCTCAGAGAGCCTTTTAACTACTAGGGTGCAGTCAAAGTCAATAACCTTTCCTGTTGAAGTTGGGCTACTGGACAGACAAGAGTGACATTCATGGTGCTGAAAAGAAAGCAAGCAAGAGGCAGATATCTCTGTGGTTCACTGAAGCAAGTACCACTACCAGTGATTTCTTGCATTTTGCATTAAATAGTTGTTGGATTTAAAAAAAAAAACCCCAAAATGGAGTGCCATAGTCTAGCCAGTCTCTCCCCCAGAAAAAAAGCCCTAATGACTTCACAGAATGAATGTGTTGCTATCTATGGAACTGGGTAATTACAGGGAATAAGTAGTATTACATGCTTAGGAGGCTGTAGAGGATTGCTTCTGAATATCCAAAACACTATAAATCCAAAAGCCTTGGGATCTTTTCAGGCTAAGATCTTAGCTGAATTTAGCCCTTGCATGGGGTTGAATGGAATCCTACTTGCATACCTAAAACCCAAGTATGGGACACTTAGACTTAGACGTCTCCACAGTGTAATAAGATCTAGGCCTCAGTAACTATGACCTAGAAGGAGCTTTCCATGTTAACAGGACATTGATTCCATTTTATTAATTATTTTATTTTGTAGTACCTAGAGATCCTACAGTACCAGGGATTCATCAAAGGCAAGTCATGCCTGACCAACCTAATTGCCTTCTATGATGAGATGACTGGCTCTGGATGTGAGGGAAGCAGTGGACGTGATATACCTTGACTGTAACAAGGCTTTTGATACTGTCTCCCACAGCATTCATGTAAACAAGTTAAAGAAGTATGGGTGGGATGAATGGGCTGTAAGGTGGATAACAAACTGTCCAGATCATTGGGTTCAATGTGTAGTGATTAATGGCTAGATGTCTTGCTGGCAGCCGGTATCAAGCAGAGTTCCCCAGGGTCAGTCCTGGTTTTGTTCAATATCTTCATTAATGATCTGGAAGATAGAATGGAGTGCACCCTCTGCAAGTCTGTGGATGGCAGCAATATGCGGGGAGTAGTAGATATGTTCCAGAGTAGGGCTAGAATTCTGAGACATAGACAAATTGGAGAATTGGGCCAAACAAAATTTCATGAAGTTCATCAAGGACAAATGCAATGTCCTGTACTTAGGATGGAAGAATTCTATGCACTGATACAGGCTTGGGACCAATTGGCTAAGCAGCAGTTCTGTAGAAAAGGACCTGGGGTTTACAGTGGACAATAAGCTGAATATGAGTAAACAGTGTGCCCTTGCTGCCTAGAAGGCTAACAGCATGCTAGGCTGCATTAATAGAAGCGTTGAAAGCAGATCAAGGAAAATAATGATTCCCCTCTATTCTGCACTGGTGAAGTCACACTTGGAGAACTTTCTCCAGTTTGGGGCCCCGCACTACGGAAAGGATGTGGACAAGTTGGAGACAGTCCAGCAGAAGGCACTGAAAAATGGTTAGGGGAGTGTGGGACACATGACTTACGAGAAGAGGCTGAGATAATTGGGCTTATTTAGTCTGGAGAAGAGAAAACTAAGGGGGGACTTAACAGCAGCCTTCAACTGCCAGAAGGGGGGGGTTCCAAAGAAGATGGAGCTAGACTGTTTTCAGTGGTGACTGATAACAGAACAAGGAACAGTGGTCTGAAGTTGTAGGAAAGGAAGTTTAGGTTGGATTTTAAGAAAAAAAACCTTTCTCCCTAGGAGAGTGGTGAAGCACTGCAACAGGTTACCTAGAGAGGTGGTGAAATCTCCATCCTTGGGGGGGTTTAAGACCTGGATCAACATCACCTTGGATAGAATGATTTAATTGGGGATGGTCCTGCTTTTAGCAGGGGGTTGGAGGAGATGACAGACTGAAGGAGAATCAGTCTTCATTGAACTGTGCATTGTACAAACACACAAAGCCAAATTCTGCCCTGTCTGCACAAGGAACTCCATTGTTCCTCTGTGCTTATTACCTGTATCATGGGTAAGGGTGAGAGAGAGACCAAAGAATGTGCAAGCCATTGCAGGTTGGTCTAGTGGAGCATGAACAACCTTTGCCCCGGTCCAGCAACTTTAAGTATGACTCTACCAGGACCTCAGGGAGTATATATTGCATTGAACGTAAATTCATCTTAGGTTATTCCAAAACCACAGGGAGATTAAGAAGCACAATATCACTTGAAGTCTACTTGAAAAAAAATACAATGTGCACCACACCAAAGTCTAAATGCATGATCTATGACACTGTGAGAAATGGTCTCTAACTGCAAGCATCTTAATGTGAGTCTTCAATTGCACAATTCATTGTGCACCTGTTCAGCCCCCTGCTGAAGTTAATGGAGCTCCATGTAGTCACAGCAGTCCACTTGTCTGCAAATGCAATTTAAGACAATGCAATTTAAGGGTGGAGGGAACAATTTTAAGGAAAAGGAGAAGAACAATTGAAACAGCAATCAACATGCACTTTTAGAGCACAAATAACTAGACAAAAAAGAAGTTCTTGAGTTGGTTGATACTATTAATCTCTAACTTAAGACATAAAAATAGGGGGGAGGAATAAATTATAATGAATATGGCAGAATAAGCCTATGTTAAATTTCACTTGGAATAAAGAAAAGTTTTGAAATGAGTAAAAAGCAGAAACAGCATAAGCTTTAGTCTGTGAATATATTTCTGCATTACAGTACAAAATAAAACACAAATCTACTATATTCTCCATTGTACACAAGAGCTGAATCTGAGAAGTAATTTAATGTATTTCTAATGAGATTAATGAAAAATATATTAGCTCATAAGTATAAACTTAAATTTGACCTTCCAGAACATTTTCTGCAATGATAACAGGATACAGTAAGTTGCAAAATAAACTGAAACTTTTTAAAAGGATAAATTAATCACCAGCATGAATGGGTAAGAAGGTTTTTTAAGGCCTATCAAACATGCAGATATATCTCTACTTACTTTATATTTAATTTTTCTATCTCCAGTTACTCGCATAAATAAAACTTGTTGAATGTTAACCAATTTTGTATAATGGCTGAGGAGCTAAACTGTCATCATTATTATTAATTATTAATGATGATGATAACAGTAGAAATAGCAATGATTATAATATAGAAAATTAATCTGATCAGTTAGTGAGTTAGAAAATTAATATTGATTAAGAGCAGGTAAGGGAATGCATGGCCATATTAAGAATAAATGTATTAACTCATCCAGAATACATGCATTTGAGGGTATTAAGAAAAGTATTTAACTGGCTTTAATCTGAGTGACACCAAGTATTTAATACTGTGGCTGAATGAAGAGATATTGAAATATTATGGGAAAGTAAGTTCCACGTCTTTGAGGGAGAAAAGTTGTTTCTGGTAATTACTGTCCTATAAAGCTAACAATATACCTTAATCATAAGAATACTATAAAATATTAATAAGGGGAAAATCAGTAATCCCTAAGTGGACAATTTAACAGTAAGCAGAGTAGCTTTGTAAATACCAGTGCTAAGCAAACAAGCTCAACTGCTTCATTAAAACAGAAGCTACAACATAACTTTTTACTCTTTTTTTGTACTGTTTTTTTTTTTTAACTTTTTACCCCACTAGCCCCACACTGAGAAGAAAGTCTAAAGAGAAACAACTTTACGTAGGGAAAAAATAATTGTTGGTGATACACAGTACTCTTGCTAAAATTACCTTGGGTTTTTGACGTGTAAGAGCAGCTGGCAGGTCCAACTTCTTGTATGTATATTTACATGCTGAAGTGTGATCCTTTTCTATTCTTGTTGTTAAGTGTTGGACTCTTAATTATGTTCCAGGGGTATTGTTTGTAGCCAAGTTGGTCTAAGGACATAGGCAGGCAAGGTTCTTTGGGTAAATCCAGTATCTTTTCTTAGACCATCAGGTATGAAAGCAAAGAATTCTTGCAAAGAAGAATTTTTCCAACTATTTGAGTTGGTCTAATATAAGGTATCGGATTCTTCCCAAGAACCTTGTCAGGCTCTTAATTAAGCAAACGAGGGATTACTCCTCTCAGAACCCAGGCCAGGGGATGGGTGGCAGGGATTCTAAGCAGGGTGTTTGCCCAGCACTACCCCAACCCAAAACAAATGAGCAGACTCTTCAATTAAACTGGAAACCACAGGACTATATTAATGATAACAGACAACAACAACAATTACAATCATTACAAGATTATTTACAATGACAAGCAAGAAAACAGTGCGAGAGCGAGAACAGAATAGAACAGAATGCAAACCCTCAGTCTGAGAGTTGCAAATAATGTTGCAAGTTACATTAGCACAGGGGCAGGCAACCCCTGGCACAGGTACCAGAGGGTGGTACACAAAGGTATTTTGCTTGGCAAGCTCATCTCAGGGTGGATGCTGGGTAAGGAGAAGGTGGTTGTAGAACCGCCACAACAAGGATCAGCCCCTCACAGCTTGCCTACCTAATCCATGGGAGACCATCTGGCCCTTTATGTCTCATCTCTACTCTGATTAAAAATGACTAAAAAATGTATAACTAGAATATACAGTCAAGGTAAATCAAACTCTTGTGTCCTTGACTTTGAACTTCTTGGATGTAAAGCATTCATTTATTGTTCATTACTTTGTATTATGGTTTTGATTTTTCTCTTCCCCGTATGTTTTCACTGTTCTCTCCTCTGACCCCAACCAACTGCCATTCTGGAAGCAAGCCAGGAGAAGTAATGAAAAGCAGGGGGCCTATCATTTTCATATATGCTTAACACTGCATTTTTAATGAAAGATAGCAAGATACAAAACTAAAAGCTATTTATGACATTTTGCAATATTATCAAGAAATAAATATGAGTGAAACTACAGAAGGGTAAACCAAAAACAAACAAACAATTGGTTCTTTGGCTTCAAGGAAATGTATTTATAGATTGGGGCTGGATCCACTGATAGAGCTTGTTGCAGGCCAGGTAACCAACTCCGGGAGCTGAACTGTTAGTACAGTTACCAGAGTCACTATATTGGCAAAAAACTGGAAATGAAAATTCATAAGCTTGCAAATAAAGATTTTTTTGTGTGTGTGCAAATATCTAGTTGGTCCAGTAAAAGATATCACCTCTGCCCAGAATACTGATTCTTTTTGCTTGTAGACCAATACGACTATAATCTTTATCCTTCTAAATTGTTTGTAATTTTAAAGTTACCCTAGCGGGGCTGAATCAGAGGACCAAAGATAGCTGAGGCAATCAAAGGTGCATGATAAATGCAATTTGCCACAGGTTTCACAACGATTCATGGCTCAGTAATGTCAGTAATGCACATATACTGTGTAGATATTACCACTACATATGTAATGTCAGCGCATGTGTGCATGTATATAAAATGTAAATATAAATAATAAATGGTGTTTATTTCAGTTACCACAAGAGTAAATGTTAGAACACATTTTAAAGATGCTTGCACTATGAGATTGCATTTTCTGAAAGATGAACCCAACTGTCTTGTCAACATTTCATATTTGTTTTCAATGTTTTACAGTCTTCTCCTGGGAAAACAGTTTTGCTTAAACCTCTCTCCATGCTGGTGCATATATGCTTTCTCATTTTTGCACCATACACCCAATTTTTATACAAGAGACCCACAGCAATATTTCTGTTGAGCCCAGTTATTGGTCTTTTAATCCATTTTCTTTTAAACTAAGGTTGAAATTACAATAGCTGTAATTTTTGTCTTATCCCCACTAACACCCTACATCCATTGGCTTGCACTACAAGTATACTGAACTGCCTAGTCTGCAGGAAATTCCAAATTCTTTAACAAGGCAAGACAAAGCAGCTGAAAGCAGGGGAGATTGCTGTGTTCATACTGAACATCGTTATTTTGGTGTGTTAGCAAAGCTGTTTGAAACTATCAATTTTCACTTCAAGTTTCAAACATGAAAACTGCTTTTTATTTTCACAAAAAGAATCCAACATGATGCAGAAAGATCACAGAGCTGAGGATAATCTCACTTTCATCAGGGTTGGGAATATATTTGCAGAATTTGAGGATGTTTGAAGTGGACCCAAGAGTGCATCAGAGAGAGACTGAGGAAAGCATGGAGGGGGAAGAAATGCCAAATGGGACTTAATTCACAGAACCAAGGACATTATTGCTGTAATGTCCAATAGATGTGATAAAAATGTCCATAAGAATGACATCAGCCCTTACAATTGTTTTACTGAGACACAATAGGGATCCATTGCAGTGCTGTGTTCTATAAAGAGCACAAAAAGATGATGAAATGTAAAACAGAGGATGCCCTTGAGGGCATATTTCACATGATTGTATCTCAAAACAAACAAACAAACAAACTATCCATTCAAAGAGAGATAGTAAGGAAATGTCCAAACCCAAATTGTAAATATTAAAAAAATCCTAATATAGAGTGTTTCTTTACATTGAAATATATCCTTCTCCCACCCAGATATTTTACATGTCCTTACCTGAGGACCAGATCTCAGCAGATGTAAATCGGACTTGCTTTAGTAACAATATTAAACAGCTATACTTTTTTTTCCTAGTTGAAGATCTGAGTTTTGTGTTTTCTAAAACATCAGCTGCCAGGAGAGGTGAAGATTCAAAATGATTTTTTAAAATGGTTACAAAATGACCAATAAATAACCACTGATAAATAAATAACTCACACTTTGGATGTATTAGTGAATAGGATACAAGTTTTGTGAGCATTAAATGTCTCCTAATTTTGCCCTTCAGTGACTTTAAGCATGTCTCTAAAGCTTATAGATTCCAAAAATGAGTAAATGTCCTGTGTTGAGAACATGAAAGAAAATCTTTCACACTAAGCAGGTTTCCTATATTTCTTATGTGTCATAGTTATAGCAAACACCAGTTACCTATACAATAGGTTAAAAAACCCCCCCCAATTTGATTGTTTTTATTGTAGAGGATAATTACTGTATTCTAGGGGAAATAACCACTCTAACCAAAATCATGTAATACAAGCAATGAAGCTGGGCTGGAACAGGTATATTATATAAAATTACTAATTGAAAATTGTAGCTTTAGAAACTAACGTTCATACAGAGCTATCCCCATAGTAACTATCTATCCATTCAGGTGAGGTTTTAGCTCCCTGACTGTAATATGTAGTTTTCTCCACATTTAGATATGTAGCTAAACATAGGTAGAAAATGTCCATTGCTAGAAATTATTCCGGGAGAGGGACCACTATGAGTGTTCAGCCTGCAACTACTCCCTCTCCACCGCTCCTTGTGCCTTGATGAGATTGGCACTATCCCAGTCTGGGGAAAGTATGGGGAGCAGTGGATGCTCCAGTCCTCCCTTTCCTGGTGGTAACTGGAGCTGTGCAGAAAGCACCCCTCCCTGCTTCTTACCCCAGAGTCCTCACTGTATGAGGAGCCAGTGGGGAGTAGCTGGCAGCTGCTCCTTGTCTCCCCTCATAGTTGTTCCCTGAGTTTTCTCCCGACTGGCATTACCTCAGTCTCTGGAAGGCAGAGAAGCCTTTCCCTATGGTTTGACTTCTGTCCTTGGGAGGTATAAAGCCATGGGGAAGTATACAAGGGTTTGTTCTACTGGGAGCAGCTCTCCCAGGACTGTGATGGCCAGAACCAAAGAAATTAATAAGCAATAAATATGTGCTTCTTGGAGGCATTTGGAACTTTTGTCTGATATGAAGCTTATATTTTTGTAACCCGCAAATGTAACTTGTAACTGTCTGTGGAACTGACTAGGCCTCAAAGACAAAAAATCTATAGCTGTGAAATCACCTGACCTAATAGTTCTTTCTTGCTCAGAATTTAGCCTTGATAATGATAAAAACTGGATTCAACTGCCTAGCTTATGCAGAGCATTCCTGGAAAAGACATCTCAAAAAGCATAGTCAAAGAGTTCTGAAGGGCCTGGATTCAGGTGGGGTAATGTTAATTTCAAACCTGAAGATGTTGTGTTGCAATTTGCTTATTGAATAAACCCAAGCTTGGGCAGTAACTTGTTATAATGATTTCTAACACGTTTTAACCCCATAGGATAACAGCTATAAAGTAATATTATGAATGGTTATATAACTAAAAAAATAGCATAATTAGGATATAAAAGAACACACACGTCATAGTAACCCTTGGGAAGGACAGAACAGAAGGGTCATTGCTGTCCCATACCCCCACGGATCTCTCTTGCTCCCTGTGAAAGTGAGGACCACATCCTGACTGAGAGGCTTCCACTGGTATCCTTCGGGCAGCCCAGTTCAGAGACGTCTGACTTCGCTGATTCAACTTGACATGCATCTTCTAACTGAGGGACTATTGATAAGTTACTAACCAAGTGGGAACTCTTGGTTAATTTCTTTATCTGTTTTATTGTCACTGTCCATTTTAATCTGTATTGTTATGTTGTCTGTTTATTAGCTTAACCTTTTTATTAACTATTATATATGCAAACTATATCTTTTGTTGTCATTAGTAAAATTCATTCTTTTTTGTAAGTGAAACTTGTTATTGCTTTCCTTTCTAACACCACCTCCTCGATCCGGAACCAAAAAGCCCAGTGGCTAATAAAGTTGCAGTGCCCAGTCAGTCTGCAACTAAATTGATATACTCACCGTGCCCTGCTGGCCTGTGACAATTGGTGTCATGAACAGGATTGAGAATGGAGAGTTTGGAGGGGAATAATGGTGTAGAGGGGTCAGAGGGGTGGGCCCCACTGATTACTTTAATAGAAGAGGTTACTGGTATTAAGAATCCTGGGTGGGATAAAGACAGATTTAAACCTGCCTGCAGTGACCCTGCCACAGTTTCCTGTCAGTGGGCTGCGTTCACTGCTGTGCAGAAAGGCAAGACAGTTCCCCGTCTTGGCTGCTGGCAACCTGCCTAAGACTAGGAGCAGAGGAAGCCACTCAGCTCCATCAAATGATTCAATCCCTAGAGAATCGAGTAACCCAGCTTGAAAGTGAATTAAGAGAAGAGAAAGATTCTAGCTCTGTCGCATGTGCAGCTGCAAGGACAGCTCAGGATCGACTAGAGATACTAGAATGTCGAGAGGGAAAGATACTAGTTACACAGGCAATTGCCTCTCTTGAGTAGAAAGTGCAAGTTGGCACGATCAGTTGAACCTTCCCTTGAAAAGGTTTGGCAGTGTCTTTATAATGGGATTCCAAAGACTTAGCTGTGGGATGACCCAGAGAGTGGATGTCTGTATGGTGAAATTATAGAAACTAAGCCAGGGAATGATGAGTGTGTGAGGCTTGCAGCAGAAGCCCATGAAATCCCACCTCCTTATGCCCCAGCAGTCCAAGAGAATTTGGGAAGAGGGTTAATACAGACCTTCCCAGTAGTGATAACCCATGCAGGGCTCCAAGGGGGAAGTCTCTGGACGGAGACACAGAAATCAAAGAACTGCAAGAGCAACATAAAGTTAAACCAGGGGAGCCAATAATAAATTGGTTAGTTTGAATGTGTAGTGAAGGAGCCTCAGCAGTATCTGTAAGTCGCACCGAGGCAGCACAGTTGGTCCTCCACCCTGAAATCCAGTTGGGTCAGTGGGTCGGTCAGGCAGGACCAAAATATTACTCTGTTTTCTGCTGCAGTGCAAGCAGCTGCTGCAGGTTATGGTAACATGGAAGAAGAATTTAAGGCCCCCCTGGACCAACTTCTACCAAGTTGGAGCTAGGGAATTTCTCTCTCAAATCATCGAGTCAGGAAAAACAGCATGAACATTTGTACACTTGTAGTTTCTACCAGGAGAATGCCAGTTCTCCCAGTAAAAATGTAAGGTTTGTATATGGTCATAGACACACATATACAGAGAGTGTGTATGAGTGTGGATTTCAAGTGATTATGGGTGACAAGAACCACTGAAAGACTGAACTGTTAGAGAGAGAGATCTCTTTGTAAAATGAAATATAAACAATGGCTAGTGCTTTTTTCAGATTCTATAAAGCAAACCCTATTGTGAATTCTTAAAAGCAACAATACAGTTGCATACAAAAGAAAATTAAAATATTTATGGATTTGAAGCAGACATCAAAATGATATATTTTATTGAACACTATTATGTTTTTGCATTTTGCAAGAGCAAATGTTGATTGACATTTCCAACTGGGTAAAGTTAAGTACAAACCTATGAACTGACAAACAGTGAATGATTTCTGTTGATAAAAGTAATGATGTCACATTATCCACATTGTGTACTTCTTTCAGAGAAAGGTGATTTACTCAGGATATAACATGATAAGAGCATCTCTGAATGCAAGTTGACTTTCTTTAGAAGGCTATTTTCTTTTTTTTCTCCTTCATAATACATTGAAAATGAAAACAGATTTGTTTAAGATGCCTCTTTTTCAAGCCTGTATATTACATTTTCATTCACAGTAAATAGAAAGGTAAATACTAAGAGAAGAAATGTTGAGATGAGATATTAATGTAAACTATCTAAGTGGAAAAGAAATAATAGTAGAATTTTTTTTTTTCAAAGTGACACGAGGTAGTTATTTATGTCGACTGATGCATCTGAATAGCTTGAGTCAGATCTTAAGGATGTACTACACCATTTTTCCCTGTTTGTATTAACATATGCTCATTGTATGTAATTACTGGAAATATATTACTCAGTGTTTTGTATATGTAGGGGTAAGGTTCAGAGCTCAGTCAAGATAAAGTGATTCTTGAAGGAGGTATATTTTTGTTATGTTCTGTACTGTATATTTTAATCCGTGTGTGTGTGTGTGTGTGTGTCTGTGCGTGAGTGAGAAGCAGGGAGGGGACTTTTTTCCCACTGCTTCAGTTACCACCACGAAAGGAAGGACTGAAGCAGCTGCTGCTTCCCATGCTTTCCCCAGACTGGGATCACTCTAGTCTTGGCAAGAGGCAAGGACTGGGGGGAAGGTGATACTTGCAGGATGAACACGTATGCTGCTCCCCTCCCAAAATAATTTCTATCAGTGGAAATATGTGTGTGTGTATGTGTGCATGCCTTTTTCAAACAAACATTAATTCCAGATATGAATAAAAACATTTTCAAACAGTTTTGTAGAGACTTATCTATATGCTCACACACACATACACATACACACACACACACACACACACACACACACAGTCTGTGGGTCACGGGTTAAATATTATTGGTTTTGTGTAGTGCTTACTCAAGATTTTCTTTAAAAATATTTTCTACTTTTCACTAAATCAGTGATACAGATAAGTATAATCAATTATTTATACAGATTTTAGATTTTCCAATTTACCCCCATTAGCCAATCAAATAATAATAATGTGTCCTCTTCTTTTTGTAATCATGCCAAAACCAACATTTGAAAAAAATTGTTTTAGGTATCTTATTAATAGGCTTGTAGTTCATTTTTAGTATTGTAAAACTTTCCACATTTGTTCAGCATTTCTTTTGGTCACAAGTTTTTAGCATTCAGGTAACATATGGCTTTGAGATATTCTTTAAAACCTAAAGTATCTTAACAACCATTATACATTCCTGTTGAGGACTCCACTATTTACCAATCAGGTAAAACCTCACAGATGCTCAGCTCACCATGGGGAGGGTCACTACCTTTTTTATGTGTGATGGCTAGGAAATTAAATCATTTGCAGTCCTGTATATGGTTCCAAGATACAATGAGCAAAAACTATTTTTGGACATTTTCCAAAGACAAACCAGTATTAAATCTCTTCTGACATTTTATTATATGCTGCAGGAACATACCTATGTGCACATATTGTTCACTCTTTGTACACAGAGGAAAAATGAATTCTATTGTTGCATAAACTATAAGGGATGTAATGCTCCTCTCTTTTGAGAATTGACAAATTTTCAATGCTTAAATTTAATTATTATGCATTATTAAATGCTTACTCTGTGATATAGCACTGAGCATCCTATTGTGGCACTTATGGTTTTAAGCAGCTTTAATCAAACTACAGACAGTCAATTTCTCATAATGCTAAACCAGGACTTTAGCAAGACATCTTTCAAAGGAAAGTACTTGTCAACTTAAGTAGAAGTATTAGAAGCTGTACTCTTATAATTAATCCTCCAAACCCAAAAACTGTGTATTAATATTTCTTCATATTTTTATGTGATTGTACACAGAAATGCAACTGGCAGCTCCCAAAATTAGATTTGTACATGCATTTGCAAGCTGAGGATTGAAAAAACTTCTTTCTAAACAAAGAAAAGTTCTTAATACATTAAAGTGAACACAATAAAGGCCTCATTACACCTCACACCGTGAGTTGCACAAATGCTGATGGGTGTTAGTGCTAGCACAAGTTTGGAGCAGTCATAATTCAGAGCAGCAGGGGCCTGGAGGAATGGACACACCCTTCCAGGCTTTCCCCCTGCCCAACTTGGGGCACCGCTATATCTCATACCCCACCCCCAGGGCTCTGCCCTGGTCCTCAAGACTCCCCCTACCCCCCATGGCTGCCTGCACTGTCTGACCAAGGGGAACAGGCAGGGGAGGTTAACCTGCTTGCCCAGCCATTACCCAGGGAGAAGCAGCAGCACCAGCAGGCAGGGAGAGGGTAGGTCAGCAGTTTAACCCTTCCCTGCCTGCTTCCAGTACAGACAAACTGTGCAGGCAGCAGCAAGTAAACAGGGAGCAGGTGGGGGGCAGTGAGTGGTTATCTGGGGTGCTGGTTTGGGGCAGTGCTCCTAATCTGGGTCAGTTGGGAAGGAGAGTGGGTGGGGTGTTTACACGAAGGTGTAGCCTAGTGTGGCTGTACTTTAGTGTAACATGAATTGGGTAGTGTGGATCAGAGATAATCCTGCCCTGGAGTGGTGTAATTTTGAGAGGTATAATGAGTCCTTCAAACTAATTTCAGGTGTCAATGTCAAGACAATCCAGATATTAAGAACTCCAGGAGCTGCCCAGAATTACTGTGTAACAAGGCCCTAAACTTTCACCTTTGGAAATCTAGACCCTGATCTTACTTTAACTTGTAGACACCCCAGTGGATTTAGGCATCGAAGTGTGATCCTGCTTCACCTTGTTCAGATCCCTGAAGATGGTGCTTAATGTGCCTTCAGTTATAATACTTCATTATCTTAGCTAGTTAGAAATATGCAAAAAGCAAGATGAAGACCCCTCCACCTTTTCTAGAACTTGAGCAAGATTGAATAGGATCACACTTAGGCTCCTAATAGGAGGAATAAGATGTGGCCTTTAACCTTAAATGTTAGCTCTGCTGATAAGCCTACTGTTTAAAGTATCAAATGTGCAAAGCAGCAATAATATGAAGCAGAGAAAATGAGAAAAGGGATGATAGTTATTCTGACTGTTAATGTTTGTGCATATTTTTATTTTTCTTTCATATGGCACTGGTCAACATCAAAATTGAAAGTGACTGTAAGTATCTCTCCCCCTTTTCCCTTCATATTTTTATACTTAAGAAAACAATCATACAATTTGAAGTATATATTGTTTGTGTTAAGACAGGGAATGCAAGCATTTCAGGTCAAACCTGAGGTGCACACATAAATGTAAGTGGAGGAAGTTTCCTGTATTTTGTCCTTGGCTTCCTTTACACTAGTTTTCTTCAATGCTACCCTTGCCTCTTTATGTTTCAGAGACCTGGTCTGTAGTGCAAGACTGCATCATGCCATTTACTTTTTTGCAGTAAAACTATAATGTTTTTATTGTTTCATCTTTTCATGCTGTTTATCAGCTTCACACTTGAACTTATATTATCCAGATACCATCTATCCTGCTGACAAGTAGTGATGGGAAAAATAATTTGGATAAACTAATTGACTGTAACCTTCACCTTGCCCAACACACACCTGTCTGGGTTTGCAAACTTCATGGCAGTTTCCCCCCAATTATGTCTCATTTTAGTGTCTCTCTCTTTATGCTCATCCTGGTTTTAACCAGCGTGAAAATGCTGTTAAAAAGCCTGTGCTGATGTATTTCTGTCCTACCCAGAAACCCAGAGTACTGAAAACACTACAATTAAATCTGTTTTTGAAAGATTGCCAATCCAGTTTTGCAGACCCAAGCTATCTGGCAATTTGGATAGGATTCAGATGAGTAAAAGTTTTTGGATATGTCTCGAGAATGACCAGGTAAGATTTTTCCTTGGCTACTGAGAAGCTGATTCTTGAAAGAAACAGAACTTTCCTCTTTGTCTTTTATGTCTTTAGACATACTATAATTTCCCCCCTTCCATCCATTTAGTGATCTCTCTTTTTCACCAACCATTTCTTAAAATATCTGACTCTCTTCTAAGGCTGAAATGTTAATGAGCAGAGATATGAGAATTTCCCATTTCTCCCCCATTATAAAGAAATAAAAAACCTATTAGAAGAAGGTAGTTTATTGGATGCCACTAAGTGAATCAAAACCTGTGGGTCATACAATGTTTCCAGCCCGTGTACAGGTTTCCCTCACTTTACGCGGGTTCAGTATGTGCAAATTTGGTCTTATTCAATGGCGCTTTTTATACCAAAGAATTGTTATATGCGAGGTAAATTAACTCTTACATGATCGGTGTGGTGGAAGCCTACAGTCAGCTGCTTTGTGCAATGCATTGTGGGAGTGACACGCACCAAAATATAGTCTCCTATATAGATCTGTGTTCCTTGCTGTTGTCTGTCGCAAGTGTTTCTGTAGTTGCCATCCCCATTATGATAGTGCCTGGTGCTTGAATGTACTGTCTGCTGTTGGTGAGTACTAAAATTGTCTTGTAAAAGAGGTAGAAATGGTCTGGGAGTCAGTACAGTCAAGGTCTTGGAATGTATCCCTACTAGTTACATTGTAAAGTGGGTTCCCTTTATGCAGATTCAAGGTATGTTCTGTTTTCCAGTAATGCCTGTACAGTATAAAGCAAGTAAACCTGTATACACATTGACATCAATGGGAACTACA
This sequence comes from Crocodylus siamensis, assembly GCF_052110815.1. Classification (NCBI taxonomy): domain Eukaryota; kingdom Metazoa; phylum Chordata; order Crocodylia; family Crocodylidae; genus Crocodylus; species Crocodylus siamensis. The sequence continues at coordinate 44,337,818 of NC_143396.1, forward strand.
TGATAAGAATGAGAATAGCATATGGACCTATGTTAAATTTAAAAGTGATGTTTGCTCTCAAACCACTTTTATTTATATATTCTTTTGAAAAAATAAGGTGGCAGGAGCATGCACAGCTGTGTATCCCACCTGCCAGAATGTAATCTCAAAGCTTTTTCAAATGGACAGCTTTTCAGAGTTAAAAATAAGAACTTGGGGAATTTCACTAAACTCAGAAAGTTTCCACTGAATAACTTGCTAACAACAATGGCAGTGGTTTAAGGAAAAAATGACAGAATCATTTTTTTAAGAAGTGCAAGGTGTTCATTTTGTAGGAGTCTGTTAAGACAACAGAAATTTCATTGTAACAGAAGAGATTTGTTATAGATCTCTATGGCAGCCTATCTCTATGTATCATTACATAGTCCATGCATATAAAATATTAGTATTGCATATAAAATATGTAATGAGTTTATGATTAAATTATGTATGTACAAACACACTTATGTGCCTATATATATATACACACACACATATATGATTATTGTAAAGAGGAAAGAGGAGAGGTACTTACTAATGGCCACATGAAACAGCAGAGGAGAGATGAGTGCCCCAGGAATTGTGGTTCTGGATCAGCTGCTCTGTGAGACTAGAGCAACCCCAGGAAACTGGAAATGGAGTGTGCAGGGAGCACAGTGAGATGGGGGTGGGCGGTCAGTATCCAAAGCTCGGAGAAGCAGTGTGGGGCCTCCCCAGCGGCATTGAGCCCGCAGACAGCGATTAAGCTTAGAAGAGCTTAATCAAGCTGGGAGACACTGGCCACCGGGAAACCACGGAGTGGAATGATGTTTGCAGTGAGAGAATGACACCACTAAAAGGGCCAGCTGGAAGTAAAGCGCTGAGCCCCAACAGTTAGGGTACTGACTCTTTTTTTTTACTTTTACTTTTTTTTTAAATTTATTTGTGGCTGTGTTGCCTGCTGTGCCCTCATCTTCACAGGCTGGCAGAGTCTTGCATCAGGTAGGCAGAACCCCAACGTGAACTATTTAAAGGGGAAAATTCCCCAGACAGATCAATATCCCCTGGACCAGGATTAGCTTATCAGCCAGGATGGGCTTCTATTCTTTTTGTTGGTTTAGATTACTTTGGTTTGTTATTATTGTTAGAGGGCTTAACCCTCAGGGAGAGGGAATGTGCATAAGGCCCTCCCCTGACAAGCCACCTGACTGAAGAAGTGCAGTAGTCTGCACTAATTTAGTTCCATCAAGTTGGTTGTGAAGACGCACACAAGCCTGTGAAAGAAAAGAAGAGACACCAATTAAGATTAAAAGAAAAGAAATAGCAGCATAATATCTAGGTGGCTCTAGGCCAGGATGAAGGAGTGGTCAGAGTCCCAGAAGAGACTTTCTTAGAGTGACTGTCATCCAGTGGCAGTGAGAATTACAATCAAGATATGGCAGATGAGAGTTGGGATCACCAGTACAGAAAACTAGGCATGACCAAAGGTCAGGGTCTAGAAAGTACTAGGTGGCTGTACCTAGAATGCTAACTGGGTCAAGCCCTGACAATTATATTTGTGTGTGTGTGTATATGAATAAATGTTTATGCATATATGTTGATATATGTTGAATGGTTATGAATAAATAACCAACTTGAATATTTAGTACCATTACCACGTAGTAAAGCACAAAAACATCTTTCTTCAGTTCAGCAAGTTTAATTTGCTAGACATGGTAATGACCCCACAGGGACTGTTTCAGAACTTTAAGGAAGTTGAACTATTTTGTACAAAAACACTTATCATTTGTTGTTTGTTTGTTTATTTGTTTCTCTAAAAAATTCTCTAAGAAAGCTTTTTCTTTATCTGGGGAATAGTTAAATGCCACCATATCCAACTACCACCTTATCCCAAATCCACTAATGTGCTTTAAAAATATCATATTGAACGTGATATTGGTTTTGCTACGTCCTGCTTAACATCACATCAACTATTTCCTCTGGATGTACTTTGAAAGAAGTGAGGTAATGGAAGACTTCTACATAGCAATAGAATACTAGCTAAAATACACTCTTTCTGCCAGATACCCTTTATGCTTTGTCCAAATATACATTTTTAAGTTCCCAAAACAATCTATTGTATCTAATTGTGCTGCAGCTAGGCAAATGTCTCCTTTCTATAAAGTCTTCAGTACACTGATGGATCCCAGGCTATTGTAACTGTTTTGGCTCCAGTGATAAACATTCTGTGTGAGAGATTCTTAAAGAATTTTCACTCAGTTATCTTTTTTAGGCAAATTCCCTTTGAAGTAAAATAGCTTAGAAGGATCTCAGGACTTATTCTTAAATATTTTTTTTTACTTCTTTGCTCTGATATATACACATATTTGTATATATATATTTGTGTTCTCATGAACGTGTCATCCTGGCACAAAGAGGCCAGTGGTGTCCATCAGGGGTCTGTGCTTGGACTAGTGCTTTTCAACAACTTTATCAATGATTTGGGTGGGGGAGTGAGAAGCTCGCTGGCCAAGTTCGTGGATGACACCAAGTTATGGGGCAGTGTGGTCACATCAGAAGATAGGCTGCAGATACAGGCAGATTTGGACAGGCTCAAGAGTTCAGTGGACTGGAATCAGATGAAGTTTAACACTTCCAAGTGTAAGGTGCTCCATCTGGGGGCAAACAACTTTCTACATCCATACAGGCTCAGTGGTGACAGCTTGACTTGCACCACGGCCAAAAGGGACCTAGGGGTAATGATTGACCATCATATGAATGTAAGTCGTCAGGGAGAGGCAGTGGTCAGTACGGCAAACAACACGCTGGCATGCATCAACCAGTGCATCTCGTATAAAACTAAGGAAGTGATACTCCCACTGTATCAGCACTGGTGAGACCACAGTTGGAGTACTCTGTCCGGTTCTGGGCACCACACTTTAACAAGGACGTGGAAAAACTTGAAAGGGTCCAGAAAATAGCCACCCATATGATTAGGGACTTGCAAGGCAAGCCATACGAGGAAAGGCTGAAGGACCTGGGCTTCTTTAGCCTGAAGAAGAGAAGGTTAAGAGGGGTCTTGATAGCGGCTTACCACTATATCAGAGGAGTGCATCAGGTGCTCAGTGAACAACTGTTCACTAGGGCTCCCCCAGGGAAGACCAGGACCAATGGACACAAACTCCTGGAAGGCTGCTTTAGGCTTAATACCAGGAAAAACTCTTTCACAGTCAGGGTGTCCAGACTGTGGAATAAACTCCCTTCGGAGGTGGTGCAGTCATCTACCCTGGAGGTTTTCAAGAGGATACTAGACAGCCACCTTGCTGGGGTCACCTAACCCCAGCTGTCTTCCTGCCTCATGCAGGGGGGCTGGACTCAATGATCTGCAAGGTGAGTGAGGTGGGTGGCTAGCCTATAGACAGGGGGTCTCCCGGTGCTTGCACCAGCTGTGAAATCTCACCCCTGTCACAAATATGACATAAATAATTCTTCAGCATTCTCCACATGGCATTTTGTCATCATAGACAAAAGCACTGTCATCTATGTCAGGTTTCATAATTTTCTCATAGTTCATGCCAGAGTTCACTGGGACTCACACAGCTGATGAGTGAACTGCATCCTGTAAATTAATATAGCTGTATTTTCCTATGTTGCCCCACCCTGTCCTCTATATTAGGGCTGGTTGACTGGCAGCCCAGGGGGCACACAAGACTCTAAAAAGGTTAATTTGCCATGCACTAGTTCCCATGTAGCCACTCTTCCACCAGTGCTCTACATCCTGCACCTGCCCTAGGAGACATTTTAGTGCACTATGATGAAGAAAATGGCCGGGGGCTTCTGTGTGGTACAGTGAAGAGGGGGAGCCTATGGCTGGGATGGTGAGGTGCTCGTATGGCATGCTTCCTGTGCATCTTGTGGCCCCCACTAGTGCAGACCAGGTGGTGCTTGGTCCACGGTTGCTTAAAAGTTGGACAGCCTTGCTTTATGCTTTAATGTAGTGATCAAGAGCATGGAGAAAAACAAAATTCATGATACAGAGATGTTATAATCAAAATAAATGTATGTCCTATAATTAGTAGCCACTATCCTTGCTAGTTTAGCATGGAGTATTGCAGTGTAATATACCTGATGTGAATATGAAAACCAACATATATTCAGAATTTGGCCCTTGATGCTTGATGGACTTTTGTAAGAAATAGAATTCTATTTCAGATTTACTAGTAGAAGATGCATGTACAATACATGGGTTTTTATAGTGATTAGGCAATTTGAGAGAATAGTATCTGATACCATAGTGGAATAATTGATTGTAATGATGTTAATTTCAATTGGAATGACACTAAAAAGACAAACATACAATTGGAATCAATAATGTACAACAATAATGAAGGATTTATAACTTGCTGGTTTTGTTGATTTTTTTTTTCCTGTGAGCAGTGGTTTTTGAGGACAATTTTTTCCGTCAAAAGAATTCTCTCAAAATAAAATTACAAGGAGATGGAAATTTAGATAATTAAAATAATCTTCAAAAAGTGTGAGAATAAATACCTGAAAAGCTAATGAACAATAAAATAATATTTGCTTACTTAATTGTCAATTAGTCCCTTCCCAAAATGTGGTGATCGTTCAGAATAAACAATATTGGATTCCCAATTTATAGGATCAAAATGACTGAAATTGTTTGGAGGGTCAAAAGCATTTTATAGTTCTTTTTTGTTTTTCTTTATTTTTGTGCTTCAAGATTAATTTGCACATTTTATATAGGGTATTAAAAAGGCAGAGACAGGAAATTATATATTGTATAAAATCTTTTAGGACTAAAATGAATATCACAAGAGAGAGTATAAAAAGCCTCTTCTGAAGCATCATTTGGAACTTAGGATATTAGGGGTTTTTCGTTTGTTTGTCAAAAATGTCATCGAGACATTCCATAGTAAATGTCTCTTTTTCTAGGTTAGGTGTTTTTTTCCCAGCCTAGGCTATTTTTAAGCACCAATGTATGGATGTAGGTGTGTGGCTGAAGAGAAGATCCAAAACTTACCTTAAATGATAGCAATGTGATTTTGCAACTGCTAAAAATTGCATTTTCAATAGTTTTTGAACTAGCTAACATACCTAGTAAATGTTAAAATTGGCAATTTAGGTGACGCAAGAAAGGCAGATTAAGTGAGCTTTGGCTCACAAAAGCTTAGTTGTCTCTCATTTAGTTAGTCTATAAGGCACATATATACCATAGCTTCTGCCTGGCTTCAGACTAATACAGATACTTATTTCTAGCAAGAATAATTTGTGTTGCAATAACTGTCATACAGTATACCCTTGACCTGCATATACCTCTTCTTCTGTGCACTCCAGAAATGTGCCAGTGCAGAATCTCTAAGATGTTCTTCTGCAGCCACAGTTTCATAGTTAGTAGGGTCGGAAGGGACCTGAGCAGATCATCAAGCCTGACCCCCTACAATGGCAGGAAAGAGTACTGGGGTCAAACAACCTCAGCAAGGTGTTCAGCCAGCCTCCTCTTAAAGACCCCCAGAGTAGGAGCCAGCACCACTTCTCTTGGAAGTTGGTTCCAGATCCTAGCTGCCCTGACCGTGAAGTAGCAACTCCTAATGTCTAATCTGAATCTACCTACCCTCTGCCAACTTATGACCGTTATTTCTAGTCACTCCTGGTAGTGCTCAGGGGAACAGGGACTCCCCCAGTGCCTGCTGGTCCCCTCTGACTAGTTTGTAAACTAGTCAGATCCCCCCTCAGCCTTCTCTTGTGGAGACTGAACAGGTTCAGGTCCCGTAGCCTCTCCTTGTCAGGCCTGCCCTGCTGCCCCCTGATCATGCGGGTGGCCCTCCTCTGGACCCTCCCCATATTGTCCACATCCCTCTTGAAGTGCGGCGCCCAGAACTGGGCACAGTATTCCAGCTGCGGCCTGACCAGTGCTGCATAGAGGGGGAGGATCACCTCTTTGGATCTGCTTGAGATGCATCTGTGGATCATGGCCTGGATCACTCCTGACACGTCCTGAATCTTTGCTCTGGGCAGGCAGTAGATATAGATAGATATAGATATCAATAGATCTATATATTCTTATATCAGTTGCAAATATATAAATAATCAGAGGTGATCAGAAATCCTATGAATATACAAAGATTTAAAAAAAAAGGAAAGTTGCTTAAAAGGACATATTTAAAATATTACTGCTACCACTACTAAAAATAATCTTATTCAACAACCTACAATAGTTAAAGGAAATGTATTTTTCTCAGTTTTTTTCCACACATCCAGGACTTTTAGTGTACTTAACACTGTAGCAACTGGTTAAATTAACCATAATTAACTATGCCACAGCATTCATGATCAAAGTGAAGCAAAACATGAACAAAGGTTTCAGATAGATTTGTCAATTCATCCCTGGTCTAATCTGCATTTTCTAGATACTGAAATCCAAGATAGTGGTCATTAGCTCAATGAATTTTTATTTTCAACCCCTCCTGGAACTACTCAAGCATGGATTTGACCTATAAGGTCTAGAAGATGTCCAGATGTGATTCTTCACTTGTCCTAACTCCAGGAGAGATGAGCTACATAGCAAAAAAACAAAGCCCCCCCCGCCCAAGTGTATAAACCTGGCACAAAGAAAAATATCTCACTTTCAATTCATCTGGAAGAGAGGACACAAATACAGGAATTCTTTATGATTTAACCGACACCTCTAAAGCATTGTAACTCTGAGTGTTTAGATTATTTGTAAGGCATTGTGGGACTTGAAATATGATTTCATCTGACCTATAATACTTATTGTTCCTTCTAGATTCATAATTTATAAGGCTAGAAAGGACCATTGTGATAATCTAGTCTGACCTCCTGCAAAAACATTGGTTTCTTAGAGGTCTTCCCTGAATTAATTTTTGTTTGAATGAAAGCTTGTTTTTTAAAAATATCCAATCCTAATTTTAAAAATGCTTATCCAAGGGAATACACCATATCCATAGGTAACTTATTCCATCACTTAACTAACCCCAGGGTTGCTTGTTGTTGTTTGTTTGTTTTGAGTCTGAATTTGTCTTGCTTTAATTTTCAGCCATCGGACTTTGTTATACCTTTTGTGTGTTAGAATAAATAGCCCTCTATTATAAAAATGTTTTTTTTTTCCCTGTAGGTCCTTAAAAACTGTGATGTTATTTCTTAACATTCTCTTGAATACGCTAAATAGATTATGTTTCTTAAGTAGGCAGGCATGTTTTCCATTCCTTTTATCATTCCCAAGGCTTTTTTCTGATCTTCTCCAGTGTCATTAACTGGACACAATATTCTAGAGTGTCACACCAGTGCTAAATGCAGTTGTATTTATTCCTATTCAATATCTCCCTGTTTTAAACCCTTAGATCATATTAGGTCTTTTCAATCAGTGCTGCATAGGGATCTCAAGTTTAGCTGATTATTTACTATCACTGCCAAACATAGACGGAGGGAGAAAATATGATTTGCGGGGGCTGAGTGCATGCATCAGCATGAGAACTATAACTCCCAGTGTGCTCAGCGCAGTGTGACATATGGATGGTTAGCCTCTTCTTCAGCTGCTTCAGCTGAGCATGCATTGGGTGCTGGCCTGGCTGCACACCAAGGGGCACCGTGGTGGTGCTGCTGTCACCTGCCACCACAAAATTAGTTTGCCCCGGCCTTCTACATCACCTATGCTGCCAAATCATTTTTAGAGTCAGTCCTCTAGATAGTATCTCCTGGCCTGTAAATACGGTCTATATTTGCTGTTGTTAGAAGGACCTTTATACATGTCACAAAACTGGCCTTTAACGTAGCTTAAATGCCCTTTTGCACTGCTTTAATGACATTGCTGTTTACACTATCAGCCGCATATTGCACTTTAATGGTGCTGCTGTTTACACTGCTGGTGGTGTATTGCACTTTAAATGGCTTTGGGATGTAGCAAAATAAAACACCATCGAGGTGTTTTAGTTTGCTACCTAACAACATGCAACAGCCAGAGAGGGAAGCACTGGATCCATGCAGCTCAGGAACTGTGCAAGCAGCCTGTCCAGGTAGCCCGTGCAGGCAGGCTACGCTGAAGAAAAAAAGAAAAGCAACGAACCTGATCTATTCCTATCTATTTCTTTTTCTCCCTGAAGCCTGCCTGCCACCCTGAGCCATGCAGGAGCCTGATGCTTCTCTGCGTGGCTGCAGGGGGGCCAACTGCAGTGTCCCCCAGGACCACCTGTGCTGGGTGCCTATAGGCAGGTGCCACTTGGGGGGGGGCACCACCACCGCAGAGGGAAGCACCAACATGCCCCCCTTCCTCCCCCCCTGCCTGCAGCTCAGGGACTGCTCAGCCTGTCAGCGGCTTGCTCCCCCTCCCCACCCCTGCCCTGCCAGAGAGGCAGGCCAGGATTAGGCCTGACCCTTGTATGCATGCCATGGGGTTTTATTTCAGTTTAATTCTTTCTAAATGGAAGCAGTTTTTTTTTTAAACTCACCACTTCAATTTAGGGAGAATTAAACTGAAAGAAACCCCTGTGGCATGTACAAGCAGCTGAAATGCAGACTTTCTTACCAGGTGAGGCAAGTTCATCTGTATCAGTGACATTTCCTATTCATTAGACTTCTCAGTCTTTATGTCGTTTATAAATTTAATGACACATGATATCAATGCCTTCCAGAAATCTAGGTATGTTAAATCTGCCTTTATTGAGCAAACTTGTAATTTGTAATCTCAAAAAAAAAAAAAAAAACAAAACACCCCAAAACGTTTATACATATGCTTAACTTAATGTATCACAATGTGTCAGGGCTCTTTTTCAAAGAGTCAACTTGGGTACTAAAAAAATTAGACAATAATTCTAGCTGTTTTGGAACATTTCAACTAATATTTGTATTCCACTAGTCTTTCTACAAGTCCATCCATAGCATCTGATGAGCACCTCTCCCTCATCCCCCTCCAACCACCACACACCATGGGTTGTCATAGATTCATAGATTGCAAGTCTGGAAGGGACCTTGGAAGCTATAAAGCTTATGCTCTCTGAACCAGGCAGCCTCTAAGATGTCACCCTGTCCTGCCCTCTACTTGACTTCAAACTAGCATAGCTAACTATATCTTCAAATATAAATAATTCAGTTCAAAGAGTTCAATAATTAAGAGGCATGTAGTTTTTTCTAAGCTCATTGTTTATTCAAATTGTTATATTAGATATATTTTTATTGCCTCATTAGAAACTCTAAAATTATTTCCCAGAGTCAGGATATGTTAATTTGGGTGCCCCAACTATCATTTTTTTCAAACGCAATAATTATTTGAAAGGACAGAAAAAACTGTCTATATTCTTATGAATCTCTACGTATCCATGTCATTTCAATTAATTATGAAATATTCAGTATCATCTTATAAAGGAAAGAGATTAAACCAGAAGGGAATTTTCTATTTTATTAAAAACAGGAGGATTAAAGGAATCAATACATTTCTTCTGATTTGGTTTATGCCTAAATACTTTTTAAAAATGTAATTTATTTATCAATTAAAATAGAAAGCAAGAATAACTATCAATGATAGGTTTTCTTGCAGTGCTTCTGAACGCTTTCATTAAGAATTTTTAACCTTCCTTTATTTCAATGGCTTTGCTGACATTTACTGCATGTTAGCATTGAACAACATCTGATTCAGTTCAAGAGCTGTCCCAAAAAGTCTGATATGTATTGATATATTATTTCAGAGAAGTTGTATTTAGCAAGCTAAGCACTTTAACTTGTAAAGAGTATACAAGTTTTATTGATTTTTTTTTTTTGGAGGGAAAAAATCTTTCCAACTATTGCTTATTTTCAGAGGTTAATCTAGTTCCACCCTTAAGGTTTTTTTTCCAAGTCATTGGCTTTATAACAACCTAGCCACAACAATGAGAGGTTAGATAGAAAGGTGCCTAATACCAATCTGTTTGGCACTTCTGAAAACTCCACCAGATACCTACATGCATCTTTAGGCACCTAAATGCCCTTTACAATCTGGCCTCAAATCATTAGAAGGAACATTAAGTAAAGGTTATCATCTTCATGAGTCCATGTCACTTAGTTTTGTGCAAATTGTTGTTCAGCCTTTTATATGAGTAATGTTTCACTTAGAGTCATTTTCACATCATGACATTTCACTGTGATCATTTTATGTTTAGTTTTCATACCAAACTATACATGTAGTAATAAGGATAAAATGTCAAGAGACAAAACATTTCTACAGTAAGAAATGTGTCTGATGACATGCAGCAAGGTGTCTTGCATGAGCTGTACAAACAGTGATGAGATCCCTTTTCCTCCCAGCTGCTTCCAAATCCCATTACTAGTGTCACAGGGGTTCTCCCTGAATGCTAAACTTCTTCCATCAGGAGACCAATATATGAACTTGGAAACAGCCTATTTGAAACAAACTGTCCTGGTGAAAAAAAAAAGTAACATGTTAAGGCTAGAGATTTTTTCAGTTTCCAGCTTTGCTACAGTCTTCAACTGAAAACTGGGAAAGTCACTTAGATATCTTTCAAAATATTTAGGCTCCTTGTGAAGGAGTGAGAGAGAACAAACAAAAGCCCCAAGGTGCCTTACATGCTGGGTAGGGGAGGTCAGGAGAAGAAAAGCAAGCCGGCAGGGCTGCAGCTGGAGACCGGAAGGGAAGGGAAGCACTCACCACACTTCCGGAGTAGCATCTCACTCAAGGAGGGAGGCTTTTGAGAGGTATTTCCGGCTGTGGAGAGGGGCAGAGGGGAGTCAATTGCCAGCAGGCCACAGGGAAAGAGGAGCAGCTGAGCATCCTGCATCCAGGCAGGCAAGGGTTGCGAAACTTGCCAGAGGAAGGCTGAGAGAGTGACCCTGAGCAGGAGGAGGCCTGCACACACACAGCAGTTAATAATCTCCGGAGTGGAGCATCAGCTGCGGATCCAGGGAGAGAGAACACACAGGCCTTTGATAATTTCCAGAGTAGAGTGTCAGCTGAGGACTTGGAAGAGAGGCCTGAGGAAACTGCTGTCCCAGGTTAGAGCCTTGCTGCACATGGGAGAGATCTCACTGGGGCTGTGAATGTTCACAAGGGATTTGGGCAGGCCTGTGCAGAACAGTGACTGGATTAATTGATTTGTTTTTGCTGTTGCAACTGGGATTTGAGAGCCTGACCCTGGGTGAAAGGGGATATGGACTGAACCTAGCAAGGAGACTGAGAGCAGTCGGGGGATTTCTTGGTTTGTTTGTTTTTTCTTGTTTTTTTTGATATTTTGAGCACAGGCCAAGACCAACCCTGGAAGGGCTGCACCTAACCAAAGCCAAAGGTTACCCTGGTAGTACAGGGCCAAACAATAGAATAACAGGCAGCACTGCGACCTGGCTGCAGAGTGACTTTGAGTACCGTCTCGAAAGTCTAGGCTGGGGTAAAGGGGAGGTTTGGAGCTCCACAGAAGAAGACAGGGATTGAGATCAGGCAGGATCACCATGGGCAGTGCCTACAGGGAATAGAATTTCATCAAAGTCATGGCAGGTGAGAAAGGTAAGACCAACTTCTTGACAGACCAGGTGCTCCAAAGCTGAGGTCCACCCTGTCACTGCTTGTAGGAAAACAAACTTGAGGCAGTGGTAGCAAGCCCTACAACACCTACAGCCATCACACCTCTGATTTAAGAAGGTATGGAAATACCTAAAGTGGGACTTAGGCAGAACTTAGAAATTGAAGTTGAAAATTGTTATAATGAAAATCCCTGTTTAGCTGTAATTTTAAATCTAAATATTTCTAAATTATGTATTTTACTAAAACAAATTCCAGTCGAATAGTGGAAAGCTGAAGATGCCTACATCCTGCTTGTAGGGATCAGCAGTTTCAGCAAAGATGGTCAGGATTCATGAAAAGAGCTAAACAACTTTAATTGTGGATCAGTAGGAAAGCCTCTGCAGGTGCTTTTTCTCAAAAGAACTGATTATAACCTAACTGAAGGATGACCTTCTAATTGCCAAGTCTTTTAAATTGGAAACTGTTCTAAATTATACTTTTTATCACTACATTGTTTCTGTGCATGCCCAAAAGCATCTCAGTCTTAACAGGATCAAGTAGTTTAGTATCTAGCTCATGCACATCCCCAATCAACATCTAGAAACTGAGGGCTAAATCCTATTTCTCTTTAGGTGCATCTACACAAGACACTTAGACTAGTTTAATGCACAGTAAAACATTTTTTACAGTTAGGTTGGTCAAAATTTTGAACCATGTTCCCAGGGCAGTAGTCCTTGCCCCTATCTTGGGAAAATTCAAGAAGTGGTTGGGTGATCACCTGTCTGGGGTCTTGTGAACCCAGCATTCATTCTTGCCTGTGGCAGGGGGTCGGGCTAAATGATCTGTTCAGGTCCGTCCTGACCCTAGCTACTATGAAACTATTATCATCTACACATGCACAGCAATTACTTAGCATTGATTAATGCCATTCACCAGTACTGCTAATACAGGTATTAGCAAATGGCACTTTAAACTAACGAACCTCATCACACGTGTAAACACTGACGTTGGGTGCAGTTTGTGCTTGGTTAACCACACCAACAGGGGGGCCAGCCTCTTGTTTGGTGCCAAGCTCTATGGCTGACAGCCTCTCCAGCCATGTGGCAGGGGCAGGTCTTTAGCTCCTGATGCTAGCATTTGGACCCCTGGCCTGACCCCCAAGACCTATCCTCCTGTTGTTTTTCTCCTGGGAACCATGCACCACTGCTGGAGATGTGCTGGGTACTGCAGCTCTCTGGGCCCCATCTCAGGCCGCCAGGACTCCTGCTGGGCAGAGCCTGCCTGCTGGGCATGGTACCCCATGACAATAGGCATATGTCACTGAATGTAAGCACACAGTGCCCCAACCTAATTCCTTAAGGTCCCCTGGACTTACTGGCATGTTGGGCTGTCCAATAGCAGAGACACAAACCAAGATCTCCACTCAAACAGAGCCCATGGCTCTGGCCCCCACCCAGATGAAGTCCCTGGCCCCAGACTGTGGGGACTGCCTGGAACAACTTCTGACAGCTGGGCATGGGGGCACCCCCACTTGTGAGGTGTGCTCCCTGGTGGAGTCTCTGGAGTACGGGAGCTCAAGAAGGAGATATGTCAGCTGCGCGCCATCAGGGCTCACTTCTCCAGAAGAAGGAAGTAAAGGAGATGGAGATGGTGGCCAAAGAGATGGCTAAACAAAAAGACCAACCTGGAGCTACCTAGAAGACTGTCACCTCATGCTCCAGGAAACACAGAGACAGGGCTTCTCCTCCCCTGGCAATGTACAACAGGTATACTCCCCTCCCCATACATGAGAAGGTTCTGATGGTACACCAGAGGAGGAGGAAGGTGAGCAGCATGCTGCCACCCCCAAGATGAGGCTCAAGGTGGTGGTAGTGGGGGACTCCCTTTGTGGGGCACTGCGAAAACCATCAGCCATTCAGATCCATGAGGTCTGCTGCCTCCCTGGGGCCTGCATCTGAGATTTTGCAGATAGAACTCAATCAAGAATTCACCTGAGAACTGACAGAGGCAGCATGTGCACAGGACAGTCATCATGGGTGACTTTAATTATTCGGATATCTCTTGGGAGGAACACTTGGCCAAGTCAGCTCTGTCACGTTCCTTCCTGACCTGCATCAAAGAGCTTTTTCTGACTCAGGCAGTGCATGGGCCAACCAGAGATAACACTCTTCTTGACTTGGTCCTGGCCAAAGGAGGTAACCTGGTGATCGACTTAAACACAGAGGGCAGCCTGGGTGAAAGCAACTATGAAACCATCATGTTCAATGTCTGTCACAAGGCAGGCAAATTAGATAGCAGGATTCATAGTTTCATAGTTTGTAGCGCCGGAAGGGACCTGAGCAGATCATCTAGTCCGACCCCCTGCCATGGCAGGAAAGAATACTGGGGTCAAATGACCCCAGCAAGATGTTCATCTAACCTCCTCTTAAACACCCCCAGGGCAGGAGCCTGCACCACTTCTCTTGGAAGCTGGTTCCAGACCCTAGCCGCCCTGACTGTGAAGAAGTGCCTCCTGATATCTAACCTAAATCTACCCTCTGCCAGCTTGTGACCGTTATTCCTGGTCACTCCTGGCGGTGCTCGGGGAAACAGTGACTTCCCCAATGCCTGCTGATCCCCCCTGACTAGTTTATAACAGGCCATAAGATCCCCCCTCAGCCTTCTCTTTTGGAGGCTGAACAGGTTCAGGTCCCGCAGCCTGTCCTCATAGGGCCTGCCTTGCTGTCCCCGATCATACGAGTGGCCCTCCTCTGGACCCTCTTCATGCTATTGACATCCCTCTTGAAGTGAGGCACCCAGAACTGGACGCAATACTCCAGCTGCGGCCAGACCAGTGCCGCATAGAGGGGGAGGATCACCTCCTTGGACCTGTTCAAGATGCATCTGTGGATGCATGACAAGGTGCAGTTGGCCTTCCTGACTGCCTCTCCACACTGCCGGCCCATGTTCATCTTGGAGTCAATGATGACCCCCAGATCCCTTTCCGCCTCCGTGCTGACAAGAGGGGAGTTCCCCAACCTGTAGGTATGGTGCTGGTTGTTCCTCCTGAGGTGCATCACCTTGCACTTGTCTGTGTTGAAGCCCATCCTATTCTTATCTGCCCACCCTTGTAACCTGTCTAGGTCTGATTGTAGCCTTTTGCATCCTTCCAATGTGCCCACGTCCCCCCACATCTTAGTGTCATCAGCAAATTTGAAAAAGGTGCTTTTTACCCCCTCATCCAAATCACTGATGAAGATGTTGAACAGTGCAGGCCCGAGGACCGAGCCCGGCAGAACCCCACTGCCCACGTCCTTCCAGGTTGAGAAGGACCCATCCTCTACCACCCTCTGGGTGCGGCCTTCCAGCCAATTGTGGACTTCAAAAATGCAAATTTCAACAAGGTCGGTTCACTAGTAGTGAAAGCACTGAAGGACCATGGACTGAAGGCGAAAGTAGTACATGAAGAGTGGTCATTCCTTAGGGACACAATCATTGAAGTACAAAGGAAGTTCATTCCCATATGGAGAAAAGGTAGCAAAAGGGTTGAGAAGTACTCTTGGCTAAACAGGAAAATTATGGTCCTCTTGAGAAAGAAGAAAGAGGTGTACAGACAATTGAAGCTTGGAACATGCCCCAAGGAGGACTCTACAACAACGGCCTACACTTGTCAGGAAGAGATTAGAAAGGCTAAGGTGGTAACTGAACTAAAATTAGCAACAGGAATCAAGGAGAACAAGAAGTCCTTCTTTAGGTACATAGGGAATTGGAGGAAAAGAGATGGGAGTATGGGACCACTGCTCAACAACTCAGGACAGCTGGTTACTAGCACTCAGGAGAAAACTGAACTCCTGAATGACTACTTTGCTTTGGTCTTTCACCGGCCTAAGTGGAAAATCACGGTACATAGGGTACAGAATGAGCAGGGTAAGAATGACCACCTTCCTACTATTGCCATAAAACTGGTGTGTGAGCAATTAAAAAAAAATTAGACATATATAAGTCAGCAAGATTGAATGAACTTCATCCAAGAGTGCTGAAGGAACTGGCTGAAGTCATTGTGGAACCCCTGGCAAAACTCATCCAAAACTCATGACACTTCAGAGAGGTCTGGAAAAGGGCCAATGTTGTGTCCATCTTCAAGAAGGGGAGAGGGGAGGACCCTGGTAACTATAGGCCAGTTAACTTAACTTATATCCCAGGGAATATCCTGGAAAAAATTCATTAAGGAGTCTATATCCAATAGGCTTCCATAAGGTAGGATTCTGAATGACAGCCTGCATGGTTTCATCACAGGCAAGTCTTGCCTTATCAACCTCATGTCCTTTTATGATCAGGTAACTAGCCACCTGGATAAGCGAGAGGAGGTTGACACTGTATACCTTGACTTCCAAAAAGCTTTTGATTTAATATCCTATGATGTTCTCACAACAAAATTGGAGGATTGTGGGTTTAACTGTGAGACAGGTAGGTATGAAGCTGGATGTGGGGTAGGATCCAGAGAGTCCTAATGAATGGATTTGTGTCATCTTGGCCAGAAGTGGCCAGTGGTATCCCTCAGGGGTCAGTGCTTGATCCAGGGCTATTCAACATCTTCATCAATGATTTGGATGTGGGGGGGAGGAGCTCATTGGCCAAGTTCACGGACAACACCAAGTTATGGGGAGGTGTGGTCACATTTGAAGATAGGCTGCAAATATAGGCGGATCAGAACCAGATGAAGTTCAACATTGAGAAATGTAAAGTGTTCCCCCTGGGGATGAACAATCCTCTATGCACCTACAGTTTGGAAACACCAATCTGACCAGTGCTATGAATGAAAGGGACCACATTATGAACATGAACCAGCAGTGCGACGCTGTAGCCAGCAGGGCAAATAATATTATGGCATTCATCAGTCATTACATCTTCAGCAAAACCAAGGAAGTGACTCTTCCACTCTACTCAGCTTTGGTGAGACTGCAACTGGAGTACTGCATCCAAATCTGGTTGCCACACTTAAACTGGAATGTGATAAAGCTTGAGAGGGTCCAGCAAAGCTATACCTGTATGATCAGAGAATTGCACAGCAAGGCATGTGAGGAAAGGCTGAGGGACCTGGGACTCTTCAGCCTGAAAAAGAGAAGGCTGAAAGGGGACGTGGTAACAGCTTACTGCTACATCAGGGGTGTGCATCAAGGGCTTGGTGAACGACTGTTCACCAGGGCACCCTTGGAGAAAACCATGAGTAATGGTCACAAAAATCCAAGAAAACCATTTCAGGCTCAACATTAGGAAAAACTTCTTTGTGGCATAAATATGATTGCCACGTCCTTGACACTGTGTTGTCTGTGACAATCATATCTGTAACACCCAGATCCAAGCCCCCAGTCCTGACACCACCTGGCCCTTGGGAGCCACCTGCAGGCCAGTGTCAAACCACCTAGTGGGCTTAGGAGGAGGTTCAGCACTGTCTACACTAGTCATGACCCCCTTCCCTTGCCCCTGCCCCTGAGCCTGGTCCCCTGGTGACCTGGCGCCCTGCTTAGGCTGTTACTCACCACTAGCACAGCCACCATGCAGCCCCTGAGTGGGATCTGAGCACAGCTGGGCTAGCTTCCCATGCAGGCCCTTCTGGCCCAAGCCTGTGGAGGAGGAGGACCAGGCTGAGTGGGCTGTACAGTGCCGGCTATCAACTCCTGGCCTGCAAGGCTCACTGAGATGTCCACATCTGAGGTGGTATTGGGAGAGCTGGGGTGCCAGATGCCTCTCCCCAGGATCCACCCTATAGGTGCCTCCACTACACTGTTTCCCACAGTTGACAAAACACAATGTAGATAGTTACATGGTATGCAGGTCATTTATTCATGGTGCATGTTGGGGTCAGGGAGGAGTGTGTTGTTGGGAGGGAGGCAGGAAGTCTGTTGTTGTGATGGAGGGGGATCTGTTGTAGAAGGAAACAAAGCTTCAGGTTTGTTGCAAACTATTTTAGTGTGTGAGTTCTTTGGATTGTACTGTGAGCATGGGCTCCATGGGTGGCTCCCCAGGCACCCTACTGTAGGAGGTGGGTGGTTATCAAGTGGCTCATGAACACAGTGCCCTAGCTGCTACTGTTGGGGGGAACGTGAAGACACTGGCCACAGACTCCCAAGACATCATCTGCTGCCAGCCCAACCCTGACCATGGAGCCCCCTGCCAGCCTGTGACCTCTGCCATCTTGTGGCTGCCTCCCACCCCCTTACCAGCCTGGAGCTGCCCCCCATCCCTCCTGCCAGCCTGGAGCTTCCTGTCAACCTAAAGCTGTCCCTGGAGCCTCCTGCCAGCTGGAGGTTGCTCCTCCATTCCCCCAACAGCCCAAGGCTGTCCCCCCATGCCCTCTGTCAGCCTAAGGCTGCCCTGGTGTCCCCTGCCAGCCCAGAGCTGGCATACAAGCAACTACAGCCAGAGTCTGGAGCTGCCCCTGGCTGCTGCAGGGGGCAGAGCAGGACAGGAGCAGCCCTGACTAAACTCCTGTAGGACTCAATTTGCTTCCGATGCTGGTGCATGTTTAGTATGGCTGTGTGAAATGGCACTGTTTTGATTTGAAAACACTGTTTCATTTCATTTTGTTGAAACAGTGATGCTGTTTTGATGCTGTTTGGATATTTCTCTCATAGGCTATAATGGGGAAGCTCAATACTGTCTCTCATCCAGGAAGGCAGATTGGGGGCTTGCAACCCCAGGAGGGCTGTGAGGGCTGTGCCAGTCCTCCTTGGATTGCAGGCCCCCAATCTGCCTGCCAGAGGAAGGAGGGAAGCTAGGTGCTGCCGCCTGGGACCAGGGAGCTGGGGAAGGGAACTGAGCCCGACTGCTCAGTTCTTCTCCCCAGTACTAGTATCGATTAGGTTGGGGAAGGAAACAGAGCCTGATCACTCAGTTCCCCTCCCAGGCCCTACCATAAGGTTGGGAAAGGCAACTCAGCCCAGTGGAGTTAAGTACCCTTCCCCAGCGCCATGATCAGGCTGGGGAAAGGAACCAGTTAATTCAAGTTAGCATATAATGGAAGAGTTGCATCTCTAAGTACCTAAATACTTTTTAAAAACTGGCACTTAAGTTCCATTTAGTCCAGGATATGAAATCAACAGGTACATCTACATGTTCCATTAATGTGGCACAATAAACTCTGGAGCTGTTTGAGCCAGAGTCAAGTGCTCCTAGCAGCAGTGTCTACACCTGCACCTGGGGCAGCAGCTGATTGAGCCAGGGCAGACCAGCCCCAAGCTAGCAGCAGACTGAGGGTGTCAGCCCTGGGCTCTAAATGGCAGTGCTGGGCAGCAGAGAAGCTGGCTGGGGCACAAGGCTGCAAAATCTGCAGAGCTATGTGGCTAGGCAGCCACAACCTCTAAACATTAGCACCTTTGTGCCCCAGTCAGCTCCTGTCACAATCTATATGTGCATTTCAGTTTAGTAAATGACTCCATTGTAAGACAGTGCCCAAAAGCATAGGCACTGACTTTGATTTTTGCCCATGGGTGCTTGCAGATATAACCCCCCCACCCCAAAAAATGGCATTTTAATTTAAACTCAGTCCCTTTTTCAGGTTCTGGGGCCTGGGAGCCTGGCCACCTCCCCTTGTGGGCTCTGGTCCCTTTTGGGGTCTCTGGCACACCAGCTGGAGAAGCTCCAGGCCACAGTCCAGAGATTGCATGTTATCAGGGACTGTGAGCAGGAGATTGACTTCTACTGCCAGGCCCTTCTCCCCCAGGAGTCAGAGGGTAGACCATGGTCTTCCACCAAGACAAAGGAAGACTCCGGGACCTCCCACTCTGTCCAGTCAGAGGCATGGACCAAGGTGGTCAAGGGCCCTAAGGCCCGCCACACCAAGGCCCCTGCCCCACCAGAGCTTAGGAACAGGTATGCACCTCTTGCTGCTCCAGCAGAGCCTGCTGAGTTGCTAGCTCCCGCAGGCAACACAGGCTCAACTGCAGCTACTGCCCCCACTCTCCCCAAGGCAAAATGTAAAGTGTTTGTCATGGGAGACTCCATCCTGAGGGGGACTGAGTGGGTAATCTGCCACCCCAACCCCTTAGCCCAGGAAGTCTGCTGCTTTGCGGGGACCTGCATCTGGGACATTATAGAGAGTTCCTCCAGCCCACAGATCACTATCCCATGCTCCTTATTCATGTGGGCACCAATGACACACCTCAGAGCGCTCTTAGCCAGGCCATGAGGTGCTACAGGGATTTGGGAGCGGGGCTAAAGGGTCTGGGGGTACATGTGGTGTTCTCTTTGATCCTCCCATTGGGCTATGGGCTGAGGAGAGAGAAGAGGATCCACATAGTTAACCAAAGATTGCAGTGCTGGTGTCATAGGGGAGGCTTTGGCTTCCATGACCACAGCCTGTTCTTCGGTGAGAGAGGCAGAGAGCTGCTGGGAAGAAATGGCCTCCACCTCTCTCCCCTGGGGAGGAGGATCTTCTCAGCCAGACTGGCTGACCTGCTCCACCGGGCTTTAAACTAAGCCTACTGGAGGACAGGGGGACTACCACCACTGCTGGCCCACTGAGCAACCCTTGCAAAGCCAGCAGGCCAAGGCACTTAATGGAGCCCACCCCTGCCCCAGCCCTGTACAATCTGTGGGCAAGGCAAGCCCCCAAGGGGACACTTACCTGCCTGTACACAAATGCCAGGAGCTTGCGGAAGACCTGATAACGGAGACCTGGTGGGACTCCACCCATGACTGGACCACAGGTATAGATGGCTATACCTTGTACAGGAAGGATCGTGTAGATAAAAGGGATGGAGCTGTAGCTCTCTATGTTAAGAAAAGCTATGTTTCCCTGAAAGCTGATATTGGCGACCAGGGTGGATGACTGGAGACCCTCTGGGTTAAAATCCATGGGGAACATGGCACAGGGGACACAATGGTGGGAGTCTACTACAGACCTCCCACCCAAAGTCCTGAGCTTTACCTGGAGTTTGCCTGGAAACAGGCTGAGGCCCAATGCTTCAGGACCATGGTTGTCATGGGTGACTTCAAATACCCGGACATCTCGTGGGAAGATCACTCAGCAAAATCCGAGCGGTCACAAAGCTTCCTTTCATGTGTGGATGACCTTTATCTGACTCAAGAAGTCTATGGGTTCACAAGAGGCAAAGCGCTGCTCGACCTGCTACTGGCTACTGGGGATGACCTAATTGATGAGCTAGTGATCGATGGGAAGCTGGGTGACAGCGACTACGAGCTGTTCACCTTCACCATCTGCCATAAAGCTGGCAAATCAGCAACACGAAAGTCCTTGACTTCAGAAAAGCTGACTTTGACAAGCTAAGGAGGCTTGTCAGTGAGGCCCTAAGGGACCATGACCCCAGGGAGATGGGAGTTCAAGAAGAGTGGTTGCTCCTCAAGGGAGTGATCCTCAATGCACAAGCTATTCCATCTCAGAGGAAAGGCAGCAAGAGGACACAGCAGCCCCTCTGGCTCTCTGGGGACCTACCAGACCTCCTGAGGCTAAAAAGAAAGGCCTACAAAGGATGGAGGATGGGATTCACCTCCCAGGAGGATTATTCTGCACTGATTCAGTCCTGCAGGGAGCAAACCAGGAAAACCAAGGCTGTAACAGAACTCCAACTAGCTTCAAGCATCAAGGACAATAAAAAGTCCCTTTTCCGATATGTGGGGAGCCGGAGGAAAAGCAAGGGCAACATTGGACCCCTGCTGAACCAGATGGGCAACTGACAACTGAAGTCCAGGAAAAAGCCAGCCTTTTAAATGGGTACTTTGCATCAGTCTTCCATGGGAAGATATTTGTCCCATGGGACGCCCATGCCTGCTATGGGACAGGGAGGTCCAGGTGAGGGAGATCCCCTGCCCTCTATTAATGCTGACCTCATGAAGGAACACCTTGAGAAGCTGGATATCTTCAAGTCAGCCGGCCCTGACAATCTACACCCCAGGGTACTCAAGAAGCTGGCGAGCATCACAGCCCAGCCTCTGGCATGGATCTTTGAAAAGCCCTGGTGCTCTGGTGTAGTGCCTGAAGACTGGAAGAAGGCCAATGTGGTGCCTATCTTCAAGAAAGGGAGGAAAGTGAATCCGGCTAACTATAGGCCCATCAGCCTAACTTCTATCCCAGGGAAATCTTAGAAAAGTTTATTAAAGAGGCTTAATGGACTGGCTGACACCAACATCCTGAGAGATAGCCAGCATGGGTTTGTTGTGGAGCAGCCTGCTGCCGGAGGTGATTCAAGCACCTACATTGAACACCTTCCAGAGCAAGTTGGATGCTTATCTTGCTGGGATCCTATGACCCCAGCTGACTTCCTGCCCTTTGGGCGGGGGGCTGGACTCGATGATCTTCCAAGGTCCCCTCCAGCCCTGATGTCTATGAAATCTATGAAATTGTCTGTTTTTAAATTCAGGATATGCCTATCTTAGGTCTTATATGAAGACAAATATCTTCATATACTTGTAGATAATTTTCTTAAAGGTAAATGTCTATATACTAAATGGCACATATTTTATATAATCCAGATTACTTTAATGCCATAGTCCTTAAAATGTAAAGATTGCAAATCTTCATGCACATTAGGTATTAGAAAGTCATCCCGATAATATATATATATATATTATATATCTGAATACCTAATGTGCATGCAGATATATATGTGTGTGTGTGTGTTATATAATCTGAATGACTTTTCAATATCTAATGTGCACACAGATTTAGACAGTCTTTACATCATAAGGACCATGACATTCAAAGTAATCTGGATTATATAAAATATGTACCATTCAGTACATTTATTTATTTAAATTTCAGACCACCTTCAAACATCCTAGTCTCTTTTTTTCCAAATAGAGGTTTCAGTGAATTTAACCTCTTTCCCCCCTCTTTTTTTAAATAGATTCTTCTGCTGTATCTGGTCCTGAATGGGCTGTAAGAAGAAATATCAAAATAACGGTTTTAATTCAAACAGAATTTAATAACTGTTTGCCTGGCCAGGACTTCATGATTGTCTTGCCCTGTCTTTTCCTGCTAACCTTTTTAGTCCAATAATGTAGCATGCCTCATTTTCCTCGATTTGCTTGCACAAGGGGAAAGGATGTGTTATCTGTGTGTGAGTACAGAACTGTAGGGATGTGCCTGTATGCTTTATTAGGAGAAAATGGACCATCCAGGTACAAGGACCTTTGTGGACATCCCAAGTAGACCCCATCGTAGTACCTGCTGTTTTTGGTGCTTGGAGAAGCACTTCAGAAAAGAACAGTGCAAATAGACCAAGACAGAGGGGGGTGTGGGGAGGAGGAGGGGCTACAAATAGGCTACTGTGCCTTAAGCATCACTTAAAAACCATATGCATTCATTACCAAACATTAAGGCAGACTAATGCACATTTCTTTAATGCCTCACATTAGAGGTACTAAATTTAACACACTATAGAAAAAATGCCTTAATGCATGTGTAGACATGCCCAGTGAGAGGAGAATCTTGTCTGTAGTAAAAGGGGCAATCTGGAAACAAATTCATCACCAATAATTAGAACACGATTCCACTCTTCTTTTTAAATTGGATTAGTGGTGACAGGTGTCATAGGAGCGGTGTAATTTCAAGAGATATTTGATAAAAGAAAAAGTAATCTGGTATCCCATAAGGAGCCAGAGGGATAGAAAATGCTGAATATTGTACATGTGGGTTTTATTTTCTGAAAGGAAAGACAGTCACCTTGAGATTGGCTATTAACAATATGCAAGGCTTCATTTTCCTCTTTCTAAATACAAGCACTTCCTACTTCATGTTATGAATTATGTGTAATATATTTTAACAGGGATTTCCTCTGTGGAGTACTCTACTGAGAACTCCTAGAAATCTTTCCAAGTAATACAGCACGGTTATACATTAAAGCACCCTTAAGAGGGACTTTCAAGAAAGTGGAATATTGTATAAGGATGCCTGCTTCTTTCTCCCACTGATTTTGTAATATAAAACATATAACTAACTTTGGTAGCAGGGGCCAGAACCCAGGATATTGCTCACCTCAGTCAGCCACACCACCAAGATCCATCTTCTTTATAGTCCTTTATGATCTATTATGCATATTTATTCTTTATGGTCCCATAAATGGTCCCTTTCTTTCTTGACTGCCAACAAAATGGGTAGAGGATCATCTTAGTTTCATAGAATCATAGAAATCATAGAATCCTAGAAAAATAGGGTTGGAAGGGACCTCAGGAGGTCATCTAATCCAATCCCCTGCTCAAAGCAGGACCATCCCTAACTAGATCATTCCAGCCAAGGCTTTATCTACCTGGGTCTTAAAAACCTCCAAGGATGGAGATTCCACAACCTCTCTGGATAGCCTGTTTCAGTGCTTTATTATTTCTAGTGAGAAAGTTTTTACCTTTCAGATTTATAAAAATGCAATAAATAAGTTTATGTTTAAGGGAAGAGATGGCATTGGGGAAAACCTCTCTAGGGAAAACCTGTGTAAGGGGAAATGCTTTTAGTAAGATGCTTCTGGGGAATGATTCTCTTAACAACACCCCTGCTAAGTAAAATAATATGCCTCTTGGGAAAATGTTTCTGGGGTCTGATTCTTTAGACAAACCTCCTGCCATTTCTGTCTCTCTCAAAGTGAGACTCTCAAAACTGTAGGTACAATCCAAACATCCAGCAGGAGAAATATCCCTTTTTATTGCAACACCCCAATTAGATCAAACAAGATTATGTATAAAACTGCACCCAGCTGCTCTTTCATTTCTTCTGACTTTTAAGTGGCATCTCTATTACATACCAATTCCAGCAACGAGTAAGGCAAGGTATAGTTTCAGACCCGGCAGAAGCTTAATGGTCTGTGTTCATCTTGTTGCAAATTGCTTTGTGTTTTCTGTAAAGTGCCCTTACTTCAAAATATTATAAAATCTATCACAAAATAAGTGTGCTGCTTGCTATAGCAGCTACCAGTGATTTGGCTTGTTATAACTGATCCTTGATTGCAGTGAGCAGAAAAATATGGGAAGATCAAAGTATAAATGCCTCAGAAATTATTCAGTCCTTCATTTTTGCCTCTCTTCTATAAAGAGCTAGATTTGAAATTTGAAGTGAACCTGGAACATTTAACCAAGTATAAGTAGTTAGGGATAAACAAAAAAGTTACAGTGAGTTAAAGGGGGAAGACTGTGTATACATCATGTGGTCTGTGGTAGCTGTCTTTGCATGCTCTTACCATATGGCAATTGAAAGCTTAACCAGAACAGCTTGTATCTCAAGGAATAAGCTGCCTAAGCTTAGCTTTCACTTACTGTGCAAGACTGGGAAAGTTATTACAGAGAGGTGACACACAGGCAGTCCCCATTCTGCATTAACTTGTTAAAATTTGTTAATTTTCATATATTCTATTGTAAAGCTTCATAGGTACAAGAGATATTCTGTTATTTATTATTTAGCCTGTTTATATGGAACCATCTATGACATCCTACAAATACAAGACAGTCTTTGCCTCAGAGATCTTATAACAAAGGTTATAAATAACATGAACTAATGCAATTAGGCTTTGCGTCAAGCAAACAAGGATACAAAAACAGGGACATGATGTAGCTTATTTTTGCATGGTTTACATTATATTAGGCTCTGCACACACTTAACTGTTTTTGGAGGAGGCACAAATGGGGAGTTCAGAGACTACAATTGTGCTTCTCTACTGTATGGGAGTCCAAATTAAAAGCTATTTAAGTAGGTTTCAGAATAGGAAAAAAGTGGGAATGCTTGAATCATAATTCACAGCCCATTACACTAATTTTTAAAACAAGTATACCCAACTCACAGGATATCATAGGATTTGTCTGTGGGTTGGATCCAATACATGTGGTTGTTCTGCAGGCTTGATGCAGCATGTGGGGCCCTATCACCTGGCTTAAGGGCTCCCCATGGGTCTGGAAATCTGTGGCAGGATGAGAGGTAGCAGTTACTAGTAGGCCTGTGCAAGTAGGCAGGTTTTTGATCTGGCTTCGGATCTGGCTGCTTCAGATGTCAGTGATCCAGTCCAGAGCTCCAGATCGGTTTGCTGCTTTGATCCGGCCGAAGTGGCTCTGAAGCTTCAGAGCTGCCTCGGAGATCCGGCCATGTAGTATAATGGGGGATCAATGAAATATCTATAACTTGGTTGTTTCTTCTCTGATTAGGGTCAAATGTACAAGGCTAGTAGCCTCTGCTTAGAGCATAAAGCTTGTCAAGGTTCAAGAATATAGATTAAGGGCTTTGTGGGTAACTGCACCCAGAGTTCTTAAAAGCAAAACTCATGTCACGTGTATGTGTTACACCACAGGGGGCTGAAAACTGCAGGGGTGATGTCCCCTTCTAAGGCCACAAAGTCTGCCAAGTTCAAGAAGATAGGTGCAGGGGTTTGGGGGGAACTGCACTTCAAGCTGCTGACAGACAAAACTCATGACATGGATGACCCTGTGTGTGTTAAGTCATAGTGGGCTGAAACCTGCAGGGATGGTGTCCCCTGATGAGGTCACAAAGTCTACCAAATTTCAGGAATATAGGTGCAGGAGTTTGAAGGGTACTGTACCTCAAGTTGCTAACAGCTTAGATCCCTAAGCTCCTCTGGCCCACAGACCAATATCCCATGCTCCTTATTCATGTGGGCACCAATGACATGGCTCAGAAGCACTTCCAGCTGGGTCATGAGGTGCTACAGGGATTTGGGAGTGGGGCTAAAGGGTCTGGGGGCACAGGTGGTGTTCTTGTCGATCCTCCCAGTCTCGGGCTGTGGGCTGAGGAGGGAGAGGATGATGCACAGAGTTAACCAAAGACTGTGGCACTGGTGTCATTGGGAAGGCTTATGCCTCCTTGACCACAGCCCACTCTTTGGAGAGAGAGGCAGCAAGCTGCTGGGAAGAGATGGCCTCCACCTCTCTCCCCTTGGGAGGAGGCTCTTCTCAGCCAGACTGGCTGACCTGCTCTACCAGGCTTTAAACTAAGCCCGCTGCGGGTAGAGGGACTACCACCACTGGTGGCCCACTGAGCAACCATTCCAAACCATCAGGCCAAGGCACTTAATGGAGCCCACGCCTGCCCCAGCCCTGGTACAATCTGTGGGCAAGGCAGGAGCCCCCATGGAGACACTTGTCTGCCTGTACACACATGCCAGGAGTTTGGGGAATAAGCAGGAGGAACTTGTCTTCCTGCTTAACACAAATAATTACAACATCATAGGGATAACAGAGACCTGGTGGGACTCCACCCATGACTGGACCATGGGTATAGATGGCTACACCTTGTGCAGGAGGGATCAAGAAGATAAAAAGTGTGTGTGGGGGGGTAGTTCTCTATGTTAAGGAAACATAAGCGTCCCTGCAAGCTGATGTTGGTGACCAGGCGGAC
Source organism: Crocodylus siamensis (assembly GCF_052110815.1). Lineage (NCBI taxonomy): Eukaryota > Metazoa > Chordata > Crocodylia > Crocodylidae > Crocodylus > Crocodylus siamensis. The sequence goes on from NC_143396.1 coordinate 44,364,637, forward strand.
AACTGGAGACATTCTGGGTTAAAATCTGTGGAGAACACGGCACAGGGGACACAATGGTGGGAGTCTACTACAGACCTCCCACCCAAAGTCAAGAGCTATGTGGAGAGCCAGAGGAAAAGCAAGGGCAACGTTGGACCCCTGCTGAACCAGATGGGACAGCTGACAACTGATGCTCAGGAAAAAGCCAACCTATTAAGTGGGTACTTTGTGTCAGTCTTCCATCAGTCCCATGGGACACAAATGCCCACCATGGAACAGGGAGGTCCTGGTGAGGGAGATCCCCTGACCTCCATTAATGCTGACCTTGTGAAGGAACATCTTGAGAGGCTGGATATCTTCAAGTCAGCCGGCCCTGACAATCTACATCCCAGGGTACTCAAGGAGCTGGCGAGCATCATAGCCCAGCCTCTGGCATGGATCTTTGAAAACTCTGGCCATTCTGGTGTAGTGCCCGAAGACTGGAAGAAGGCCAATGTGGTGCCTATCTTCAAGAAAGGGAGGAAAGTGAATATGGCTAACTAATAGGCCCATCAGCCTGACTTCTATCCCGGGGAAGATCTTAGAAAAGTTTATTAAAGAGGCCAACCTTAATGGACTGGCTGACACCACCATCCTGAGAGATAGCATGGGATTGTTGCGGGTAGGTCTTGCTTTACCAATCCCATTTCCTTCTATGACTAGGTGACCTATCACCTGGACAAGGAAGAAGAGATTGATGTCATATATCTTGACTTCAAAAAAACCTTCCATCTGGTATCCCATGATTACCTCTCAGTGAAACTGGCCAATTGTGGCCTTGGGTCCACCACAATCCGTTGACTGGGAAATTGGCTCCGTGGTTGGACCCAGAGGGTAGTAATTGATGTAAGTCAAGCATCCACACCAGAAGACAGGCAGGTGATCCAGGCTGACTTGGACAGGCTCAGCAAATGGGCGGATGAGAACCTGATAGTGTTTAACACCGAAAAATGCAAGGTTCTCCACCTTGGGAAGAAAAACCTGCAGCATCCTTGTAGGCTCAGCAGTGCTACACTGGCTAGCACTATGGAAGAAAGAGACTTGGGGGTCATCATTGATCACAAGATGAACATGAGCCTGCAATGCAATGCTGCAGCTAATAAAGCGACCAGTGCAGAAGTGCAGAAGTACCTGGGTGTCAGATGTCTGGCAGGTCGCAGCGTGTCACAATTCCAAGGTCTATATTGAGTCCATAGGTTTCTGTTCCTACTACCTAAAGGCAGATGAAGTTTAGTTCACAGGCCCAGCTCTGAAGAAGTGGTTTGTACTTTCAAACAAGCACCTCATCATCAGAACTGAAGCCAACTTCCTACAGCTCAGAACACAAAACCTACGAAATATCTCCAGTACCCTGACAAACTGCACACCAGAATCTATCAAAGACAACAAAACCCAACAAACTGTGGGAGCATGTTCCCCAACAAAAAGCACTCTGCCTTCAGTCTCTCAGGCCTGATCCTGAGAGCGAACACATTACAATGCAAACCACAAATGGGGTGATCTAGTTGAGGATGGTCCTGCTTTGTGCAAGGTGTTGAACTACATAATCTCCTGAGGCTCTTCCAACCCTAATTTTCTATGTTTCTATGATTCTATGAAAAGTTACCAACCCCTGTACTTGGGAACATTTGACTGGTAAGATATTTTTTCCTGACTCTTCAGCAAAGCAAAAACACTTATATTATGTTACTGCATTTACTTAAAACAACATCTTTAGATTGCATGCATAGATAAAATATATTTATCAGGAAGGCTAATTTGGGGGATTAGTAATTGAAAGGGAGCCTTTTAGGCACACATTTTGAAGGAAATCAGAAAAATTTTCAACAAATTTCTCAATCGGAGAAAAAAATCATACACAAGAAATAAAACTAAACTTATCAGGGTATTCAGACAAGAATACCGTTTTTGGTGCATACAACTTTGGCATGTACAATGAAACTAATTTAGTTACTTGAACCTATTTAAGTTTTGCAGATTTTAAAACATGAGAGTTTGGCTTAAATCACCAGTGTGATTTTTTTCAGGATCATAATAGCACTAAAGAAAAGCCAAAATACCTTATTCTTAACTTCAATTTTCTATAACCATGATATATGGCTTCTTTACTCCAAAAGTGAGGTTTTTACAGTTTACTTTCTAGATCATTATTCCCCCTACTAGATGATTACATACGACAATAGCAGGGAAAAACAGACAGGAAGAATTTCAGAACATAGCTGTAATGAGAAATAGAATCTTTGCTGTGTAACTTGATAGTTAAGGGAAAATGTTGTGTTGTATGATAACATCATAAGACATGGCAATTCTATACTGCAATGCAAATATAAGTATGAGGTGTATAGTTAAAAGGTGATGTTAATTAAAATGAGATATCCAAAGCAGTGTTGATGCTTTTTTTAATCCTAAAGTCCATTTATTGCAAGTCTACTTTTCAAGCTGTGAACATTACAAGCCAAGTTTCTGAAAAATGGAAAAAAGAAACTTCAATATACAAAAAACTCAACCCAAAACAAGGAAATATTGTATTGACATAATGGCTTGAAAAACCACACCGCTAAATTTGTATTGTTGTTACCACTGTGTCCTTAAAAGATAGGAGACAGCCATCAAGTGGATTCTATGTAGACTCTGCCCATGAGGGTTCAAATTTGGGCTCTGTGGAGACCCTGCCTGCTGGCATGCCCACTCCATCCAGTGTCCCTGGTAGTGGGTGTGGTGTGAAGAGGCTGGAGTGCCTGGGCAGCAGAGCCAGGTTCAGTGGTGGCAGTAGAGATGCTAGCAGCAGCAGCCTGGCAGAGTGAACTGTCACCACAGGGACTTCTAGGAAGTTGAGACTGACTGCCATGTTGCCCCTTCCCTACTGCATGATGAGGAGTGGTGGGACTGCCTTGCATACACCATGGCCAAGGCTGGCCCCTGTGCCTGGGCTGGGCAGGGCTGAGGGACCTGCCACAGACCAGATAAAATCCCTTGGCAGGTCAGATCCAGCCCGTGGGCTGTATTTTGCCCACTCCTGTCTTAGTGTAAACACCCTGCCAACCCTTCTCCCTCACAGGTCTGGATTAGGCCTGTGGCCCCCCCCCCCCACCCCTCCCTCCAGATCTCCACTCAGTTCTTCTCCACCTATCCCCCTGCTTATTTGTGACTGCCCATGCTGTTTGTCCTAGGGACCAGGCAAGGAAGGGTTAACCTGTCTGCCTCGTTGCCACTAATGTTGCTACACTGCTGCTCTCTGGGCTGGGCTCAGTTCAGAGAAGAGCAGCAGTGTAGTGGTGGTGGCAGCAGTCGGGCCAGTAGTTTAACCCTTCCGTGCTTGCTCCCTGGGACATACAGTGCAGACAGCCACAATTAAGTAGGGGTAGGGCAGGGCGAGAAAGGAAACCCTGAGTGGCAGAGGGGGAGCCTGAAGTGTGACTGCTCCAAGTTTAAGTTAGCACAAGGACTGATCAACATTTGTTCAGTTCGTAGTGTAAGGTGTAACAAGTCCCTAAAATGGGTTAATAAAAGGTTTCATTTTTATTATGAAGAATATAAAACTCCTCAGGTTTTAACAAAAGAAAGTCCTTTGACTCCTGTATTTAATCTAACAGCTTTTGCAGTGTTGTTATTTTGCTGGCTACCTGATATATATTGTATCTTTACTGTGGTTTATACTAAAAGTACATTGCATCTCAAATATCTTCCAGCAGCTATGTGCTGGCAGCAAAGGAAGAGGAAAAGCTGTAGCAAAAAATGTTGTACAGTATAATAAGGCCCAAATTATTTCATTGGCACTATGTGCAAAGCCTGGATGAATTTAAAATATGTTGGTAAGTTTCTCGGTCCTGGGAAGGGTGTGTTTGTTCTGTTGTCTTTGCTGTAAATGATTATGGTTCAAGACTTTTTATTATGGTCTTTGTTGTGAATGAATGATTGCAGTTCTGTTTTTTGAGGTGTCTTTTTTCTTTTTTTTCTTTTGGTGTTGGTCTTTGTTTTGAATGACTATGGTAGTTCTGAGGATTTTGTTGGGGTGGGGGTTGACTTCTTTTTTTTGGATTAATTCCCTCTTTCCCTCCCACCTTTACTTGTTTATTGTATCTTCTGTTCTGCTTATATTTTTCTTTATTTTGTTTTAACATATGCTCATTAGAGCATCACCCACCATTGTTTTCACTGCTTCCGTTGTTTCCTCTAGGCCATGTTGCAATGTCTTTTATGTACTGTATCTTTTCTTTTGATTACAATTTCAGCACATAAATTGATAGGAAAACAGTAGGGAAGGCAGAATCTAGAATTTGTAGTTTTTCCAGAATTAAAATATATTAAAAAAGTGAACAAAACAACAACCACAATAACAACAAAAATAGCCATCCTTATGTTAAAAGATATAAAGAAGCATAAAAGTCTAGTAGGGTCAAAGTGCATGTAATTTTACTGTGATGTAGCAAGGCAACATCAACTTTATAGCCACATTCATGGTGGCTATACTTAGCTACATAATGGTAAACATTATAGATACCTTGTTTCCACTAGGATTTTATAATGATAGCTATCAGAGCTCATTATCTACCTTTACAAACACACCTTTTGGCACTGAAGACATGTCCTAAATAACTCTCTCTATACTCAAATTTTCAACTGTGTTAGAAAATGTTAGGTCACACACTCTAACAGTCTTTCAAATCCTAGTCAATACAAGACTGAAATATCCATTCAGTTGTGGATGAATGATAGGTTTTGACAATTATTTCATCAAAGAATAACTGCAAGACAGAATATTTTTAATATAATGTTTTCAGTATCAAAAATATTCTTTGAAATTGCTAAAACTGTAACACTCACCTCAATCAATCTGTTTGGTGACCTAAAGCTTTGATAAAGTGCCTGCTGCCTTTGGGAGCTTGTCCATGACTTCAGCTGATGTTATATCAGGCCTTCTAGCTACTACGATAGTACAGGGATATATTTACTAAATACATTTAATAAAATGAAGAAATGGAATAGTTAAAAGGATGGTCAGCTACATCTGTTTCATGTTAAACACCTAAATGGCAGTTTCACAGCCATGCAACTGCCATTTTTGACACACATACAATCCTATTTCCCATAAAGTTTGGATGAGTAAGGATTCTCACCACCACTGAGCATGTGCAGTACTCCATACATTGACCAAGTGTAAATTACATAATTTTAGGTGGGGAAAACTCCTGAGTAGCAGGTGTTAGTCTCCACACAGTGGGAACTTTCGTATTTAGCCTCAACAGCTGAATGGTTAGTGTACTTTCCAAGGGAGAAACAGACCCAGCCTCATGTCTCTCTTATCCAAATGGGGTTTGAACCTGTTTGTTCAATTTCAATCTGTCCAATTTCATAAGAAGGTGCTTTAGACAGCACACTATAGTTTAGCTATTGTCCAACTCTTTCTCCAGGCCTCCTCCTGAAGCTGAGCCCTGGGCAGGCAAGCAAGTGAGATATGTGAAAAACAGGAGGAAGTACACACACTGGAGGGGGTGTGGTGAGATGGATGTGCCCCTTGAAGGGAGCCACTTCTGAGTTCTAGGTTGAAGCCTTGTTATTAGTAGGGGAAAACATCTCTCCACTGTTTCAATCCATTTTATTTAGGGACTAAATTACACAAGGTGAGGTGACTTTAAGAGGAGGGTTGAACCATGGTATGGTGATCTGAGCACTGCATGGAGAAGCTGGACAAAACTCTTTCTAGGTGAGAAGGACCTCTTCCTTCTTGTGGATTTATGCTCAGGTCTGTTAGTATGGAGCTGCATACCCCGCCTGGTCACAGTGTAACCTATAGTTTAAGCTCGTGCATCCATACTGCCTGGGGAATAGGATTGCAAATAGTCACAACTGTGGAAAAATCAGTTACAGAACTGGAAAAATGTCATTTTGGCACTTCAAGTGAAATAAGATTCTGCTCTAGTTGTCCAGTGTCTAGCAGTTGCCATGGTCCTGATGTACATATCTACAATCTGGGTGACATCTTATTTCACCTGTTTAGATGTATACTTCCATGTATTTTCAGTGGGCACCAGTACACAGCTTATGCACCCCTGGAAGCATATCCTACTTTGCCCTGCAGAGACACATGGTTCTCTTACACATTTTGGTAGAATTCAGTATTTAAAGGCCTCCAGAAGGTGAGTTTCAATTTCAGAAGAGGCATCTAACTCTCCATTTCTTCCAGAGGAGACTTTAACTTACGTATTAAGACACATCCAGATGCTTAAATACCTACTTCCCTCTGACTGTATAAGGCATATGGCACCATGTTTTTTTAATTATTATTCTGGAAGCCAGATGGCTATGTAGGTAACATGGATTCTCCTCTACCTCTTCCCTGAATAGCTTAGTGATTAGAGAGCTTGCTCAACACAACAAATGAAGTCTAGGCCGTCCTTAGCATTAGGGGATTAAACCAAACCACCTGTCTTAAGAGAGCACACTAGGTCCCAAACTATGCATCAGGCATAAGGTCATTATATCCAATTACTCTTGAAACTAACTCACTGAGGAGCTAAGCATACTAGGCTTTTGGCCAAGGAAAAGATAAATCTGGGTTCTAGTCCCTCCTCCCTTATTGCTCGATAAATCACAATCACTGACATATGTATGGCATCCTATCACTGTAAGTCACGGGGTCTGGGGGCAGTAACAATGAAATTGTGTCAATGAAAATTAGAATATGGGGGGAGAAGGGAAGAGGGCAAGAGGGGAGACTTCAGGCTCGAGCACATAGGGTGATCTGTGAATAAATTGATCTGTAAACAACCCATAGTATGCTCATTCCACCCTCAAGTGCGAGTTATATTTGTGCCATAAATAAAGTGTGAGAGAGCAATGGAGAGAGTCTGTGTGTGTGTTGCATAGCTGGGTGGCCTAGTAACAGAGGTCTGGATAAGGCTGACTGTAGCATATGCATAGGGGGTGTTTTATTTCCTTAAAACAGGGTTGTCAAACATACAGCCCATAAGCCAGACCAAGGAGGAACATGACCCCTAGAGAGTGCCCCTGCCACAAAATTTGGGGCCCTTAGACCTTGAGGACATTGCCACAGGCAGCAGTGGGGTGAGTGAGGGATATGAAAATACACTCCTTGCTTGCCTTGTGGCCTCTCACTCCTGGACCCACACTGCTTCCCCCTCCCAGATCCATGCAGTTGTTGCCCACCCATACAGCCACCTGAAACCCACCCATGCAGTGCCTGTTCCTCTACCTGCAAAGCCGCTGACCCGCCTTAAAGCACTGGTTTTCAAGATTTTTAGACTCAAAGCACTTTTTGTCAGACTGAAGGCACCCCTCAGAAAATGTCAGCTCAGTTTTCACTCATTTTTTTTTACTACAGAAGAATAATAGAGGAACTCTGCAAAGAACTCACACTACAACAGATGAAAATGCTTTTCTGTACTATTGATTCCTATTTGAAAGCTCTGGGTTTATCTTGTGAATCTTATGTAGGCGTTTGCTCACGTACATAGTTCTAATATCACGAGGCACCCAGCGGGACCCTTAAAGGATCACATGGCACCCCAGGGCGCAGTTGCAGCCTGGTTGAGAAAAACTGCCATAATGGAAAGTCAGAATTGTTTAGGTTTGTTACTACTTTTCTTTTCCTTTACAAATACAGGGCCATGCACAGTTTTGCTACGAAATAAATGTCTCCCTCTGCCCCTACACCTCTTCCCCACACACTTGCTGTGTTAGTGTCCTCACTGTAAATGGGGAAGTGAGGGTGCCCTTGGGGCACAAGAGCTGCTGCTACCGAGCATGCCACAAATATTCATTTCACACACAGCCCATACATAATGAACTTTAAAATGTTCACATGCATTTATACTATCCTATATTTGTCTTGTCCATCCTTGTTCCTCAGATGTAGTTATCCAGATTTTCAAAAGAGCCTCTGAAATAGCACATGCAAAATTTATCTTTATCCCAGTCAAATCCAGTTTGAAGATAAAATCAGGCATTTGTGGCTGCAAGCAGGTACTTATGCAATGACTTAACTTTGGTGTGCAGGAAAATATCCTAATGTGAGTATGCACAATGTTTTAACAGCCTGAAGTGTAAAATTATGTGGCAGAAGGATTGGCTGGGATTGCTAGATATAGTTTTCTCAGTCTATTTTTGAACCTGACTAGAGAGAAGTTAGTTGAGATGCTCAGTTTATAATAGCTAAACTACATTCTTATGCAGACTCAGTATTTTCTACAATGTGTACATTACAGTGTTCCTCTTAATAAAAGCTCCCAACTGAGTTTCATTAAGAAGACTTTGAGCAACTGACATTATCTGTCCAAGCAATAAGTGCATATCACTTTAAATGTATTTAGCTACAATTATATCATTATGTTGTCATATGCAGCAGGAAGTAACATTGCAAAACCAAAAAATGCTGGCTTCTCAATAAAAAGACAAATTACTCATAAACATATAATTGCTCTCCCAACAGAAAAACAGACACAAACTGCCATTAACTGAATTTGCATGGTAGGTGGCTCCTCTTCCTTCTGTTTGCATCTTGGAACTGTTTGCAGGCAGTTCATTTCTGCTGCTATTAGTAGCTGCTATTAAAACCACAACTTCATTGGAATTCTCGATGAGAATGAAATGTAGGAATTTTGCATAGTGGACTGACAAACATGCAGTGGACTTAATAATTTGCAGGTTCCAGTTTTATACTGATGTCTTTCGCCACTTCAGTGTGTGGCTGACACTGATCATTTTATGAGCCTGCTATTTCCTCCTGGCTATGAAACATGGATATTTGATGCATTTTTTTTTTTAAGGGTTTAGGCATTATAGTTTCATGATCTGTAGTAATACAGATGGGGTCATTGTTACATATGTAACAATTTATGCACGCATATCCATATACATTTTAGTTAATACAGACGTATGTTGACCTTGATTCTTACTTACATCAGGATGGTGCTAGGACCCCTATCCTACCTTTCCATGGAGACAGTTATTAAAATGTGCAAGGATAAATGAGCACAAGTTACTTGTGTGCTGCTTTACATTATGAACTTTAGGAAAGGCAACATGAAGGTCCAACATAATTCCATAGGATAGAGCCTTTCTCAACATGTACATCTTAATTTCCATGGAATCACACCTGCAAGCTCTTCCCATTTCAGTATTTTAGCCAGCCTGGAGCTGCTGGTTTCATCTTCCTCTGCTCTGGTATATTCCTTTAGCAAAGGTAAAGAATCTTGAATTATTTCCAATAGTATTGTGCTTAAATAACTCTGCTCAGTGTATCACTGTCATCATAGATCTGAAGTATCTTTGTATTCACCGAATATAACAATGAGATAGTTAGTAATTATTCATGGTTAGTAGGTCAAGGTAAATCCAATAAGCTGAATTAATCATTTTCCTTATACTCCTTTTGCAAACAACATCATTATGTTACAGAAAGACTCTGAGACAGAGAGTGAGATGATGTAGTTAAGCATATATTCTTCAGCTTAAATTCAGGTATGTGAATCGTTCCATTGAGTGCATAGACACATGCACTGTACTATGGAGCATACTAATTAGCTCTCCTGTAAAGCATCACAGTCTATGTGTGCGCCAACATTACAGCACAGTAAAGTAGTTAACTCCACTGCAAGATAGTACTGTCAGGCATACGTGCCAACTCCATGGGTTCTCCAAGACTCAAACACCCACCAAAAACAATCAGTGGGTGCTCAGTACCCATGAGCCATGGCCATTTTGCTTGCAGATGCTTAAAAGTTTGCTTCATCAAAAGAAGCAGGGCATTACTTCAACCTGGCTCTTCAACTTCTTCAAAGATCAGGCACTTCAGCAGGGCTTTTAGTGCTTTTAGCTAAAGCTGATTCATCAACTGTAAGATAAAAACAACAACAAAGGCACACTCTAAAACAGCCCAATCTATACAAATGCTCCAGAGCAAGGTTGAAGCACTTTGCTGCCTCTTCAGGGCATGAACGGGACTCGGCATGAGAAGCCACTGATTTCATAGATTTCATAGACATTAGGTCTGGAAGGGACCTCAGAAGATCACCGAGTCCAGTCCATCACCCAGAGGCAGGAAGTCAGCTGGCATCATAGGATCCCAGCAAGATAAGCATTCAATTTGCTCTTGAAGGTATTCAATGTAGGAGCTTGAACAGCAGGCTGTTCTAGACCTTGGAGACTCAGACAGTAAAGAAATTCTTCCTTATGTCCAGCCTGAAACGGTCTTCTAGTAGTTTATGATTGTTCGACCTCGTCATCCCTCTGGTGAACAAAGGTTCCCCCAGCAACTGGTGGTCACCTCTGATAAACTTCTAGGTGGTCATCAGATCACCCCTGAGCCTGCGCTTTTCCAGGCTAAAGAGCCGCAAGTTTCTCTGCCTGTTGTCGTAAAGTCTGTTTTCCTGACCTCTGATCATGCGCATGGCTCTTCTCTGGACCCTCTCAAGCTTCTCCACATCCTTTTTGAATTGTGGAGCCCAAAACTGGATGCAGTACTCCAGCTGTGGCCTCACCAAGGCCTAGTACAAGGGAAGAATGACGTCCTGGGATTTGCTTGAGAAGCATCTATGGATGCAAGCCAGTGTTTTGGTTGCTTTATTAGCCACAGCATCGCATTGGAGGCTCATGTTCATCTTGTGGTCAATGATGACCCCCAAGTCTCTTTCTTCCATAGTGCTAGCCAGCATTGCACTGCCAAGCCACAAGGATGCTGCAGGTTTTTCTTCCCAAGGTGGAGAACCTTGCATTTTTCGGTGTTAAACACCATCAGGTTCTCATCCGCCCATTTGCTGGGCCTGTCCAGGTCAGCCTGGATCACCCGCCTGTCTTCTGGTGTGGATACTTTGCCCCAAAGTTTGGTGTCATCGGTGAACTTCGCCCGTCCACTTCTGACTCCAATGTCCACATCATTAATGAAGCCGGTGACCAATACGAGTCCAAGGACAGAGCCTTGGGGGACCCCACTTGTCACAGGACACCATAATGAGTGACTTCCATCAATTACTACCCTCTGGATCTGACCACAGAGCCAATTTCTCAGCCAGCAGATCATGGTGGACCCAAGGCCACAAATGGCCAGTTTTGCCAAGAGGTAATCATGGGATACCACACGGAAGGCTTTTTTTGAAATCAAGATATATGATATCAATCTCTTCTCCCTTGTCCAGGTGATAGGTCACCTGGTCATAGAAGGAAGTGAAATTGGTCAAGCAAGACCTACCCACAAAAAACCCGTGCTGGCTATCCCTCAGGATGTTGGCGTCAGTCAATCCATTAAGGATGGCCTCTTTAATAAACTTTTGTAAGATCTCCCCCGGGATAGAAGTCAGGCTGATGGGCCTATAGTTAGCTGAATTCACTTTCCTCCCTTTCTTGAAGATAGGCACCACATTGGCCTTCTTCCAGTCCTTGGGCACTACACCAGAGCGCCAGGAGTTTTCAAAGATCCGTGCCAGAGGCTGGGCTATGATGCTCACCAGTTCCTTGGGTACCCTGGGATGTAGATCGTCAGGGCCGGCTGACTTGAAGATATCCAGCTTCTCAAGGTGTTCCTTCATGAGGTCAGCATTAATGGAGGGCAGGGGATCTTCCTCACCTGGACCTTCCTGTCCTGTAGTGGGCATGTGCATCCCATGGGACTGATGAAAGACTGATGCAAATTACCCATTTAAAAGGTTGGCTTTTTCCTAGACTTCAGTTGTCAGTTGCCCATCTGGTTCATCAGGGGTCCAATGCTGCCCTTGCTTTTCCTCCGGCTCCCCACATATCTGAAAAAGGACTTTTTATTGTCCTTGATGTTCAAAACTAGTTGGACTTTAGTTGCAGTCTTGGGTTTCCTGGTTTGCTCCCTGCAGGACCGGAGAATTTCCTAATCTAAATGTAAATTCAGATTCAAAATCAATTCCAGGAGGAATTCGTATAAGATTTATCCAAACTACTGTATTTTGCAGGACAGAATTTGCACAATTTGAATTATCTGGATCTTTCAATCTCATAAAACTGAGCATGTAGGAAATAACAGGCTCTGCAAAATTGCCTAGTCTCTTCCTATTTATAGGGCAAGCAGTAACTGGTGTACAGCTACACTATTTGGAAATACTAGGCAGAAGCATGTGAACTCCCAGCTGGCAGTCTCCCTTCTGGGTACTCCAGGTGTAGATCATCATCATGTTTGCCCCTTGTTTGGCCCTGATTACAAAATGATAGTCTCTCCTACAGTGATGAATAGTGAGTTGTAGTCAGGTGAGTAACAGGAAAGACAATAAACACTTACGCAGATCATTGAATCTGAAAGAAAATACCATTTGTTTTAAAAGTTTAATTAGTTAATATGTAGTGCAGGGAACCTTGTGTGAAGTGAACTGTGAATGTTGCCTGTGAAAAGAGTGATTTTAAGTGAAAAGCAAATAAGCCCATCACTAGAAATAAAAAACTCATTTTTGCCACCCTTAGTTTCTCACTATAGGCTGGGTCTTAAAAAAGGCTTAGTTTATAGAATCATATAAAATTAGGATTGGAATGGACCTCAGAAAGTGTTCAATTCAATCTTCTGCTCAAAGCAGGGCCATCCCCAAGTATAGCATCCTAGTTAAGGCTTTGTCTAGCTGGGTTTTCAAAACCTCCAAGAATGGAAATTCCACAATCTGTCTAGGTAACCTCTCTCTTTTCCAGTGTTTCACCACCCTCCTAGTGCGTGGTGAAACATCCAACCAAAACTTCCTTTGCTGCAACTTGGGACCATTTCTCCTTATTCTGTTATCAGCCCCACTAAGAACAGCCTAGCTCCATCCCCTTTGGAAGTGCCCTTTAAATAGTTGAAGACTGCTATTAAATCCCTAGTCAGTCTTCTCTTGTCCAGACTAAGTAAACACAGTTCCTTCATCCTCTCCTCAGAAGTTATGTTCCCCAACCCAGTACCATTTATCCTTCTCTCTGCCGGACTCTTTCCAACTTGTCTACATCTTTTTTGTAGTAGGGGCCCCAAAACTAGAAACAGTGCTCCAGATGGGGCCTCACCAGTGCCAAATAGAGGTGAATAATCATTTCCCTCAATCTGCTGGCAACACTCCTACTAATGCATTCCAGTATGCTGTTAGCCTTCTGTGCAACAAGGGCAAGTGGTTGGCTCATATTCTGCCAACTGTAACACCCAAGTCCTTTTCTGCAGAGCTTCTACTTACCCAGTCAGTCCCTAGCCTGTACCACTTCATGGGATTATTCTGTCCTAAGTGCAGGACTTTGTACTTGTCCTTATTGAATCTCATGAGATTTCTTTTTATCCAAACCTCCATTTTGTCAAGGTTTCCCTGAATCCTAGCCCTACCCTCATAGCTTTCATAGATTGTAAGGCCATAAGTGACCTTGGAAAATCATTGGTTCTAGCCCCCTCCACCAAGCAGGAAAGATAACTGGGGGTCAGGAGACCCCAGCAACGTGACTGTCTAGTCTCCTCTTGAAGATTTCCAGGATAGGTGATTGCACCACTCCTGGAGAGAGCTTATTCCACAGTCTGGACACCCTGACTGTGAAGAAGTTTTTCCTAATTTTGAGCCTGAATCAATCTTCCAGGAGTTTGTGGGCATTGCTCCTGGCTTTCCCCTCAGGTGCCCTGGTGAACAGTTGGTCACTGAGCCCTTGATGTACACCTCTAGTGTTGTGGTAGGCTGCTACCAGGTTCCATCTCAGCCTTCTTTCTTTCAGGCTGAAGAGTCCAGGACCCCTCAGCCTTTCCTTGTATGGCTTGCCATGTAAGACTCTAATCATATGGGTGACTATTCTTTGGACTTTGTCAAGCTTGTCCACTTCCTTGTTAAAGTGCGGTGCCCAAACTGGATGTAGTTCTCCAGCTGCAGTCTCACCAGTGCTGAGTAGACTGAAAGAATCACTTTCTTGGTTTTGCTGGAGATGCATTGATTGATGCATGCCAGAGTATTATTTGCCCTACTGGCTACAGCATCGCACTGCCGGCTCATATTCATACTGTGGTCTATTATTACCTCCAAATCTCTTTCATTTGTGGTGCTAGTCAATTTGGTGACACCAAGTCTGTAGGTGTGTTGCTTATCCCCAGGTGGAGCACTTTACATTTGAACTCCACCAGATTCTGATCTGCCCAACTTGCTAGCCTGTCTAGATCAGCCTGTATCTTTAGCTTCCAGCATTATCTACTAATTCTCCATCTTGCTGTCATTTTCAGACTTACTGAGGGTGCACTCCATCTCATCTTCCAGGTCATTGATGAAAATATTGAACAAATATGGTCCCAGGACTGACCTCTGGAGCACTCCACTTAATACAAGCTGCCAACTAGATACTGAGCCATTGACTACTACCCTCTGAGCCCAATAATCCAGCCAGTTTTATCTCCACCTTACAGACCATTCATCCAACCTGTAGTTTCTTAGCTTGCTTGTAAGAATGTTGTAGGAAACTATATCAAAATCCTTGCTGAAATCAAGGTATATCACATCCACTGGTCTCCTCACATCCACAGAGCCAGTCGTCTCATCACAGAAGGCAATCAGGTTGGTGAGGAATGACTTGTCCCTGGTGAATCCATGCTGACTTTTCCTAGTTGCCATAGTATTAAGAATTGTGTTACCTAATTTATATTCCTGGCCTCAGATTCTAGTTCCAAAGGAGTATAACCTTCAGACCAGATCCAATGGGAAACTCTTTCACCTTGATTGTCTCAAAGCAAAAATAAGAACCTGAGTTCTTGTCCATGAAATGCTCTTTGTCAGTGGTGTAGCAATTGTTACTCATTCAGAAGCAAGACTGCAAAGTCTCATGGATCACCTTTCTCATGCTTGTGATGATTTTGGTCTAACCATTAGTCTAAAAAGACAGTAGTCATGGATCAAGAAGTTGACCATCCTCCTGAAGTTAGCATAAATGATGAAAGTCTGGAAGTGGTTGAAAAATTAACTTACTTGGACCCTGCTGTCTTTGAAAATCTTGTCTTGGAACCCAAAATTAACACTCACATTGGAAAGGGAAGCAACAACATGGGTAAACTTCAAAAGAGAGTTTGGAAAAATAGATGTCTGTCTACAGCACTTGCACACTTAGCTCTCTATTGTATGGCAGTGAAATGTGGACTCCTTATGCAAAGGAAGAAAGAAAACTAAACACTCGCCATCTTTGATGTCTCCACCATATCCTGGGCATAAAATGACATGACAAAATCTCCAACTCTGCTGTACTAGAATGGACCAAGATATCCAGTATGTTTGTGCTCCCAAAACAGAGACACCTCCATTGGTTAGGACATGTGAACTGTATAAGCAATGGCTGAATCCCCAATGACATACTCTATGGTGAGCTGGCCACTGGCAAATGTCAACTTCAATGGCCCAAATCCATTTTGTCTGCAAGAAAACCTTTGTGAGCTGTGCATTGATTGCCAATGTTGGCAATCAGTCACCTTGGACCACTTTGAGTAGAAAGACACTGTGAAGTAGGGCCTATGTTACTTCAAGATGGAGAGGGTCAATGATAAGTTAGAAAAGAGGCATCAGAGGCAGGCAAGACAAAATGATACTTGGCATGCCAGAGCAAGCTCAACCGAGTTTATATGTGCAACTTGTTGGAGGGTCTGCCTGTCACACATTGGACTCCTCAGCCACTCAAGAAGGCATGGTGGTACTCAGTAACCTACCAAAGATACAATCCCCATGGTTTCCTGAGGCCATTGGCCTCCAAAGATGAATGATGAAGAATTGTGTTACCTGATGTATGCTCCTGACCTCAGATTCAATTTCACCTCTCAAGTAATTATGATTTAATTGTATTGAAGTTGTTAGCTTTTATGGTTTAGGAAATATGAAAGATGCAAGGATTTTTGTGGATATTTTTTATTGGACTAACTGCATGCTTGGGATATACTTAAACAGGCTTTTGGGTACCACGGTACACTTTTTCAGGTCTTTGGAAAAGAAGCAGATATAGCAGAGCTAAATGTAGGATACCAGATAATTTCTCTTCTCTTCTATTTTTATTTTCAGATGTAGACTTACAAAAGTTCTTGATCCATCTGTTGTTTAGCTCTGGAGATGTATCTCTTAGAGATACATAAGGAATTCCACCTTAGCAGAATTTTGGCTATTGGAATAAGATAATATTTAATTATTTAGCTGTCTAGAGCTACAGATGTGCCTTAGGGTTGTCTTACATTTACCCTTAGGCCATGCTAAAACCACTTAAAATGTGACTGTCTGTGTATTAAAGCCAGAAAACTAATGCCAAGTACCCTTGGAGTATTACAACATTACACCAATTCAGGTGAGAAGTATCTCTGGGTTATGTTACCCAGCTTGTGTTGTGATAATTTCAGTCTGCTCCACAGAGATAAAATGAGAAGCTTGCAGTCCTCCAATATGCTAGGAAGCACGGCTTCCAAACTACCCTACCCCTCACTCCCTACTCTGTGAATAACCTATCCAGTCTCCGAAGCTCTATTGCCCAAGAGGTGTTACTGCCTCAGGACAGTCAGGGCCCTGCCAGTGTCAGGGCTGCTATAATTGGGCTCTCTGCCTGCAAATGGTGATGCCCCACCACTCCATGTCCCAGCACTCCATGATCTTGCTTTACCAGCTGCGCCATGTGCTTTGGCTCTGTACTCATGTAGAAAGTTTGTGGTTGTGGAGATGGCCTGATCAGTGGAGCCCTGGTCACACTGGAACAGGGGCTGCACCAAGATGAAGTGAGGGAGAGCCATGCACTGGGACCTGCACCTCTGTGTATCCTCTATTACTTCTACCTATCCACCCATTCATCTTTCCATTCACCCTTCCAGCCTTCCTTCCAGTCTTCTATCTCTCCATCTACCCCCTTACAGCCAGTCCTTTAATCATCCAAATATCCTGAGACCTCAGGCATGGCTGTGGACCATGGACAACCCCATTCCATTCTCTTCCAGTACGTAACCCTGGTCACAGAACTGTTATTATGAGGACATGAAGGATCTCATCACCATCTAGGTAAAGAAGGAGAATCAGCACCAGTTCCAAAAAGTGCAGCAGGACAGGTGTATCAACCAGGCAGATGTAGGTGCACAGCCAGAAGAGGGACTGTGAGCACTGCTGCACCAAGGCCAAGTGGATAAAAAGGCACATGTATGATACTAACAAAAAATTGAAGGCCCTGAGGTGGCTCATGCCCTTCTACAAAGAGCTGTCACACTTCCTCACCAAGGACAGGAGTATTGAGACCATGTACCCCCAGGGTAACAAGGAATAAAGCCATAGGTTGTTAGAGAGTAGGGTTAGACTAGACATCCAAAGGCACTACTTCACAGTCAGGGTGGCTAGGATCTGGAATCAACTTCCAAGGGAAGTGGTGATGGCTTCTAGCCTGGGGGTCTTTAAGAGGAGGCTTGATGTCTATCTGGCTGGGGTCATTTGAGCCTGGTTTGTTCTGCTCAGGACAGGAGGTCAGACTAGAAGATCTACAAGGTCCCTTCTGACCCTACTTGTATGAATCTATGAATATATGTACACCTACACCACCACCAGGGATGGAAAGAATTGTAGGCAGGGAACCTGCTGGAGAACAGGAAGATTCAGGATGGCAGGACAACTAGATTCCCAGGTTCAGGGCCACAGGGCAAGAGGACAGCTGCTGGAGCTGATTCACAAGGAGTCTATCCTGTTGGTGCTGGTCACTGCAGGATGTGGGAGCTGAGGTGCACCTGCAGCTGGATGTGAGTTCCCTTGACATCTTCTCAGGCATGCCAAGACCAGGGAGCATGGTGAGCAGAAGAAGGAGGAAAGCTCTAACCCCATGTAAATTAGGACTCGGGACCTGGAGTCTCACATCATGGATCCCTCCCCTCCCCCCACCCCCTCCTGTTCTCATGGCCAACCATGTGGGCCCCAAGACACCTTTCCCTACACATGTGTGTTCCAGACCCACTCCTTCAACACCTTGGTGCCCCTGTGCCTGTGAAAAGGTTTTCACAGAGGACATGTTTTACAGAGTTATAGGTGAAAGCTTTAAGCATATTTAAATGCTTTGGTTTGATTCAATTTGGTTACATTGCTCAGTTGACTAGACCAGTGGGTACCAAACTTTTTGGCAGGCATGCCACAAATTAGTCCCTTGTTCTTCCTGAGTGTCACTCTGATCACCTTCCTCTGCTCAGTCTACCTCTCTGCTTCCTGTCTCTCTGCCCAATCTGCCCCATCTGCTTCTCTTCTTCCTGATTCCTACACTATCTGCTGCTGTGTTGTTTGTTCCCTTCCTGATCTGTCATTTCTCTCACACACAGATTGCCCATGCAGCTTGTGGAATGTGTGCCAAAGGTTGGCTACCCGTGGACTAAATAATATACAGTGTCTAAAAAGTTGGATCAAGGCATAAAACGTCTTTTATTGCCTATGAGTTTTTTTGTTTGTTTGTTTTTGTAGCCATTGTGAGGGACTATCTCATTTATTTCATTGATTCAAATGGATACTTTAATGCATAGATACATTTGCATATTTGAAATACCTTTGAAATTTTAATTGCAATATTATTGCTCATTGATAGTAATGCTTTCAAAAATAATAGCAAAATGAACTTGCTGCATCATGTTTATAATCATTACAAATATTAACATTTTAATTGTAAAGGGTTTATAACCCCATGGCTAAGGCACTGAATTGGGAGTTAGAAGGCTGTGGTTCTGTCCTGCCTCAGTCTCTGAGCTGAGTAGACAAGTCTTTTTCTTTCTTTATGCTTTTGCTTCCCCTTCCACTCTTTGTGCCTAAGCCATTCAAATTGCAAGTTGTGTGAGGCAGGAGCTCTCAATATATGTTTGTACAGCACCCAATTTAATTAGGGTCTCTAGGTACTGTTGCAATACATATAATAAATACTGAGCAGAGCTGCTTTGTTACACTTTTTGTTGTTAGTTTCCACAACTATAGCCTCCAAATGTTCAGCATACTCTCTTCTAATGCTACCATATAAATTCATTAGAGAGAGAAACAGCTTTTGCAGGTGTAACCAATTAATTCAAGTTTCATAGCTAATGAAACTGGATGTGAACTTTTCTCTTACACAAAAGTAAGACTTAGCCTGGGAAGCAAGACTTATGAAGAAAGACTGAAAGAACTAGTGTTATTTAGTCTGGACAAGAGAAGGCTGAGGAGGAAGGGGCATTTGATAAAAGTTTTAAAATACCTGAAGGGTGATTACAAAGAGGATGGTGATAGACTATTCTCTGTGCCTGTAAGTGACAAGTCTAGGAGCTATGGATTCAAACTGCAGCAGAGGAGATTTAGGTTGGAGATTAGAGGTGCTTGTACGCGTGACAATGTTACCATGTGCACATGATGAAAATTTACCTTTGTGTAGCTTAATGGCATCACATTTTACACACATGTGAGTTTTGGTGGTTTAAAATAGGTTTGTATCATCACAAACTGAACCACATCCCAATGTGGTTTAGTTTTCAATGTTTCAATTTGGAATGTTGCAGCCATTAATCTGTCAGCTTGCCCCCTAGATATAAGAAAGGTGGGCAGGGTCTGCCAAAAAAAAACTGGATCTGGTCCCTCACTGTTTCTGCCTTCAGCAGGCACCTGTGGCTGCCAGCACAACTGGGACTCACTAGAAATTGCCTGGCTTTTCCCTGGGACAGTGCAGGGAGGTGGCAGGAGGTAGTTGGGTGTGCTGGCAGCCAGAGAAGCTAGTGGGGATGGTACATGGGGAACTGGAATCCTGGGTGGGCTCAGGGAAGAGTTGAATCAGGTGCCTCTGAGCTGGGGCAGCACCCAGCCCACTAGCAGCCCATGTGGTGAGTCCTAGGGGGTGCCACCACTGTGGAGGGAAGGACTGGAGCCCCCCCACATATTAGGGGCTCCTCAGCTGCCAGACATTCACCCCCAGCTATGGGAGAGACAGGAATGCTCTGCCAAAAAAAAAAAAAAAAAAAGGATCAGGCTCCTTGTCTCTTCTGCCTTCAGCAGGCACCTGCAGCCACCAGGACAATGATGTATATACAATGATTGAAAAACAGACCCTACCATGTCAATTAAAACCTCACCATTTCAGTTTAGGAGTGTAACAGGGAACCCAAGCCCTGTTACCAGAAAGCAGGCTGGTCCCTTTAAGACCAGAACTGTCTGGGCAGAGCCTGCTGGCAGAGTGGGGGTTAAAAGCTGATCCTGGCCAGCTAGTCAGGTGACCAGAAGGGGGCAGGCCAGAAGTATAAAAACCCTGGGCTTGGTGGAAGTTGTGTTGCCCTGTGGGGTTAGGCCAACTCTCAGGATCTCAATATTGCGTTGTTAGACAAGAGGGTGTGACACAATTGCACATATAGAAGCATACAAATCAATTAGGTGCACACACACACACACTACCAGCTCAGGCACATACACATCCCAACCAGCATAGGCACATGCATACCTATCACCAATTCAAGCACATACACCACACTACACACTAAAAATTAGACACAAATCAATTGTCAATACCCGCACACTTAGTACACATACACAGATCACTAATTCATATATCATGCACACAATTATATATATAGATAGATAGATATTGATATAGCTAGAAATATAGATATACACATACATACACACACACACTCACCAGTTCACACACATACAACCCACCTACACATAGGTAAGTTCCTAAGATGGAAGGTACGGGATGTATGTGTGTGCTTGGGATACCTGTGGGAAGGTTAAGGTGAGAGAAAGAGAGAGTTAAAGTGTAGGGAGTGAAAGTTGCCAGAACCAGGATTAGAACCAGTGGACTAGAGAGAAGCTGACTGAGGAAATGAGGCTTGGGTTTACTTAAGATCAAGTGGCCCCAGGGTTACTCAAGGTCACTGGTGCATGGGAAGGAGAGGAAAAAAAAAGAAGCCTGGTAGCAAGGAGGAGACAGTGAGGAAAGAGAGAGAGACAGAATCCTGGGAGCTTGGGCCTGGAAACTGAGTCAGACAGCTGAGATATTGGGGGAGGGAGCAAATAAGTGGTGGCAAGGAGGAGACAGCCAGGAAAGAAACTGAGGCAAAAACCTGGTTGCTCAGGGGAAAAGGCAGTGGGGATAAGATTGTGGCAAAGAAACGGGGGTTTGGAGGCAGAGAGGGGCTCAGGACAGGTGTTGGAGGTGGCAGTGAGCCAGAAGCAGGAGAGGGAGAAATGAGACAGAAGATAGAGGGTTGAGGAGCAGAGACTGGAGCAGGGCTGAACCATAGTAAAGCAAAACTCAACTCAGGGGTCCAAATAACAGGTTTATTAAACAGACAACATGCTACACAGCCCCATGAAGTTATTGGTTCACACACACACACACACACACACAAGCACTCTCAATGGAAGAAGGAGAAAGAGACTCAGCGGTAGGGCTGGAGTCCAGGTAGGGAAGAGAAACAGAGTCCAAGTCCTTGGTTGAAGAGAGGGTGGGGCATGCTAGCTACCTATCCAGGCTGGAGAGGGGTACTTGTCCAGTAGGTGTTGTCCAGAGGGGGATTATTGGAAGGGCCTCTGGATGGATAGGTAGTGTGGCATGGTGCTGGTCCAGATGGAGAGGGCATCCCAAGGAGTCAGTCTTCACTACCCCTTTTTATGGGGAAGACTACCTCTGATCTGTGGGGAGGGCCTGTCCAGGCAAGGTCAGTCCTGTTCCAGAGGGCTCCAGATGTTCTTACTGAGCATGTGCAGCCTTGGCACAATGGTGGGTTGCATCATCTTTTGTTTCTCGAATGCTGAGGGTGGTTCCAAGGGCTGGGTCATTGGTCCAGGTGTTGGTGTTGATGGTCCAGTCATTCAGAAGTAGCTATTTTTAGACTAACTGCCATTGTCTCTTAAGCACCATCATTCATCCCCATTCATTCAGGAACCAAGTTACATAGGAGGGGTAGGTGTGAGTCATGGGTTACACAACTGGGCATGGGGATAAGATGAAGGCTTGACATTACAAGATGGAAACTTGACATGACTTATGCTAACTTACATATGTAGGCCTAAAACAGTAACCACACAATAGAAAAGCAGTAAAAAAAAATACAAAATATATTAAGTATCACTTATAAAACAGTGGATATCTATATCAAAATAGCAGGACACTTATTTGCAAAGAGGGGAGAGAAAAATAAAACTTACTACCTAAAAAAAAATGTTGAAGCTTATCTTACATCTTAGCTACTTATACTTATTTGGGGAATAGAGAGGGAGAGAAAAAGTCAGAAACAGTTGGGGAAGGGGACAGAATGCATTTTAAAACAAATTTTAAAAAAAGGAAAAATTGGGTGTTTTGCTACAGTTGGGGGCAGCAGCCAAAGGGGAAGGAGGTTGTGCATAAGAGCTCCACAGAAAGACTTGGCTGTCTGTCTGGCTGCTGTGAGAGGGGAACTCCTGAGGACTCTCAGAGAAGTGGTGGCAGCCCCACAAGAAGGAGCATCACAGATAGTGGGAAGCAGAAGCACAGAGCTATGAAAAAAATATAAGCTGGCCTGTTGCCTTCTTTAATTTCTATTTTTTGTGGTAACAGCCCAGGGACTTACTGTTTTTATATATAGATACACACACACACACACACACACACACACACACACACATTTGACTGGTAAACTGGTGGTTTGTGGTCAAGAGTGTAGGGGAGGAGGAGACATCGTTAGCACCTTGAGCACAGTCATAGAAAGCCAAAGAGCCTAGTACTAGTGTGTGCAGTGATATAGGGCCAGTAGCTCAGAGCTGGTTGTAGGACTTTTAAGACAGGTCCCATTGGGAGGATTTTGGCTGGTAGCCTGAGCTAAAACAAAGGGCAACCTTGGGCAGTAGGAGCTCTGGGCTGCTGCCCAGACTGGAACTGGTAGCCTTTTGGCTCTGTGCCTAGTGGATGGGCTGCTAGGCTAGAAAGCCTGAGTTCCATGTTAAAAGCAAAAGGAGGGCCATGGGCCCCAAGGGGATTAAGAAGCTAGAGCCTTGGAGTCTGTCATGCATGAAGCATGAAGAAGCAAGAAGCCCCTTGACAAGGGGAACACAACCCCAAAAGAAAACCCCTGTAAAAGAAGAAAACTTACCCCTTTTATGATGCTGATGATCCAGGGGACAAAAGAGATACCCATGCGGTTCATTAGCCGTGCTTATCTACAGCTGGATCTGGGTGACGTCAGCAGGAGATGTCACCCAGCAGGTCCAAAAGCCAGCTCTGAGAGAGAGCAAGCAGAGATGCCAGGAGTGAGAGGAGCAGCAGGGATCCCCCACCCTGAGTGCATCCAGTACTGGCAGAAGCAGGAAGACCCAACACAGAGGCTGGCATTGGTACCAACAGAATCAGAGGAAATGTCCCGCACCAGTGGTGAATGACACAGGAGTGTGGGACCCAAGGCGGCTCAGGGAAGAGTGGTGGAAGACCCTGGCTAGGGCAAGGGAGGACATCTAGAAGCCCTGGGTTAAGATGATAAGAAGGTTGGACTAATGAAAGTGTAAGGACTGAGAAGATCTGGAATTGACATCACCGGAGGGGAAGCCACACGAAGATCTTGAGGCTCGTCTCAAAGGCTGGTCTATGGACGGGGTGTAGGGGAGGTGGAGCCCCAAGTACATTTGCCAGGAGATGCAACAACTCTGGAAACCCCTCAAAGGGAGTCCCCACCAATGGAGATCCATCCGAAGTTATGGCAGGCAAGTTTTGGGGTTTTCATTAAAGGGACCAAGGGGTCTCTTCCAGGATTGTATGAGGTCCCATCATGCCCAAAACTTGGTGCACATGCTAAAGCTACACAGTAGCAAATAATTGAACTGCAATGGGCATTGAGTCCAACCCTATCTGGTGGGTTTAGACTGGTAGGTCTACCTAGCGAGAGAAAGATGGGGGCCAAGGCCCATGGTGGCTGAGAACCCCAACATAGAAATACAATAGACAGTCTCCCACTTGTAAGAACATCTAAATAATATTTACATCAAGACGTGGCAGATGAGTAAAGGTGGGATACAAGATGAAAGAGAGAAGTGAAACATTAAGGGACTTCAGGGGTGCCCCTCATAGGCAAAAAAAAAAAAATCCTGCTGTGGAGGGCAACCTGCTACAAGGGGCCGTATAATGCAGTCCTAAAGGACTGAACACCTGTCACGTGTACAAGCGCCCTAGAAGGAAATTTCTGACTATGAGGGTGGTCAACCATTGGAACAGACAACCTAAAGAAATTGTGGAATCATTATTCTTGGATGTTTTCAAGAGCAGAATAGACAGACACTTGTCTGTTATGGTTAAATTAGGGATTAGAGATAATTAAGGCTAACCCTGCCTTGAACAGGGGACAGTACTAGATGATTTTAGGAAGTTCCTTCAAGCCCTACTTTCCTATCATCATAATGCTGGCTGTGGCAGGAGGGGAGCACTCCACAGAAGGAAAGATCAGGCCCCTTGGTGCTCTGGTGAACAGCAGGTGGTGGCAGGAGGCACATGGCAGCCAAGCAGCACAGCTGGCTGTGCTGGGGATGCTGGAGTTGCTCCCTCCGAGGAAGGATCAGGCCCCTAAGAGCTTTGTCAAATGGCAGGTGGTGTCAGGAGGCTAGAGAGGTCCCCCCCTTTCCTCTCTACCCAATACAAGCCTTCCAGGCTGCCGAGCAACTCCTGCCATCAGCTACTACTCATGGTGGAGCTTCAAGAAGTCTGATCAGATTCTTCCTTCCGCAGGGTGTCTGATTCCCCCTCCCCTCCCCTCTATGCCTCACCAGGTGGGCTTCTAGGCTGCCAGGCATGCTATGGCGACCTGCTGTTATATTGTGTCCAGGTGGGCATGTGTTATGTCCTGCTTGTCACCCTGTGTGACTCCTGCCAGAGGCTGCAGGACATGTCACAGCTCCTGAGTCTTCCTGCTTGGCCAGGGAGAGCAGGACACCATGGCAGGGTATGCACAGTAGGGCTATGTGAAATTTCACCAAGTGTTTCATTTAGAAGCTGTTTTGAGGTGTTTCAAGCTCAAAACAGTGAAATCAAAATAGAACAAAGGATCAAAACAGCTTCAAAACAAAATCAGGGCACTCAAAACATTTTGAAAGTTTTGAAACGTTTAAAGTTTTGAAGCAGCCCAGAGGTGGGAGGCAGGGAATAGCCAGGGCTGAGTTCAGAGTGGTTCCACAATCCCATGCAGCTCAGCCTAGTGTGGAGTACAGCCCCGGCTCACCCCACCTCCCGCTGTCAGGCTGCGCTCCATGGGGCTGGCAGAGCCAACTGGAGTGCAGAGCCAGCTCTGTCCTCCTGCTGCTGGGATGCACACTGATCAGCTCCATCAGCCCCATGGAGTTCAGCCTGGTGGCAGGAGATTTGGACCACAGCCCAGCAGTGGGAGACAGGTTGAGCCAGGGCTGTGCTCCACCTCCTACCACTGAGCTGAGCTCCATGGAGCCCAGCACTGGGCACAAGCTGTGCCCAGAGCCAGTCCCAGGTGGCAGCAGAAGCTTCCTGTCATCCAGCACAGATCCAGGGGCCCTCACCCCCAGGAAGAGTGTGGTGCAGCCCTCCCTGTAGGGTGAGGGCCCCTGGATCTGCACCTGGATTACAGGAGGCTGCTGCTGCTGCCTGGGGCCAGAGGCAGCATCTGTCTTCCTCTGCTGGGTGCAGGCTGTGCCCAGCAATGGTCCCAGGTAGCAGCTGCAGCAGCAACCTACTGTCATCCAGCACAGATCCAGGGTCCCACACCCCCAGGAGGAGTCTGGCACAGCCCCACAGTCTTCCCAAGGGTGTGAGCCCCTGGATCTGCATGCTGGATGACAGGAGGCTGCCGGAAAATTTTGCTCTTAAAACTTTGAGTTGCAGTTTCTAAGAAACCTCTGCACCTAACTCCTTGAATCGTGGCAGGCTCTTAGAATGGGCTAGCATCCCTGCAATTTGTGTCTGAATCAGGCAAGAAGTGACAGTGTTTTAGGCAGTTTTCATGATTCCCCATTATAGCCTATGGGTGAAAAGTCAAAATGAGTCAAAACAGCAAAACAGTTTCAACGAAACAAAATAGGACAGTGCTTCAAAATGACAAAACAAAATAGAGTTCCTTTGATGGTGAAATAGACGTTGAAACGAAATGATGGTGTTTCACACAGCCTTAATGCACAGGCTGGGACACAGAGAGACGTGCAACTCATGATGGAGGGTGGTTGTTCTGGGGCTCTCCTAGAAGCATAGGGTTAGTCACGGTAGAAGTGCCTTAACTCTCCTTTTGTCTAGGGATGCCACAGTCCCACAGGTAAGGCTTTATCTATGCATCCTTTTATGATGGCCCCCTGGGTAGTGACAATAAGGAGATATATGAGACAGGAGAGTTACAAACAAGCACACCTATACACAAGTGTGGAGGCTGCACTGATGCACTGGACTTCCAGGTGTCAGAGCAGACTTGATTTGAGTGTCTGCAATTCCCATGCTCCAGCAGCCTCCTTCATCTTATGTATCAGCATCCCCATGCTTTAAAATGGTAGAAGGAGCACTGGAACTAAAGCTCATCAAACCCCACCTTTAAATACAAGGATGCTGAAACTGGAAATATGGCAGTACTTTAATTAGAGTGGCTCTGAGAGCCGCTGTAAATAAAGCACCACCCATCTATGGAGCACGTATAAAAGTGCAATAGGTCTCCTGGGTGAATGCACTAAACATCCACGTATTGGGACTACAGAGAAGGACCTTTCTTTTCTGTGATTTAGGCATATACATATAAGCATCTATATAACAGCATACAGAGTATGTGTGTGTACTTATCTGTCATGACACACAAGTAAAAATATTAGAAACTGTATGTAAGTACCAAAAAACCCTATAAAGTGCCATGTATAAATGCCATTTAGGTGCACAGAAAATTTTGTCCTGCCCACACTCTTTTTCATATGTAGTTTTCATTTCCTACTCAGTATGAGTGAGGAAATCAAAATCTGGGAGTCAGTGACAATGATTTCATATAAAGTAAAATAGCAAAGTTCTTAATTATCTATTTATGCCAATGTATGCACATAACTGTCCATAAACGAGCCTACTAATTTATTAAATGTATACTAATAGGCCTTGTTTATCAAAACCCTAAAACTGTATTCAGACACAAATTTTCCTGTGCCGAATCAGATACATGCACATTAAAATTAGTCAGAACGCAAAATTTAGGATGCAAAGAAAAAAATGAAATTAATGAGTTAATATTATATCAAAGGATACTAAAATAACATATTTTTAGCAATATATTAAAAAAGAAAAAATATAATAGGCTAGTTAGGAATGAATATTTCCATTACTGATTGAGGTTATGAGGTTTTGACATAAAAATAATTCAATTACTTAAATAATCTAATATGCAATTTAAAATATATACAGAAATTAGCTTGAAAAATTCATAATGCTAATAAAGAGACAAATAAAAGTTTGAAAACGAAAAATGTAATTATATAAAGTTAAATGTTCTGTGGCTGTATAATAGTATTATACTATTATATAATAGTATGTGTTCTCTGTAACTGATGAAGACTACAATGCCTTTTTGGAGGGTGGGTAATTTTGTACTTGTATTTATCATATAACCACAATCTGAAGGACTAAAATATCCTGCCAATCAGACCAAAATCCTGAAGATGTTAAAAGGGCTAAATGTTAAAAACACATTTCTATTATTAATAAATTTATATAGCTTATTACACACAGTCAATTTATTCATATGCAAAGATAAATTGAAGACAAAATGGCATAAAAGTTATCAACTCCTACTGATATGGAATGCTGAAATTAGCAATATAAAACGGAGATCATTAACAAATTTTGGTACCTACCTAACTCGCATTGAATCACTGGGCGTTACAGCCCTGATTTGTAAAAGTTTTGCAATGCCTGATTTGCAATGTTACATTTAAAAATGTAGGTCCCATGTCTTAATAACAAAAAAGGCTAACTTTATCGTTCTGCTGATGCTGTGTCAAAATATTGAAGAGGATACAAAACGGCTACATTCTCATTAAGAATAAATTCATAAAAAGCCACAAGCATGTAACAGACCTAATTATGATCTCACTTGTCTTTAAAAGGGTAGTCCCTAGATGTTGCAAGTGAAGTTAGAGCCCCTTTTGTTAAGCATTGTAAATATATTTACATAGATACAGTCCTAGACAGTAGAGTTTAGAATCAAGATAAACAAGAAAGAGGCGTTCTTGTCCTCATTTCAGAGATGGACAACTGTGACACAAAGGGTTGGACCCAATTACACTTATTGTCTAAGTAGTACTAAGGCATTTTGATCATACAGAAAAGTACAGAAATTAACTTGAAAAACTTATAATGCTAAAAAGGGGATGGACAAAAGTATGAAAACCAAAAAGGTAAATATAAAATATTAAAGATTCTGCTTCTGTATTAAATAACAGTATGTCTTTCTGTAGTTAATGAAGAATGTAATGCCAGTCTTCATGGAGGGAGGGTTTGAGAAACCACTAATACAAAAGATAGACTGTTCCTTTTCATTGCTTTTTGTGACTTAGTATTAAAGCTAAGATGGAGGCATGTTATGAAAGTCATGATTTTAAGGGTGGGATAGGATTACACATGGACCATAGGACTACATTTTATTTTGTCACAAAGATGCTTACAACTAGTTCATGGGGTTTTTGGTTTTTATGTTCCAAAGTTAACTCAATCAGGTGCAGGAAGGGATTCTTGCAGGGATAGGCAGGAATGGGGACAGAGATTAGGGTTTTCATAAGATGTTCCACCTGCTTGAAATTCCCTCCCCCTCCAGCTGGAATAGGAGATTTCTGAAAAAGCTCTTACTGGGAGTCCCTATTATAGTACTTTATGCAGAAAATTTCAGTCAAATGGAGTATCTTGTGAGGAATCCTGCTGTTTGATCTCAGTGTTGAGAATCAGTTCTTTCAGTCACTATGTAATGACAAATGATCTGACCTTGAAAAGAGGGGCAAGATCCTCTAGCTAAAAAAAACCCTGGGTTTTAGTCTCAGCAAGAACACTGGCATCCCCAGGTGAAAATCCCCAGACTTGCCTGCAGCCAACACCAAATGCCCATGAGGAAGGCAGAAAAAAGCAAAGCAAAAGCCCTTGAGACATGTAGATCATCCCTTACCAATTCTTATCTAACCTCTTCTTGATCTCCAATGATGGAGATTCCACAACTTCTCAAGGCAGCTTATTCCACTGCCTCATTGTTCTAACAGCTAAGAAGTTTTTCCTGGTATCCAGGGTAAACTTTGCTGCAACTTCAAGCCATGGGCCCCCATCCTGCTCTGAGGCTAGAGAGAAAAGGTGTTCTCTCTCATCTCTATAGATGCTTTTCAGGTATTTGAAAACTGTTATCATGTCCTTTCTTAAGCTTTTCTGTCAGGTGAATATACCTATCTTCCTCAACCTCTCCTCTTGCCTAAATCATAATTTGCCTTCCAAGCCCTTCATCTCTTTGTCACCTGCACCTGGTCTCTAACTTCTCCATGTCCTTTTTAAAATGTTGACCCCAAAACTGCACACAGTACTCTAGATGAGGCCTTACTAGTGCTGAATAAATATCACCTCTTGTGTCTTGCACTTAATGGTCCTTCTGATGCAACCCAAAAACACATTTGCCTTTTGTGCAACTGCATCACACTGCAGACTCATATTGGATTTGTGATCCACCAAGATTCCTAGACCCTTTCCTGTAGTGCTGCTATTCAGCCAGGTGTTACTCATTTTGTATTTCTGCTTTTTATTATTCTTTCCAAGGGGTAGCACCTTGCATTCCCAAGGGGTCGCACTTTGCATTTGTCAGTATTGAATTTCACCCTGTCAACTCCAGTGCAGTTTTACAATCGGTCAGGATCCTTCTGAAGGTGCTCCTGACTTTCAGTGTGTTTTCAGTCGTTCCCAGTTTCAAGTCATCTGCAAATTTTCTCAAAAAGCTCTCAGTTCTAGAATCCAAATGATGACTAAACATTTTGCGCTGGACTGGCCCTGGTACAAATCTCTGTGGGACTCCACTCAGAAACTCCTGCCATTCTGACATAGACACATTTGTGTTTATCCTTTGCTTGCAGCTGTCAAGCCAGTTAGCTGTCCACCTTAAAGGTAAGGACCTACCTAAATCATAGTGTAAGTTTGTGATGCAGCAGCAATTCTAATCTCAATCTTTTCACTGTGCCCCCTCATTCCCACCACTTCTGAGTGGTTGAGAGGTAAAAACTGTAGTATTAATTGCTTCTCAGCCACTCAGTGGTGGGGGGTAGATGGGGCACTGCAAAAAGAGCATGATTAAATGTACTGTTGTACCATGATCTTCCACCATGACTTTAGGTAAGTTCCTTATAGTAGTTTTATCTTGCCCATGTTCCTCTTATTTGTTTATGAGAAAATCACATGGGACTTTGTCAAACACCTTGCTGAAGTCCCAGTACTCTATATCCACAACCTTCCTTTCATTCACCCAACTATTTCTCTTGTCAAAAATGGAGATCAAGTTCATTTGGCATGCTGTGTTCACAGGAAATCCATGCTGACTGCTCATGATCAGCCTTTTCTTCTCCAGATGCTTGCATAATATGCTCCAGGAACTTCCTGGGTATCAAGGCAAAGTTAGCTGGTGTATAGTTCCCAGGGCTGTCCATTTAGTCTCTTTTACAGAGGGGTACTATGTTGACTCTTTTCCAGTCCTCTGGTACCTAGCCTATATCCCACAACATGACTGCCAAAGGCTCTGAGATCTCTTCCAATTCCTTCAGTCCCCTAGGAAGAAGTTCATCAGGTCGTGTTGACTTGAATTCATTCAGACTTGTCAACATCTCTCTGACCATCTCCTGTGTTATCTCATCTCTCAGCTTGTTCCCTTCCTTATCCAAATAATCCTCATTATCTGGCTGGCTGCAGCTTATACTTTTTTATGAAGACGGAGGCAAAGTAACTGTTGAGTAACTATTTAATGCAGTGGTTCTCAGCCTTTTTCCACTCAAACGATTCCTTTTTGCATCTTTTGCTTTCCTTGGCTATATAATAGTGGATCTATGCATTCAATATGCACAACCCATTTATGTTTTTTTGAAGCCAAAAACAAAGATCTGAGAATATGATTGTATTTATTGTCTGAAACGTCCATGACTGTGCAATGCAGTATGCTAAATTGCTTAACACAAAGTCTATAATCACAAAAATCAAATACAGCTGCTCAAGCCACCTTCAACACAATAATAATATGTGATACTACTACAGTGATGCAGGATCTAGAACCCATACATGACACTTTGGGAACATCCAGCATTTAAATGCAAACATATGCAGGGGTTGATATTCCTACCCTTATGTATTTAAGATCCTCTGTTTTATTCTGTTATACGCACACACACACACGCACACACACACACTCACACACATATATCTATATCTATACCTTCTCTTTGGTTTATGAGAAAAATAATTACTTTTAAACATTTAACAGTTCATGGTGCACTACATAATAAAGGCAAAGAATGAAAAGTCCCTAATTCCCCTCCCAGATTAGGATATCTGGCCAGTACTAATCCCTCATGATAGGGGAAGCCTCCTGATTCTCCACCAGGCAAAACACTAGATTCCATTCTCGGCTGTGAGAAACGTTCTAGAACACCTTCAGCACATCACCTGAATTTACCCAATATAGAAAACTGCACAGCTGAATGTATATCTTTGCACATACCTGTCATTTGCTCAATAGGATGCAAGACTTTACACTAGACCCAGAGGAATTACATTTATTGAGGAATATTTAGGGTGCACATACTGTGTAAAAGGCCTCATGACTGTCAAAGCACTTATCTCTTAAGAACCCTTTTAATCCCTACATGCACTTTTCCATTTAATGAACTAATCAACCTCTTTCTGAATTCATATTATATTCATAATAATACATACTAGGTGATTGAGCATGAAGCTATAATTCCATTCAAGTGTTCTGCTAGTGTCTTTGAATAGCACTGTTATGAAATTAAGATTGAGTTCATTAATGAAATATAGAAACTTAAATACTTCATTGAAAATATAACTTGTATAAGTCAATTCAGTTAAGTTCCTTTTAGATCGTGGTGCCTTTTCTCCTTGGGTCTGTTTTATTGATTCTTTTAGGGGAAAAAAAGTTAATTTCAGAGTTTGTCTAGGACATTTCAATCTATTATCTTACATATATGTACTTTAGATGAGAGTGCAGTATTCATTTGCTCATATTTTTAGTGTTATTTTTTCCCCTTGATCTTCTAGATATGTATTATCCAGCAATAAGCGTTGCCCTGTGGCCAACTCTCAGGATCTCAATATTGCGCTGTTAAACAGGAGGGCATAGTGTACAATTGCACGTGCACACATTCAAAAATCAATTAGGTGCATACACACACACACTAGGTGCATTCACACACTCTAGGTGCATGCACCCCCACCAGGTGTGCACACACACACTGCCAATCCAGGAACATAGATATCCAAAATTACCAGCCTAGGCAGATGCACACCTATCACCAATTCAAGCACCAACACACATTATACAGACCAAAACAAATTAAATCAGAATCAATTACCAATACCTGCACACCCAATACACATACACGGATCACTAATTCGTATATCATGCACACAGTGACATATATGTATATCAGTTCATGTACATACCACTCACCTACACATACACAGAGGTGAGTTCCTAACTTGGGTGTTGTGATGTGTACGTATGTATGTTGTTGGTGTACTTTAGATACCTGGGGAAAGGTTAAGATAAAAAAGTGGAAGTGTAGGCAGTGAAAGTTACCAGGACCAAGATTAGAACTGGTAGACTAGAGAGAGATGGGCTGAAGAACTGAGGCTTGGGACTGAAAATTGGTCCTCAATGGCCAGTCAGGGTCTCCTTCAGCTCAGTGTTGTCCAGAGGGGGGCACCGCAGGCCTCTGGGGTGGATACGCAGTGTGATGTGGAGCTGGTCTGTTTCAGATAAAAATGGTATTCCCACTGGGTCTGTCTTCACTGCCCCATTTTATAGGGGCAGACCTTGTGTGACCCTAATGACAGGAGGCATGCCCAGGCAAGGGTTAGCCAGGGTTACACTGAGCATGTGTGCTCTGTGCAGGGATGTGCAGTTTCGGGTGTCTGTAATGGTGGGGTACAATGGTAGAGTTGCTGGTTCTGCAGGGTCTTTTGGATTTCAAATCCTGGGTTCTTGTCTTTGTTCCTGGTTGAGGTCTGTGGTTCCTGGATGAATCAATGTGAGGTGATGGCCTGGTCATTACAGGCCATTCAATAGAGGCCTCCTACCATTATCTTTCAATCATTCTCAATCACTCCCATTCATCCAGGAACCAATTCACCTGGGAGGAGTACATGAGTCACACAGTTACAACACAGGGGATGCCTGGGTAGAGGATACAAGATGGAGGCTTAACATACAAAATGGAAACTTGACATTACTTTGGTTCACTTACAAACACAGGTCTAAACCATACAATATCCATATGAAACAACAAAAATCAATATGAAAATGATAATAATACAATATACAGCAGTCAAAATCAATACAAACCTAACAAAACATTATTTACAATATTAAAAAAAGGGGACTTGTCATAAGGAAATATAAGAACTTAGCTTACCTATTACTACTAATAACTACCTGTAAGGGATAGATAGGTCAGAAAGAAAGTTAGAAATGGTTAGGGAAGGGGAGGGAATGTATTTAAAAAAAAAAAGAAAAATGGGGGGGGGTGCTACATATTCATTTGTCCAGATAAACATTTCTCATATACTCAGAGCATGTGGAAAGATCATTTTCATAAACTGCACAAAGTAAAACCAGCTAAAGTTTAAGCTAGATCTGATGCCTATTGCAATGCCAGCCAATTTCTTCATCCCTTTTTCTCCAGGTTTCTTTGGAGTAAAAATTACCAGTATGTATTGTTCCCCATATTCAGCACTAAGGGCAGACACTAAGGGCAGGCATTGCAAAGTTGTTCCCTTTCAGGCACAAGTTGTCTCCTAAACACATACTAACTGTAATAATTTGAACTGTTGCAAGTGAACGTGTATCAGCACTCTCAATCTTGCTTCACTGTTGAGCATCTGTGCACTGATGCCATCTGTTGTTTGTGGATTAAGTTTAGACTGCAAGCTATTCAGGGCAAACGCCATCTCTTTTATAGAAACCAGTTGTAAAGCATATGAGAGATTAAACCTAATGCAGTTACCAGATGTATCTCGGCCATTGTAATATGTATTTTTGTAGGATATTAGTAAATGCTGGAATTAGTGTTAGTTGGAATTTTTAGGTAGATCAATCTTGTATCTGGAAAAAATGTGGGGGGGTTTTTTTTGGGGGGGGTGTTGGGTTTTTTTGTTTGTTTTTTTTCCCAAATAAAACTGTCAAATTTATCAGATGATTTCATAGCCCACTGAGTTTTCAGGATGGCTTACATGGATTATAAAAGTTTGAATTTGTCACACTAAAGATCAACCTTGAGCTGTATGTGCTTGATCTCCCATGTGGGAGTTTTGGTTCAATTGCCCCCATTCTTGTACCTAGCCTGTTCTTTCTATCTGGACTATAGATCCCATAGTGTGTACATGTTTATAGTGACTTTGTGATATTCAGGACCTTTGATGTTTTAATTAATTTTAGATAATCCAGGTAAAAGTGTTGCTCCACTGAACTGAATGGAAATTTGTCATTGGCATCACCCAGGACTTCATTTTTCATAAACCCCCTTTACATCTACATACTATAAAAATTTGTAAGGAGACCTAATATGTAGCACTACTGCAAAACAGTGAAAATTTATGTAATTTTAGAAATTATCAGTTCCTTACAAAAATAAAGTATCTGATTATTTTAAGTCAATTGTATCTATGTGTTGATATTTTGTCCAAAAAAATGTAAAGTTTAGCCAGTTTTTCAGTGGTTATAATAAAGAAAATAACAAAAGGGAAAAAAAAGGAAGAAAAACTGTTTCTTAGTAAATACTCTGTCTACAGTACAGGAACTCATCCTATTTTTTGCTTGAGGGAACTGAATGCACTGCAACATAATGTAATCTTTAAAACATAATGACTTAGATGCACCTGTGAATATAGTGCATAAATGCTGACATTGACAAATTATATAATAGTTGATAGACTACAAATAGGCTTGGCATGCTTTCTGATTCCAAATACATCTAAATGCTTAAAAATCAAATGCTTCCAATAATATAATGACATAATTCCAGTAAAGTTGTTTTTGTTCAGTGAAACTTCCTAGCACAGTATAAAAATACGAAGAAATTGACAGGTTGTAATAAATCTAGTCCTACACAATAGATTCAAGCAATTTCTTCTCTTTGCTAGCTTTTAGGTGACATAATATTGGTTGTTTATAGAAAGAAACTATCTGGGTGCATCCACATGAGCGTGCACATACAACCTGTGGCATCTCAAAGCCCTTTGAGACTCTGCAAGAGGCACATGTGGGAATGATAAAAATGTTCCTCACACTGCAAATTTGCAGCGCAGGTGCAGAATTAGACCCCTAGATATCCAGGGGTCCAAAAAACCATGGAGGAAAAAAGCAGGGCAGGATGCTGAGTCCTCTACAGGGACACTCTGGTAGCCAGCCAGAGCATGTCTGGATGTGTCCACACATGCAAGCACATGCCCTTGCAGCAGCTCAAATAGAAGTGGTGCAAATTCGGAGCTGGAGTTTTTTCCTCAGCGCATGTGCCCAGACATGCACTTTGTTGTGGAGCAAATTGTGCCACTTGGGCCAAAATAATCCTGCCTGGCTTCTCCCTGATCTGCAGCCAGGGGGAGCTAGAGCCTGAGGCCAGCACCTGTGCTGTCCCCAGCAGTATAAAAAGCCACCCTGGCAAGTAGCTCAGGGCTACTAGCTCTCAGGAGCTTCTGGGGCCAAGCCAATTGGTAGGTGGGGATGCTACCCATTGTGCCAGCTGGAGGGAAACAACTCTGAGAGTTCCCTGCACCCTCTACCCACTGCAGCAGTCTGGCAGTGGGGGATGTTGCATACCTGCCAGACCCAGATAGGGACTGCACAGCCAGGAGGGGCATCTGCCCCTCTGGCCAGCTCCCTGGTCACTGCCAGGAGTGACCAGGAATAACAGTCATAAGCTGGCAGAGGGTAGATTTAGGCTAGATATCAGGAGGCGCTACTTCATGGCCAGGGCAGCTAGGATCTGGAACCAACTTCCAAGAGAAGTGGTTCAGGCTCCTACCCTGGGGGGTTTTAAGAGGAAGTTAGATGAACACCTTGCTGGGGTCGTTTGACCCCAGTACACTTTCCTGCCATGGCAGGGGGTTGGACTAGATGATCTACTCAGGTCTCTTCCGACCCTAGAAACTATGAAACTATGAATATATATTTTGCAGCCCCCAAACAGGGGCTACAGCCCCCCAACAGGAGCCAAATGGCCCCCACAGGGTCTACCACCCCCCCTGCAGGGACCACATGCTCTACATCCAACTTGTACCCCCAGGCCCTCATAGCTACCCCTGCAACCCCAGGCACTGTCACTTCAAAGAAAAAGGAAAAAAAGGGGAAAAAAGGAAAAAAATGGAAGAAAAACTTCATAACTTAGAAGCCGGGGAGGAGGGCTCTGGGGCCTCCTGGCAGAGTCCCCCCCTAGGCAGCACAGAGCATTGGGGGACAGAAGGGCCTGGGCTGGGGCCATTGGGGCTGTCTCTCTGCCCTGCACTGTGTGGGCTTGGCCCCAGTCAGCCAGAAGGCAGCTGAACTGCTGGTAAGTGCCAGGATTTTATTTTTTTTTTAACTATGAGGATGCTGGGGTGGAGGAGGCAGTGATCAGTGGGATTGGGGGGATAGGGCTGGGCAGGGCAGGGTTTGCGGGGGTCTGGCAGGCTGGGCAGAAAAATGATCAGGGGGGCTGGGGAGGCTAGCAGGGGAAGGAGCTGGGCAGAAAAGTGATTGGGAAACTGGGGGAATGGGTGGGGCCAGCAGGGGTCCCCCCCATGGTACCCTCCCCCAGATCCCCCAACCCTTTAGTCACTGGCACTGGAGCCCTGGTGCTGAATACGTGGCCTGGCAGGCCATGCATTTCAGCACCAGGGCAACGGGCCAACCACAGAGACACTCTGGCAGCCAGAGCATCTCCATGGAGGACCCATTGTCCGGTTGCCTCAGGGCGTGGTCCAGGCCTATGTCTTACCCTGCTTTTTTTGCTTCATTTTTTTTAGAGCCCTGGATATCCCCAAACTTGCAATGTGGGGAACATTTTTTCATTCCCACATGTATCTCTTGCCCCATCTCAAAGGGGTTTGAGACAGGGCAAAAGGCATGTGTGCACTCATCTGGATGCACTGTTTATGGCTGACCCTCACCCTGGTGCTGAAGTACTCTGCGTGCCTGTGCAGGGCAGGCAGTGTGCCAGCCACAGGGAGCTGAACCCATGATGCTGCCAGTAAGTAGGGGGTGAGGGGGACTGGAGTAGGGGGGAGATGACCATGGGGACCCATCCTCTCCCAAGGCCACCCCAATTACTGCTATGCCTGACCCCATCCCCTGCCTGCCCCCTGAACCCCATCAATCACTGTCACACCTAGACCCATCTCCTGCCTGCTCCCCATCCCCTGCCTGTCCCTCAAACTCCCCGATGGCAGAGCCCCCCCACACAGTATGGAGCACAGGTGACAGCCCTAGTAGCCCCAGCTGCCCAACAGTTCAGGGAGCTGTGCAGCACCCTGTTGACCCCAGCTGCACCCTCACAATGGGGCAGTGGCAGTGTGGGTGCCAGCCTGCTGGAGCCAGGCCCCGCTACCCCATGCTGCATAGGGGATCTCTGTAAGATATGAACTGATACAAAGAACTATATAACAAACAAAGAAATATACACTTGTTTTACATGCCTTTGTTTTTATCCAAAAAGAAAAAAAAAAGATTCTTCAGTATCAGGTGATTTGAATGTGCATTTTATATCATCAAACAGCAATTTTATGAAGTCTGATTGGGTAAAAGTTTTCATTTTAATTCATGCTTTTGTTCACTTTTTATGGATTTTTTGTTGTTTTCCTTTGTTTTGGTTGCTTACACTTAAATTACTCATGCCTGGTCTTAGTCTATTTTTGAATTTCTTAATAGTATTAATAGTAGCAATAATAACAGTAAAAACAACAACTATAGAAAAATGTGTTTTTTCACAGCTTTTTGTATTTTTCAAATGTTGTTATAAGCCCAAATAACTAAGGCTCCAGTGGTGTCCGACAGGGATTGGTGCTTGGACCCAAGCTTTTTAACATGTTTATTAACGACTTGGATGAGGGGGTGGAATGCTCTATGATTATGTTTGCCAATGACACCAAGCTGTGGGGAAATGCGGGTTCACTGGAGGTTCAACAGGGAAAAGTGCTGGGTCCTTCATCTGGGTAGGAAGAACCTTCACCACAACAATATGATAGGTGGGAGCCCACTGGCTGGCAGAGCAACTGAATGGGGCCCGTGGGTCAAAATTGACCAGAAGATGAATATGAGCCAACAGTATGAGGAAGTTTCCAGAGAGCAAATAGAACTCAGGCGTGGATTGGTTGATGTGCTGCCAACAGATCCAAGGAGGTGCTTCTTCCTCTTTTCTCAGCATTGATGAGGCAGCAACTGGAATTCTGTGCCCAGTTTTGGGCACCACACTTCAAGAAAGATGATGATAAACTTGAGATGGTAGAGAGAAGGGCCACCTGCATGATTAGGGGCCTGGAGAATAGGTCC